>NW_027507758.1:321745286-322345286 GCF_037356315.1 Lithobates pipiens | reverse complement strand
GTTTCATCAGTGCCACGTATAAGTGCCACGTGTCATCAGTGCCATGTATAAGTGCCATCTGTCATCAGTGCCACATATTAGTGCCATCTGTCATCAGTGCCACTTGTCATCAGTGCCACGTATAAGTGTCATCATTGCCATGTATCAGTGCCATCTGTCATCAGTGTCACGTGTCATTGTCCTGGTGCTCCAGGGCCTTCAAAAGTGTAATAGATAGTCAACAAGTTAGATGTGTAATTTATGCTCCTAGAACATGTGACGGCGCTCCCTATATGTTGGGCCTCTCTATGTGGCCAGGCTGTGAAAAAGTCCCACACATGTGGTATTGTAATACTCAGGAGGAGTAGCAGAATTTTTTTTGGGGGTGTCATTTGTGGTATACACATGCCATGTGAGAGAAATAACCTATTACAATGACAATTTTGTGGAAAAAAATAAAAAAAATGAAAAATCTTAATTTTGCAAAGAATTGTGGGAAAAAAATGACAACATCAAAAAGCTCACCATGTCTCTTACTAAATACCTTGGAATGTCTACTTTCCAAAAAGGGGTCATTTGGGGGTATTTGTACTTTCCTGGCTTGTTCGGGTCACAAGAAGCGAGATAGGCCACCAGTACATCAGATGTGATCAATTTTGTGTGATTCGCACCACAGCTTGTAGACTCTCTAACTTTCACAAAGACCAAATAATATCCACTAATTTGGGTTATTTTTACCAAAGATATGTAGCAGTATAAATTGTGACCAAAATGTATGAAGAAAAACTAATAATTTGCATAATTCTGTCACAGAAACAAAGAAATATGTGTTTTTTTTCAAAATTTTCGGTCTTTTTTCATTTATAGAGCAAAAAATAAAAACCCCAGAGGTGATCAAATACCACCAAAAGAAAGCTCTATTTGTGGGAAAAAAAGGATAAAAAATTAATTTGAGTACAGTGTTGCATGACTGAGTAATTCTCATTCAAAGTGCGAGAGCACCGAAAGCTGAAAATTGGTCTGGGCAGGAAGGGTGTTTAAGTGCCCAGTAAGAAAGTGGTTAACTTAAACTGAAAGAATATTTCCTTTGATTTACTGCCTGGGTTTCTTTTAGTTGTCTCCTAGGTTCTCCAATGGGCTTTTCTTTTTGGACATTTTCTTCAATAGTGCAAATGTAATTTATTTGATGCATGAGGTGACAATCTCTTCTAAAGCAAACTATTATTATGTTGTGGGTCTGCTACACAAACCTTGTTTTTGTTGTTAATGTATGTAATGCATTATTGACAAAAATATTCTTAATTTTCAGTACACTAAATTCATTTTGTTGAGTCATGAAAATGGTATGATTGTGGCAAACTAGAAAGTACTGTGGGTGTTATTTACTAATGGCAAATCCACTTTGCACTTCAAGTGCACTTAAAAGTGCACATGAAACTGCACTTGTAGTGCAAAGTGGATTTGCCTTTAGTAATTGCCACTGTAAACACCAACTTTTACTTCAAAAACTGCTTTTGATCATTGAAAGAAGAAGCCACACATCGTTGAGTAGACATTTTTTTACTCAGAGCACATTCACATGTGTGTTTAGAAAAGGGTTATTGAACAAACCAACATCTTTGGTGTATAGCATTATTTTTTGTCACATGAATTAGAAATAGCCTTTTTCAGTTAAACAGCCATGTTTCAAAACATAACATATGCAACTCAGGAACTTACAAAGTTAAAATTTGATAAAGTAAAAACAATATCAGACATTAGTATGTCAAAACTGTGTTAATCTTGCCTTCATCAGATGGGGTGATGTCACCCCTGTAAAAGCCAAATTTTGAAGATGCACACAAATTGGGATTCAAACTAGGGATTTCCCTCCTGATCCCATGCCTAATGTCAACATGTGCTAGCTCCCATCATGGGGGATCAATAGACATGTTTTGGGGGTGCAACCCCTTCCTCTCAGCTACTTTAGTAGCGAGGAAGAGGTTTCACCCCTAATACACGTACATTGATATCCCCTGATGGCAGATAGCACATGTTGACACACTGTTCATCTTCAAAATGTGGCTTTTAAAATACTTTAAAACTTTTTTTTTAAACCCAAAATACACAAAAAAAGGGTTACATTTTTGTGTGTTTTAGATTCTCCCTAAAACATCAATGATGTTCTTAATTTTTTGTTGAACATCATTGATGTTTTGCTTTAGATTTTCAAAATCGCGATTGCACCCCATTCTCTCCCCGATGAGGATTTGGGTAATTTAACTGGTGAAATGAGATTCTTCTTCCACAACATCCACATCACCTAAAAAAAAAAAACACCATGTATTATAAATATGAAGGCACAGATATCTTGCTATGGTCTCAGACACTCACCTGTCGTGGTGACAATTTCACACACTTCCGAAACCTCTTCCTCCTCATCCTCTGCTTGTGTTTTGGTGACTTCCCCTTCTTTCAGAGGTGGGGGGGTCACAGTTTTTTCTCCCCTATGTGAATAAAAAAAAGGTATACTTAGCACACAGATATTGGAGGGCAGAAATTGGAATATGAAACATGCTTGAAAAATACTTGGAAGTGGCATACAATTGTCTGTTTTGGCAGAGTTCCAAGCTGAAGAACATTTTTTTTCTTTTCTAAAGCAGGAACACCTACCTTTTTTGTTAAAGTATCACACATAGAGACAGCGCTGTGTGGGACACCCTAAAAAGTTTGATTCTGATGTCCCACACTAATGCTCCTGCATCCAGATGTGTAAACAGCTGCTGAGCGTCCTCTCCTTACACTGAATTAAGTTTGCATTTCATTCTAGTTACAAACCCATCTAGACAACAAACTAATTTTAATACAAATAGGCATGAACAAATGTAGTTAACCTGTATCTGCCTCAAACATCTTATAAGTAGGTGAACGAACGATGTTTCCAGGACTGATTACTGTGCCGATGAACATGAAAGTTGCTATTTTAAAATGTACAAAGAAAAGGGCATGAAACAGCACGAACGTTAAAAAGAAGAATAGGAACACACAACAAAATACTTTTTTGCAGCACTCTCTTGATTCTTCTGTACTGATCCTGCTCCCTCTTTGCTGCTCTCCTCTGCATGCAGCTGTTGTCTCTCTGCCATGTGCTCTCCCACTGCGCCGAAAGAGAAGGGGCAGAGAATAGACTAGAAAGAACATCAGGGGCAGGCGGAGTTTCAGGCATGCACAGTGTATATAAAGCGGAACATGCGTGTATCACACGTACGATCTGTGAATGGGGTACGAAGTAACGGAAGCGACGATCCTTATAACGAAGGTACAACTTTAAGTTGGTGCATCAGTGGCCTACACTGCTTATAGATTGCCTATATTGGTTCAAGATTAGGAGAGTTTCGTCTGACATTAGGGTTTGTCTTGTATCTTGCAAAGAAAATGGATATATTCAATGATGAGGACTTTATCCCCATATTCATTGATATGTACAGTGAGCTGCCCTGTCTGAGGCAGGTAAAACACCCCTTTTATAACAATAAAACAAAGAGGAAGGAGGCTCTGGATCAATTTCTGGAATTTGTGAAGCCAGTGAATCCCAAGGCAGACATCCCCTATTTGAAGGTCCTAATTGGTGGCATGAGGAGAACTTATATTAGGGAGCTCAAGAAGGTCCAGGATTCCCTAAGATCATGAGCTGCAGCAGATGACATTTATGTACCCAGGCTGTGGTACTATGACAGACTGCATTTTCTGGCAGGCCAGACTGAACCCAGGCCAACACTCTCTGGTCTTCTTTCAAGGCTTCCTTCTCCCCTAGCTGAGGCTTCCAATGACCAACCTGGGCCTTCCAGGCAGCCACATGTGGAGGAGTCCAGCTTGAGTCAGGTATAGCATTCTTCAAAATATTTATGGTTGTCAAATTAAGGATGTTAAATATATATTAGTTTTGATAACTAATTTCTGATTTCCCAAAATGATTTACATATCAATAGACAGTACTGGCCATAAATGATTGTGACAAGAATGAAAAATGTTGGGGTCAGACTGATAGTCTTTTCTATTTATTAACATTCAATTGCAACAGTCATAAGCTGAAAATTGTGTGTGATTGATGAACCCAAAACTAAAACTATGTCCCTTTTTCATACACAGGAAAGCTTCAGCCAGGAGGAGGCTGTGGAAAGTGGCAGCCAGGAGGTGACGGGGTAAGTAACAGCCAGGAGGTGGCCCGGGTCCAGTAGCCTGCCCGAATCTCAGGTCACTCCCTTCGGCCTTCCACAAAAAAGTGCCAGGAAGAGGAGTAACCTGAAGGATGCAGCAATTGGCCTATTTCTGAAGACTACTGTGGCCCTCAGAACCCTCCCAGTGTTCAAGAGGGCTATGCCCACATAACATAGAAACGGAGGTGGGCCAACGCCTCTTATGTGAGGAAGTTATTTTGCAAGCCATAAATAAGGGGTCGAGGAGCAAACTCACAAGCCAAAGCTACATTTGTGAGTTGAACCATGGTCCTCCTCCTCCAGGTCCTCCTCCTCCATTGCCTGCCACACCTCCAACACGAGAGCCACAGCCTGGAAGGAAGCGTGTAAGGAAGACCAGAGAGTGATGGCCTGGGTTCAGACTGGTCTGGCAAAAGATGCAGGCTGTTGTATGACCACAGCCTGGGGACAGATATGTTATCTGCCGCTGTTCCTGATCTCTTTTAGTCCTGGACCGGATTATGCTCACTATAATATGGACTCCTCAGGCCACCAATTTGGACTGTAAAATAATTGATGGGGTAAAAAGGCTTTGCAAATTTCACCAGTTTCTCCAGCGTTGCCTTCATCTTTATTTTGTTAGGACCCAGAATATATGGCTAATTCTTTTTCACAAATACTTGGCTATGTGTTTTAGTACAAAAGGGACAGTTTGTTTGCAAGTAGGCAGGTACATTTCAAAAATACAATGTCAAATTAACAAGGAACACCAACCAACCTCCTTGAGGTTAAAAAATACAAGATAATAATGGTGTTGTGGTAACTTGACACACAAAATTAGAAATAATATTATGGAAAGCACTAGAAAAAAAATGCAGATCTTGATAAAAAAAAAACAAATAAAAAAAAGTATTATGGAGATCTGATGAAATAATTTTTTTTTATTATTCATGAGATCACGAAAATTATAAAGAAAGAAGTTTGCAAAAACTCTGTGTGAATATGAGCAGCAAAACAACTTCATTTTTCTAGCATTCTAAAGAAGAAGAGAATGCGCTGCATTAAAAGATTTCAAAATTTGCAGCGTGCCGAATGTCCATTACGAATGCTAGTTTTACCAGACCGAGTGCTTCTGTTTCGTAATTTATTCTGAGCATGCATGCACTTTGTGCATCGGAATTGTGTACACACGATCGGAAATTTACGCAAACAAATTTTGTTGTGGGAAAATTTAGGAACCAGATCTCAAATTTTGTGTGACGGAAATTCAGATTAAATTTTCTGATGGAGCCTACACATGGTTGGAATTTCCAACAACAAGCTCCGATTGCACATTTGTCATCGTAAAGTCCGACCGTGTGTATGGGGCATAACACTTCTGTCCAACAGCAAATTACTTGTGAACCAGTGGCAAGTATCAACATGTAGGTGTTTATTTCCTTGTCACTGTTATGCTGCGTATATATGGTCAGAATTTCCATCAACAAATGTTTGATGGGAGCTTGTTGTCGGAAATTCCGACCGTGTATAGGCTCCACCTGACATCTTTCATCGGAATTTCTGACAAACAAAATTTGAGATCTGGATCTCAAATTTTCTGACAACAAAATCCGTGGTCAGAAATTCTGATCATGTGTACACAATTCCAACGCACAAAATGTCACACATGCTTAAAATCATGCAGAAAAGCTGCACTGGCTATTGAACTTCAATTTTCTTGGATCGTCATATGTCACTGTGTTCTTAACATTTGGAATTTCTGACAACGTTTTCGTGACCGTGTGTATGCAAGACAAGTTTGAGCCAACATCCGTCAGAAAAAAAACAAGGATTTTGTTTTTTGGAATGTGCGATCGTGTGTACGTGGCATAAGTCTTTTCATTTAAGGAAAGCCTAAAGCCCAGTTCACACGAATGGTCCAATCAGGTCCCCCAGTGACTTTTTTTAGGCGGACCCGGTCAGAACATCTTTTGCCCTCTATGAAGCGGCGGATGTCAATGTATAAAAGCTAAGTAATGGACATTAGTCTGTGCGTAACAACTGTAAAGGGGCAGTCTTTCGTTTTCACTGGCTTTCAGCTGGCTAGTGTTGGGGCCCAGTGGTACCACTGGTGCACTTGAGAACAGGCTACTAGGTGGTTGTGTAGTCAGTTGAGGGCTCAGTCTCTCTGGTAGCAACAAGATATGGCCACAGGGCCCTCTCACTAGACCCAGCGACACATCAGTGGTTCCTATGGTTCAGCGTTCGCTTACTTCTGGGTTGCCTGGGGTGACTCTGGTCCTCAGCCCAGCATGCACTTTACTGTGGCACAGCTCAGTTCCTCAGCACATTGGCACAATAGGTAATCCCTAAATATAGGCACAGCGAAGGGGCTTTCTAGTAGCTCAGTCTCTTTCTCTTTCTGTCCTTTCACTCTTTTGCCCCACACTCCAGTGGACAACCTCTGGTGAATTCTGCTTGAAAAACTCACCATTCTCTTCCTTTTTTTTGCAGGGTAGTCTGGAGATTGCAGTTCAGAGCCCATAGGCTCCAGTGTACATCGCTCCTCTCAGGACTACATGTCCCATGACCCCCCTCCAGCCTCCCCAATTGCTCCACTCTTTGGCTTACCTGGAGGGAGCGGGAGCTGGGGATATTTACATAAGCACTATTTGCTAACACTATCTATTTAATCCAAAGCACCTAGCAAATAACCCTACCATAAACTTATACTCCCATGGCCTTATTAAGATATTCTATGTATAAATGTAGGAAAAGTGTCTTTTGTAAGTGAGGTATTGATGGTCTGCCTACTCTTTTCCTATCTGGAATGATGAATAAATGACCATCATAATCTGTTATGGCACACGACCGGACTTAGGTCCGACAGACTTTGGATGGAGTTCTGACGGAGTTCTGACGGATTTTCCGAATGAACGGACTTGGCCACACACAATCACACCAAAGTCAGACGGATTCGAACGTGATGACTTACGACCGGACTAGAATAAGGAAGTTCATAGCCAGTAGCCAATAGCTGCCCTAGCGTCAGTTTTTGTCCGTCGGACTAGCATACACACGAGCGGATTTCTCTGTAGGAACTGGGTCCGGCGGAGTTCTGGCGGAAAAATTTGAAACATGTTCCATTTCTAAAGTCTGTCAGACTTTTGCAAATCAAAAGTCCGCTGCAGCCCCCACAGGATCGAATAGTCTGCCGGAATTGTTCCGTCAGACCTTTGATGTTGAAAAGTCCAGTCGTGTGTACGCGGCATTAGAGGTGTATCTATTTCCTACAAATTCAGGTCTGCTTTCCACACCAATCAGTATTCCCATGACTGGGCAAGTATAGTAAATGCATAAAATCATTGGCAGTGTTTCCCTGCTACATAACACCAATACAAATGGCCCCTCCGACCACAGTTTGGACAGCAGTAATATAAAAGAGACTATAATCAGAAAATAGTTAAATAAAAAAAATAAAAAATAAACTTCAGGTATGTATACAAGGTTAGAACTGATTCTAGGAAGTAGAATTAGTTATTTATTTGAAACAGTTATGAATCTATTCCTTTACTTTACATGTCCACTTACCCCAGGGGTAGGCAATCTCAGACCTCCAGCTGTTTTGAAACTACAAGTCCCATGAGACATTGAAAGACCCTGACAATCAAAGGCATGACTCCTAGAGACATGATGGGATTTGTAGTTTCACTACCGCTGGTCACATTACTTTATAACTTTTATAGAATATGTTTAAAAAATTATAAAAAAACTGCTTGAGTGATAGGTTTCTTATATAATCTAGAAATGTTATCATCAAAAAATATAAAGTATCTACGTCCAAATTTAGAATTTAAATTTCTCGACGCTCTTTGAAAAGTTATACTCTGGTGCATACTGTGTGACAAAGAATAGGCTAAAAAGGGAAACGAAGATTAAATAAATATGGTCTGCCGCCCATATCTCCAATGACCTACAGCCATCTGGTAAACACAGTACAGTGAACTGCTGTCAAACTAAATTATGAAATCTATTCTGATTGTTGCATGTCAAACCCCTGAGACATAGGCATATGGAAAAAAAAACACTTACTACAATAGCCCAACTGTTGTCTCAGGATAGATATGTAAATGTATTGTTCTCAGGCTTTTTTTATTTTAAATTATTTTACGTTGATACTTTTTTTTAAAAACTGATTTACGTAATCTACAGAAATAAACTGACTAACCTAATATCCTGCTCATCTGCAGTCTTTAAAATTTTAAGTTTAAAATATTGTTGCACATATAGGGGTTGATTTGTTAAAGGCAAATAGGCCATTCACCATGCAAGGAATTGTCCCCTAAAATTAAGCCTAGCACACACAGACTGAATGTTGGGCAGCATTGGCCGGTTCTCAGAGTGCTGACCAGAGTGTTCTGGTAGGGGGGCAATCTCCCTGTCAGAACACAATAGAGCAGCAGGGAAGATTGCTGTACTAATGTTGGATAGTTAGTACAGTAGCTTCTCCTGAGCTGTCACTTCTTTCATTCAGCCCTGCTGGGTTGAGAGAAAAAACTACTAATGTGTTCTAGGCTTTAGTGCAGGGGTTGGGGGTAGGCAACCTTGGTGGGGTTGAGATTTACTTGAACGAGTAGTGCAGTAGAGCCTGTAGTGCACTCTTTTTTTTTAGGAGATAACCTATCCCATTGAAAAGGAAGCTTGGAAAAGTTTAGGGGGAAATAACAAGTATTGCATAGTTCAGGGGTCAGTAGTATGTAACAAGGAGTGCAGAGGTCAGGTCAATAATATATAATGCAGCGTTTGGGGGTCAGTGGTATATGATCAACAGTTGTGGGGTCAGGGGTAAGTAGTATGTAACGCAGGAGGTCAGGAGTAAGTAATGCAGAGCACAAATGTGTGATTTCAAATGAATAAAATAGTGATCAATAATAGTGTCCATAAAATCCAAAAAAATGCAGAGCACAAACATGAGTAGTGCAGAGTTCAGAGGTCAGTAGTATGTGAACCAGAATTCAGAGGTAAGTAATAAGTAACACAGAAATCAGGGTCAGAGGAATGTAACAAACAGCTCAGAGGTCAGTGGTGCGTAAGGGACTGTTCACACTGGAACAGTGATTGTAATTTTTTCCACACTGAAAGAACACTAGTCACTGCTAGGGGCACATAGAAAACAGCTGTGCTCCCTTCTCGCTGTAACACAGCCCAGTGTTACAGCGAGTGTGAGAAAATGCAGACATGGCACTGCATAGAAGGTGAAACACACTGTGCTGCTGTGTGGTGACATGAATGAAGTAAAATAAAAAAATGTGAGCTATGTGACGTGATAAAACTTGCATCGCACGGCTTCCTGGCACACATCACTGCAGCCCAAAATGGACTTCTGTCCGCTCACTCGAACACTGATTTCGTTTGTGGGCAAATGTGAATGGGCCCTAAGCCTTTGTTCACACTATTGCATGCTGTGTGTAGGGCAGCCCATTTATTTCAATGGACAGCCCTACCCGTGAGACACATGTGGAAATAATTCTATGACCCTTCCATAAACTTGCCCTGAAGCAAAGGGTGCTGGGCACCGTGTGCTTTGATGTGTGTGAAAACACACACAGTTTACGATGTGTGGGGGGCAATTAAGAAGTATTGGCACCCTTGTGCATCTGATAAAGAGCATCTTATTTCCTTGCATGTAAGGAACACACACGACTTTGCGTGCATTCCCAACATGCATAGATGTCAGCCAAGAATAACACACAGCAGCTTGTTTTTTTTCTTATCTACAGCCCTAGCCATTTACCTATTTTCCCCTCCAGGCAGCTGCCACAATAATACAAAATAAATGTTGATATTTCTGGCATTGTAAGCAGCAGCCTTTTAAAAACTGCCAACCAAGCACAAAGGACCTGTCATTAGCATGCTGCCTCCTGTGGCACTGACCTCCTGAAGTTACCTGTTTATCAGTGCCTCTTTCCTTAGCCTCTGCTGTGACTGCTTTAACACAGACACAGCTCCAGGATCTGCTGGGCTGGCTGGACGGGGACTCTGCTCACTGATTGGTGTTGTCTCTCCGGTTCCCTTCTGCCCTGCCCCTTACCTAGTACTTGTCTGCCTTGGCTGTAATGTAGAATGCCCCTATGATCTGAGATGTGGCAGGGGTGGTCAGGAGCAGCGGCATGGTACAGTTGCAGTGGCAGTCTACCTATCAGATGGACACTATCAACAAGTTGCTTGTGATTGACAAGTTGTTGACCTGGGCTTTAGTGCATTGGGATAAAAATTCCCTTTGCAAAGAATACCCAATCACTTGCAAGAAAGTAAAAAAAAATCAGCAGCATTTTTGCTCACATATGATCAGTTAATAGACATCACCAGAGCTTCACCTCATTAACTAAGCTCTGGGGAAAATGTGCTTGCAAAGTGTAACTTCCATTGCAACTTGTATTTGCCTTTAGTACATCAACCCCATAGACACAGATGTCTCTATAAAGTATAACCTTGCCAAAGAAATTATAATTAGGAATGAAAAATAAAGAAAAATTAAAGTAGTACTATGGCCTCTATTTAAAAAGTATGAGCTGTATGCTACAGCATCTGTATTTACAGTTTTTCCTTTGCCATCCTTTCAGAGAAGTCCACGTCATGTACAGTACAGTAGCTTACTATGGTGGCGTGACAAGGCAAAAGTAATTAAGGAAAGGGCTAATATATCACAGGGAACCACATTCTAATAGACTATAGCACAAAGAGGAAAGAGCAAGGATTGTACTTTTAAGGTAACCAACAACATTTTATTATTAAAAAATTTATTTTATAATTTACAATTGATAACAAACCATATACAGCATACATTTAAAAAATAAATAAGTATATATGCTTTGCTCCTAAGTGTGAAAACAAGATCTCATTCCCAAGAGTTTACTTGCAGCACCAGTCATTCTAGTCATAAATCTTAAACGGTATTAGTGTGTGCTATATAATCATATAACACTTGATTTAGTTAGGGCTTTAAATTGGGAGTGGTGATAGCTCTCAACTAACAGGTTTCTGCATCCTCAGGAATATGAAAAAGGTATACAAGACAAAGAAAAGAGGAGCAAAAATGCTACAAACTGACCTATCACTTACACATTTCATAATACCACAAAAATCTATCTATAAAATGTTAATCTGCATACATTGCATTCTTGCAATTAATTGCTGGAGTAATGCTACCAATGCCTCAGGGGCAAGCAGTGAGACTGTCAAGAAGCACTATCAGGGAAGAGGGAAACTTAAGTGCAGGAGTCAGCTTCTCAGTTATAGTAATCCACACAAAAAGGTATCCATGAGCAAGTGTGATAATCTTATATAGGTCTAAGTACCAAGGATTTATCAATGGGGACCTAATATCCAGTATACATTATATATAGAAACGTAAAAAGCAGCCCATAAATGCCTGAACCCAGGGAGTAAGAATGTACGCATAATACAATATCATCTGAGTGGCCGAGCCAAACTCTACAAACAAAGGAAACAAGGACAGAATAAATAATTATTTCCCAGAAAATTTCTTTCAAGATATAGTGATAGCAGACAAACTCATCTAGCATTAGAAAAAAGTAACAACCAAAGATATTTAAGGAAAGGTATACCTGCTTGAATACCTTGTATATTTTGGGGTGACAATCCAGCTAATTTCAGAGCAGCAATATCAATCTCATGTAGGCTGTGCAAGATTGCACTACAGTGGGATGAAAAGATATTGCAGAAGGCATGGCTATGAGCAATGTCACTATGATTCACAAGCTCAAAACTTGTCATTCTGTAGCTTGTCAATCAACAGCTGGCCACACCTAACTCTACCCACTACTTCCTGAATTGACCTAACCGCCTATGCTGCAGAACCCCTCCAACTGTGAACTGGACCTAGGTGTAGGCCTAGGGTGGGACTAAAACCGGTGACATCAATACGGCCGTGGAAGAGGCTTGACGGCAAGGCATATTTTTCTATGCGCATGTGATTTGATTTTAATATTTGAGTACCTGTCAGATTTTAATAAATATTTGCTAAGCGGTTTTCACACTATGTGCTCTTTTGCTATCTGGGAGTTTTCTATCTGGGATTTGGTTTGTCTGACCAGTGGAGGAAGACCCCTGGTTACATGCTCTATTAATCTCTATCATCTATGATCCATAACATTAAGCAGCACATTTGTGGTGGAGGGTATTAAGATGGTTTGGAATGTTCCTTGCACCATCTTGCTGATGAGGGTGAATTCAGGAGTCTGCACAACGATTTTGTTTGGTGGATTGACTTTTGAACTTTTTTTAAATTTTTCACAAACATTTTATGTTGGATTGTTCTTATATTAGCACTTAGTTTTGATTTAGTTGATAGTGCACTTCCTGATTATTTGTTATATATTGAATTTATGTATATTCATTTTTTAACTGGTAGAGCACTTGGTCTAGGGGTATATGTTTAGAAAGTCTTTGTATTCAGATTTACTGTATAATTGGTGCAGCTCTGGATTTAGGGTATCACACTGAGAACATAAGAACTTTTTTCATTTAAATATTTGTTTGTGAACTGCATTGCCTGGGAGGTAGAGTTTGTGAAACACAAATTAAGCTGGATTTGGCTCACACAGTGGAGGTAAATCATTTTCTTTTTAGTTTATGAGGCTTGTGCACCACATGTTTAGACTCTCAAACAGGAGCCTCTAAATGCATTTTAAATATTTCTCAGGAAAATTTTAATTATTACACATTAATATTTAGATTGTGTTTTAGCCAGGAGTTGGTGCCCTTGGATTTGGTATACATGTTTAAAATGATCTCCCTGCAGTCTATTAAAGTACCCTGTCATTAACAAAACAAAATAGCTCATACCTGTACTCTTTAGTATTAGAAATATGCTTTTGTATAATCAACACATAAACTAAGTAAATATGTCAGTATTTTAAAATACCTGTGCAACACTCCATATAGATACATGCTATTCTTTACATCAATGTATGTAATCCTACTCTAAAAGACAAAATAATGATTAGCAACTAGAATTAATTTAATTACTCATGACTTACTCATTAATCATGATTGTAAAGATTAAAAAAAAAAAAATCTAAATAAATGTAAAAAGTTCTGTTTCCCTGAAGCCATCTCTAAGGAACGTGTAACTTCATGTTCATGCAAAATTCTCTTTGTCATGTTTTTACCTTCATATCTACCATTACCATCTAGCGTTTGATGCACATCCATCGACAGCTGCTTCCTGAGTCCTGACATTACAAAATTAATTCTGTGAAAGAAAAAAACAAATGACTAAGTATAGAAGGATGTCAGATATGTTTTCCTAGGGGTTCAATATATGTCTTTGATCTTCAATTTTATTTGGTCTGCTGTCAGTAGTAATGTTGATCCTGATAAATTATAGATTTTGAAAAAAATTGTAGGTATGGTGATTACAACCATATTATTAGACTTGTAACTAAAAGGCTCAGAAATGTTTATGTTTTGTCTTGTTTTTTTTTTTATGTATATATGTACTGTATGTATGTATGTATGTATTTATTTCAATTACAAGTTATTTTTCAGAGCAAGCTTCCTAAATATTGACTTCCTTTTTCAAGTCACTACTAGTTTTACCTTATAAAGAGTGGATCTCTAGAAAACTTGCTCTAAAAAATGAAATATTCATTCACATTTCAATTATTAATACAGTTTTGTTTTTGGAAAAACGTTCTGTATAGCATAAACTTTGGAAATATAATGCTGTCCATGTTGTCAACCAAGCTGATAACAAAATTACCGCTGAGGAAATAAACTCTTTTTGTATACCACTAGCAGCTGAAATTAAACTGAATTTGTGTAATTAACAAACATGATTTGTTTTCTGTCCTCATGCATGTTGTAGGAGGAAATATGCAGTATAGTGTGTATTAAAATGTACAGAAATGTACCGAATAAGGACTAGTGTACACAAGTATCAGATCAATGGCTTGCATTTAAAGAATATCTAAACCCAAAAAACAAAAATGTAGTACATTGCAACCTACAAGTTCTTAGATGTGGTAGTTGTATTAGTTAAATTTTTCAGGCTTTTTTCTCTTTACATTTGCCTGGGGATCCTGCAGGTTACACACTCCCTGTCAGCAGCCATTTCTTTATTGTATCAATATATGGAGCCATGGTTGTCACACAGACTGGACTTCAGACCTGTCTGCTTTTGTTCATTTCTATTAGATGGTGGATTGATGGGATTAGCAATTTGCACCAGAAAAATAAAGAAGTTTGTACTTTCTTTTCATTTCACAGCAAGTGACAATGACACTGCATTTCTAGCACCATCAACAGGTATATGACCAGGGCTAATGAATGTGAATACCACTGCCACAAGATTACAGGTGAACCTGACTGGAAAATTACATATTGATTAACTTAATAACCTTTACATGAGTGGTCATCAACCCTGTCCTCACTAACAGGCCAGGTTTGCAAGATAACTGAAATACATCAGGTGATCTCATTTACTGCTCAGTGATTGCCATATTCTAGTCTGCATCTCCCCAAGGTAATAAATAAAACCTGGCCTGTTAGTGGGCCCTGAGGTCAGGGTTGATGACAACTGCTTTGCACTATAATTCAAACCATATAAATACAAAAAGGAGAGCACCATCACTGGATAACAAAAGTCCAAAGATAATTTTAATTGCGGGTTAAAAAAAAACCCTCATAAAAACATCCAATCCATTTCAGAACAACACAACTTCCCATTAGTGACTTCAAAGATCTATATTAGAACCAGTATTTAACTCTACACATGGAGAAACAACCTGACAGCAGTTTCTGAGCAGAATGGTCCATGCTGCACAGCAACTACTGTCAAGTTGTTACTCCATGTTGAGAGTTGAATATTGGCTCTAATATAAATCTGTGAATCACAGTTTTTTTCTTAGTACATCCAAGTTTTATCCTGAGTTGAGCCCTGATGAGGGGGACATGTTGCTCCCAAAACACACTGGCTGTTTTTTATATGACTTTTTTTTTACCAACAATTAGGCCCCTTTCACACTGAATGGCGTGGGCGGTAAATCGGTGCTACGTTTAGCACCACTTTACCGTCGTTTTAGCGGTGGTATTCGCCTGCTATCGGGGAGGTTTTAACCTCCGCTAGCGGCCGAAAAAGAGTTACAACTGCCCGCAAAGCGCCGCTCCCGCTTTCACACTGGAGTGAAAGGGCCCTTTTTTTTCAGGCGCTATACAGGCACTATTTTTATTGCTGTAGCGCCTTAAAACTGCCTCAGTGTGAAAGGGGCCTTAAAGTTATCTATGACTCTTGCCTTCTGTTCTGGTCTGATGCTCCTTTTTGCAGTTCAATGGTTTGAGCTACCATTGCCATTGGTTGCCCATCGAGGGAGCCTTGCTGTGTGGTAGCTGCCTCGTTCACGTTTATGAGCTTGTTTGAAGTTTTCCTTCATCTGACTGCATATGCATGTATAAAAGTTCTTCGGCAGCTCTTTGGGTATGTGATTCTGGGGTCTAAGCGCTATATTATCCCCATGTTGGACTTAACATCTTCAAGAAAATTCTGCTTTTTTATTGGAATGTTTAAGGTGGCAAGAATTGCTCATACTGTATTGAGGTTCAGAAGCAGGGGTGACATTTCCCATTATTGTAAGAGCATATATAGCCAGAGCCCTATACAACAACTTTTTTTCTTACAAAATATTTGAAATCTGACTAAGGAAGAAAAACGAGCCATGCCCTCAGTAGAAGGCACTGTCCTCTGACATTCCTAAAGCCCTTCAGCTTATAAAAATGATTATGATTTTACATTGCAATTTTTAAAATGAGACTCTGAACCAAATAACCAAATTATGCAAAACTCCTGCAATGCCTTAAACACCATTTGGAATATTTAATGCATACCATACTCAAACTAAGCTTTCTATTTTTAAAGGATAATAGATTTTATTTAAAAAAAAGCCCCATGTGTAACAGCCAGGGAAAGGTAAAAGTACTGACTGTGAAATCCCCACTGCCCCTCTCATGCTTAAAAAAGACTGGCAGGGAAAAGATAAAAGTTCATATTTGTCAATGAACACCAGCTGCAGGGAATGAGACAAACAGGTTATATATAATGGTTTTCACATTATGCCAGTTTAGCCCCGTCTCTTATATGAATGCTTAGTGAACAACGATGTAACAGCATCCATTTAAACTTGCATTTTAATCTTTTTATGCCCTACTGAATTATTTTACTTTATAGGACCTCGCCAATAAATTACCACAACACTCAAGCACTAATGGATTGTTCACATATCTTATTATTAGGCATTGTATGTTACCAATAAACATGTGCAATAGCCAAACTTTACAATTGGCCCCTAGAGATCTTAAATATTTCATTATTTATTACATTTAACATTAGCTATCTATATCAGTGATCATATAGAATGACCTATGTCTATTTATTTTATAGCTGTGCACAATGTCAGGATCTTTTAAAACTGGGGCATAGCTGTGCTAATGGATTTTTTATGTTAAAAAGCATAGACATTTTCAGTGTGTTATTCCGATCTCCCTGGAAATGTTTACCTATTATAATATGTTGTCATATTCTGAATTTTCCTAAGTAGACTTTTGGGCTGAATTATAAAAAAAAAAAAAAAGAAAGAAAAGGAAGAAAATAAAATAATCATCAAATAGTATTATTTTTTTTAATTGCACCCAGTAAGGTATCACTTTATATTTTATTAAAACAAATAAAGAAAATGTATGATTGGTTTGACATTTAGTTTATTTCCTTTTTTGCTAGTTTTAATTAATGAATCCCCCTTTTTCAAAAAGAAAAATATAGCAAATCTATGTACTTTTCTTTGTAATTTCCCTGTATTTTCTGTATTTGGTTTCTAAAATGTACTTAAATTAACCTCTTATTGATAAACATAAAAACAAGATATCTTTGAAAAAATATCACATGTCTCTTTTAACCTATGTAGCCCTGGATGGTGGCCAGTTTAGGCCACAACTTAGACCTCCCTGAGGCCACACCACTGAAACTTGTCTCCCCCACCACTATCATAGAACTGTGTGCCAGTGAAAAGAGAAAGGATGATCTTGATTGTCATCATCCATGTTGAGGTTGAACTCCCACCCACTGGATTTAGAAGGGAGCAGAGTGGGCACAGAGAAGAAAGAGGGAGGTTTGGGAAGGAGATGGGAATCTGGGAGGCAAAGAGAGGAGATTGATGCTATACAAAGAGAAAAAGTCTTTGAGAAACTCTGCACCACCAGAGATATATTAGACACCATGGGGGTTCTGATTTAACAGCAAAAGAAGGTAAACATCATAGCCAGCCCTTTACACAAATTCCCACTGACTATCCAACTAGTGACAGAGCCAATGATGCCTCATTCATCCTTATCTAGTCAGAGGACCTATGTAGACACAAGATAAAGGTGCAAACTTGATGACCCTAGTCTTTGCAGGCTACCTCCCACCTGGCTCCCAGAGATGTGTACATAACATGGAGGCATTTAAAAGTGGTCTGTGTTGTGTCTGCCTTTACACAGCCTGTTGGAACAGTGTTCAAGAGATTGACTGCTGAGAGTAGGACTCCTATGTAGCATCAGTTGTAAGGGATCTTTTGGCTACCCATATTTGTAATAAATCTGTTTACTACCGTTAAAACTTTTTTCAATAGAGCTCTGCCTAGGATGCTTTTGGAATATTCCATCCATAGTGCATAGATTACAAATACCTTCACTTTAAGGGTGAGAATTCCAATGCAAGTTCAAGGACTTATTTAATATTCCACTGGCCTGTATGCAGTAGTTAGGCTGCATTGTTATTTGTACTATCTTTCGATGTAAGGGTTTAATTTAAGGGTGTTATGTAACTTGCTACAGTTGGTCTCTTTCTGTCATCCATTGTGTTCTGGTGGGACTGTTTTACCTGGGAGCTAAGTGAACAAATTCCATTTACTTTTCTGCACTTATAATTATATAGTATAATTATTAACTAGTATTTAATGTCATGTTACCCACATTGCTGTTAAAACTGTTTAACAAGTATATCCCTTACAGGGCTCATTCCTGCTTAAACAAAGCATATTCTATCACTACTGGTGCGTCAGTTGGTGAGTCAACACTGGCAATGGCAGTAGCAGCCAACAATCCAGCAGCTACTTAGGGAGTTAGTGCTATACCTATATTATTTAAAACACGTTATTAATAATATAAAATAAAAATGAAAGCACTTATAAATATGCATTTATAAATAAAGTTTGTATGTATATAAAGTCCCTTGAAAAATTATTATTATTATCACACCCCTTGAAATTTTCCACATTTTTTCATGTTCCAACCAAAACCGTTAATGTATTTTATTGGGATTTTATGTGATAGACCAGCACAAAGTGAAACATAATTGTGAAGTGAAAGGAAAATAATAAATGGTTTTCAATTTTTTTTACAAATAACTATCTGAAAAGTGTGGTGTGCATTTGAATTCACCCCATTCTCAAGTCTTTTGCAGATTCTAACAGGTTTTTTTCTAAGATTGCCCTGTATTTGGCTCTATCCATCTTCCCATCAACTCTGACCAGCTTCCCTGTCCCTGCTGTAGAAAAGCATCTCCACAACATGATTCCACCACCATGTTTCACAGTGTGGATGGTGTATTCAGTGCAGTGTTAGTTTTCCACCACATATACCATTTTGCTTTTAGGCCAAAACTGTAATTTTTGGTCTCATCTGACCAGAGCACCTTTTTTTTGTCAGGAAATACTCTGTAGATGGAATCCTGCTGCTGGTGCACATTTGCAAGTGCCAGTGCACGTGCACATGTGAGTCTTGGCGCTAGATGAACTATTTAAACAGGGCTTGTAAACAGAGCCAGTGCCGTCTGATTTGCAGATTTCCTGTGACCCCTGATATCTGTAACATGCTCATAGATCTGTTTCAGTGTTTGATCCGGCTTGCCTTCTACCTGTACCCAATCCCAGCTTGTCCTTGACTTTGATCCTGCCTGCTCCTCTTGTTACCACGCTGACCACATGCTGCCGACCTGGCCTGTACTCCAACCTGTCTTGGCCTCTGCACCTGTCCTGGCTTCTCAAACCTGTGTGTGTCTGTGCCTGTCTGTGCTCCACATCCCTCAGGACTGACCCGCTGAGCTCTGCCGCTAGCATCCAGGTGTGTGATATCCCGATATCCACTGATCCATCTCCACAACTGCCTGCTGTTCTGACTGGTCTTCATCCCTGTGGCATCAAGAATTCTGGAGCAGCTCCTCTGACAACAAACCTGCCAGGCACTCATACCATTCTGCACTTTCAGGTTCCCTGTCTGCTCCATCAGGGGCTGCGAGTCAGATACCTAAGGGAGGCCTTCTTCTGCATTACTGGGCTTATCCACAAGGTACGTGAGAATGCGACACTTTCACATGTTTGCTGTGTCCCCCACATGGCTTCCCACAAACTGCAAACAGACGTCTTATGGCTTTTTTTCAACAATGGCTTTCTTCGTACCACTCCTCCATAAAGGCCAGATTTGTAGAGTGCACGACTAATAGTTCTCATGTGCACAGGTTTTCCCACCTGAGCTGTGGTTCTCTGCAACTCCTCCAGAGTTACCATGGGCCTCTTGGCTGCCTCACTGATTAATGCTCTCCTTGCCCGGCCTGTCAGTTTAGGTGGACACCCATGTCTTGGTAGGTTTGTAGCTGTGCCATACTCTTTCCATTTTCGAATGATGGATTGAACAATGCTCCATGAGATGTTTTTTATTTTATAACCTAAACCTGCTTTAAACTTCTCCACAACTTTATCCATGACCTGTCTGGTGTGGTTCTTGGCCTTCATGATGCTGTTTGTTCACTAAGGTTCTCTAACAAACCTCAGAGGGCTCCACAGAACAGCTGTATTTATACTGAGATTCAATTACACACAGGTGGACTCTATTGACTAATTAGGGGACTTCTGAAGGCAATTGGTTCCACTAGATTTTAGTTAGTGGTATCAGAGTAAAGGGGGCTGAAGACAAATACACGCCACACTTTTCAGATATTTATTTGTAAAAAAAAATTGAAAACCATTTATCATTTTCCTTCCATTTTCCAATTATATGCCACTTTGTGTTGGGCTATCACATAAAATCCCAATAAAATACATTTATGTTTTTGGTTGTAACTAGGTTTGAGCAAACCCAAACTGCAAAGTTCGGGTTCGTACTGGACTTTTGGGTTTTTGGGTCCCAGACCCAAACCTGATCAAGTTACTGTATGTTCGTGTTCGGGTTCGATGTTCGGTAATGTAATGGCCCTTTTTTAACAGCTGCAGGGCAGCCAATTAACATTAATTTAACTTGTGTGCCCTTAGAAGCCATCACCGCCATGCCTACTAATGGCATGGCTGTGATTGGCCGGTGCAGCATGTGACCCAGCCTCTATATAAGCTAGAGGCACATAGCACAGCACGTCTGTTACGTACCTGCCGGATGAGCCTGATGTGCAGTAGGAAGGCTGTCTCGTACAACCCCGGCTCAAGGGCCACAGGTGTTGCAACAGTGGCTGCAAGAGCCTGGTGGTGTGTGGGTTCTTGGTTCATCTTTGGTCTTGTCAGTTCAGCTGGCGCAGCAGGAAACAGGAAGCAGGCTGTTAGGCTGGGGAGACACTGAATATGTACTCAGACAAGCTGGGTTTGGTAACAGATGATCAGATGTAGATATAGATGACAGGCAGAGAATGGTCAGGATACAGGCAAAGTTCGGCAACAGGATATCAAGTAGTGTAGAGCTGAGCGTGGTTACAAGGCAGGCCAGGGTCAGGATAACTGAGATCAATCATAGTCAAACAAGGTCAAACACAGGAAACAGATTGGATCACAGGAACAGGAAGTCACGGGAACAGGTGCAGATCAGACAGCAAAGACACAGTGCTGCTGAGGGGTTTAGATAAGGCAGCCTGTTGCCAATCACTGAAATTAGTCTGCACTTTTTTGACCCCTAGGTGGCAGATCCATGACATTTCCCCCCTCTTACGGGCAACCTCTGGGTACCCAACAGGTCTCTCTTCTGTGGATGTCTGGGCATTAACCAAGTCTCGTGCACATCCTGTTCAGCCTCCCAAGTGTTATCCTCTGGACCATAACCTTTCCACTTAACTAGGTACTGTACCCGATTCCTTCTTTTCCTACAGTCTATGATGGCCTCTACCTCATACTCCTCTTCGCCATTGATGGTCACAGGTTCTGGTGGCCTGGATACTCTATCTGAAAAAGAGTCAGGGACTGCGGGTTTCAAGAGAGAAACATGGAAGACAGGATGTATCTTAAGTGAATCAGGTAAAGATAATTCATAAGCAACCTCATTAAGTTTCTTCTTGACTGGGAATGGTCCCACAAATTTAGGTGCCAGTTTCTTTGAGGGACATGCAACCAGAGATTCATAATAGACAGCCATACCTGGTCTCCAGGGTGGAGAATCAGTTCACCCATTCTTTTCTTGTCAAAAGCCATCTTGCTTGCTGCTTGTGCCTTGGTAAACACATTGCATAGTCCAAAGGGCATCACCAGGTATTCATAGTGGCCGAATCGGGTGCGAAAAGCTGTCTTCCACTCATCCTCTTGATGGATGCGGACTAAATTGTAGGCCCCCCATAGATCTAGTTTGTTGAAAATGGCTGCTGACCTTAATCTCTGAAATACTTTGGGAACTAGAGGGAGAGGATACCGTTTTTTTAACTGTAATTTTGTTGAGCTACCGATAGTCCACACAAGGTCGTAGGAAGTGGTCCTTTTTCTCAACAAAAAATATTCCTGCTCCTGCTGGGGAGGTAGAAGGTCGGATAAACCCCTTTTTCAAGATTTCTTGGATATACTCTTTTAATGCCTCCTGTTCTCGTTCAGCGAGGGGGAATATTCTACCAAAAGGGATTTCAGACCCTGGAATCAGTTCAATTGGGCAGTCGTATGGCCAATGCGGAGGAAGAGTGTCAGCCCCTCGCTTACTAAAGACATCCAGGAACTCATGGTATGGTTCAGGTACGACTTGCTGCACCTCAGACTCAGAGTCCACACAAAGCAGTGTTGTAGAAGAAGCTGGGGATCTTGGAATGCAGTGTTCCTGGCAATAGGCTGAGTGGAAGCCAATTCTCCCTGTGGCCCAGTCAACTTGTGGATTATGCGCCTGCAGCCCGGGTGGGCCCAGAATAACAGGGAATAGTGGGGAAGAGATGACATTGAGGCTTAGGATTTCCTTATGTTGGGAGGAGGCCAAACAGGTAAGGGAAATGTCTCTTGGGTCACAGGTCCGGACTTGATACATGGCCCGTCAGCTAGAAAAACAGAAAGTCCTTGTGCTTTAGGTCTTAAGGGGATACGTTGTTGTGTTGCAAAGGTTAGATCGATGAAGCAACTGCAGGCCCTGGAATCAATGATCATGGTAACTGGCACTTCCCTTTCTAGCAGCTGGACAGAGATGGGAAGGGTTAGGTTGGTGGCGTTGGTAGATGAAGAAATGTTATTAATGGAAGAAAACATCTGCCACTTACGTGTCTTGGTTGGACAGGAACATACCTGGTGGCCCGCTTCCCCACAGTATAGGCAGAGGTTGTTCTGTCCTCAGTGCAGGTGTTCCTCCGGAGACAGAGAGGGGCATATTAGGCCAACTTGCATAGGCTCCGGTGCTTCGGTGGCAATAGTAACAGGAGCTGGCTGAACTGGAGTGAAGCTAACAGGTGCAGTGTGAGTAGGAGTTGGGATTCGGGGCATCATCCAGACCGGACGTGGCTGCTGGGCTGATCTTTCAGATCGTCGCTCACGGAGCAGACGGTCAATTTGAATGGTCAGTGTGATAAGGGCCTCCAGGGTATTTGGGACTCCACCATGTGCCAATTCATCTTTCAGACCTTCTGATAACCCCAAGCGGAACTGGTGTCGCAGGGCTGCGTCATTCCACTGTGTGTCTACACTCCAGCGTCTAAAGTCTGTAACATAATCTCCGGCCGTTCTGCGGCCTTGCTGGAGTGCATGAAGGGCCGCCTCTACTGTGGTGGTTCATTGCGGGTCATCGTATAATTCGGCCATCGCGTCGAAGAAGGCGGACATGGACTGTAACAAGACATTGTTTTTCTCCAACATCCGATCAGCCCAGGACTGGGGCTCACCCTGAAGCATTGATATGATGAATCCTACTTTGGTGGCTTCAAGGGAGAAAGTTCGACGTTGCAGGATGAAGTACAGTTCACATGCGTTAGGAAGGATTGAATTTTTCCCCGGTCACCTAAAACTCTGGGTTCAGGGGGCAACATCACCACTGAGGTTGCTGCAGTGGCAGTCCCTGAAGCAGAAGTGCTTGCTGGTGTAGCTAGAGTCTGTATACGTTGTTCCAGTTGCGTATAACCCTCCTGTAGAGATTTGACTGCTTGGGTAAGGGCTGAAAGGTGCTGACAGATGTCATCCCTGGCCAACTTCCCACTTGCAGGCTCAGACATGGCTGTCTGATACTGTTACGTACCTGCCAGATGAGCCCGATGTGCAGTAGGAAGGCTGTCTTGTACAACCCCCTCTCAAGGGCCACCAGTGTTGCAACAGTGGCCGTAAGAGCCTGGTGGTGTATGGGTGCCTGGTTCGTCTTTGGTCTTGTAAGTACAGCTGGTGCAGCAGGAAACAGGAAGCAGGCTGGTAAGCTGGGGAGACACTGAATATGTAGTCAGACAAGTTGGGTTTGGTAACCGATAATCAGATGTAGATATAGACGACAGGCAGAGAATGGTCAGGATACAGGCAAAGTTCGACAACAGGATATCAAGCAGTGTAGAGCTGAGCATGGTTACAAGGCAGGCCAGGTTCAGGATAACAGAGATCAATCATAGTCAAACAAGCCGGGTCAATCACAGGAAACAGATCGGATCACAGGAACGGGAACAGGTATGAGCTGCAAATCAGACAGCAAAGACACAGTGCTGCTGAGGTGTTTAAATAAGGTAGCCTGTTGCCAATCACTGAAATTAGTCTGCACTATTTTATCCCCTGGGTGGCAGATCCATGACAACGTCCCTCTGCTTTAGATAGTGTAGGGAAAGGTTGCTGCTGCGGCTTTGAGGGAGAGAATTAGATAGGTGTCCTACTTCAGAAATCGAATTACTCAGCGATCTACCTTGATTTTCTTGTGTGTCTTCTTTTTACACTGCCCTGAGCCTGTATCTTTGCGTTAAAATAATTGTGTCAAATGTGAAGGTGGTGGTAAATGTCTTGTAATAGGGGTTAGGGAGACCATCGGGGCCTGGAGCAGAACCTGATTTGAGGTTTTAATGACTTCCTGTTGTACCTCTTCTTCTGAGAAGGGGGCCTCCAGCATATTATTTTTTATTTTTATGTATTTTATGTTATTTTAAGTTATTTGTCTATCCAAATTTTAACAACATTTTACTGCAATTTGCACCCCTCTAGCCCTTTCCATTACTTTTTTAGAGCCATTTTAGTCCTCAAAAGCTCGGGTCCCCATTGACTTCAATGGGGTTCGGGGTCAAGTTCGGGATCTGAACTCAAACTTTTTTGCGAAGTTTGGCCGAACCCGTCGATCCAGGTGTCCGCTCAACCCTAGTTGTAACATGATAAAATGTTGACAATTTCAAGGGGTATGAATTCTTTTTAAAGGCACTGTATGTATTTTTTATTTATCGTTTTTAGATATTTATTAACTCAGCAATAGACCCATTTAGTATGGCTACTGGAATTGCATAGAGGGGATGAAAAAGATATTACTGATATTTTTCTCATTACTACCTGAATTTTTTACCTGAATGTTCTAAAATAAAATATTCGAATAACAACATTGCCTCTTCTATTGTTATAAAAGCCCTGTGCTTTAAATTGGAAAATTTGTGAAACTGAGGCTGTGAGATAGGCTGGCACTGACACTTTAAAGAGATTGTAAACCCCCCCCCCCCAAAAAAAAAAACCTATAAGACAAAGGCATAATGAAATACTTACCTTAGATCGAAGCCCTCCAGTGGTGCCCCTCACACCGCTGAGACAGCTGACATCATCCCTGGTGTTTCTTCCAGGTTTGCGGGCTCCGGTGCGGTGACTGGCCGCAGCCACATACACGCAGGAGATGGCACAAGGCACTGAAAAAAATGGTATGGGCGACCCTTCCTTCAAAGCGCATACATGTCTCAGGAGCAGATCCAAAGTCAGCAGTTTTAAGCAGCTGGTGATAAGACATTAGCCATCAGGAGGAGGCCAATGTTGAGTGCGCTATCCTTACTACTGTACCATGCTGTACTAGGCTATCAACTTCAGCAATAAAAACTGATAAGCATTCTAATCCCTCTGCATTCTATCCCAAACTTTAGTTACTGTATACCTGAAAGACTAAGTTCACCTCAAATTATAAATACATGTATTTTTGCAGGTAAAAAGTGCACAATTATTATTTTTTAAAACAGGAGCCTGGAAAGCATTGCACCCATGATCATTAATCTAAGCATTTCTCCTGTGCCAGTCCATATACTCTGGGGAATTTGGGGGTGAATGCTGTTTCTGAGGAGTCAGAGAATGAGGCCAGTGAGGAGGTACAGGTTACTGCCCTGTAACCATTCAACAAGAGATGTAGCAGCACCACTAGCTCCAGTGGAATGCCCCATCCTGCACCCTTTTCAGCCACCAGAAGATTGACTCAGCATGCCATGAAGGATATATTGTATCCCTTTGCTTATTGGATCAGGTGTCCATGGTCTTAAGTACCCTGCCACTGACAGTTTGGTCTAGAGATGCAGAGAAATTAATACATATAACTGTTTGAGGGCAGAACTTTCTGGGCAAAATAATGTCTGTCAGGTACATGCCACTGTGGTTTAGGACAGGCCCTATACTTATGGAAGGGGGCTGATTTTATGAGCTGGAATAGGAGCAGATACAAAGCCAGTAGTTTTCCCAAGCTAGTGACACTGGACATGAGGATAAGGCCAGTGTTAGGTGCACTATCCTTTCTACTGTACCATACTTTAATAGATGATAAACTTCTTCATACAACAAGCATAATTTAATCAAAGCTATCATATTTGTATTATGAACTCTAAAATAAGGGTTTTAGTCCAGTTTATGATATTACAATAAGATTTTATAAATGATCAAATAAGGAGAATTACCAATTTATCACTTTTTTGTTGTCTATATTATTTGCAAGTAGATTTGCCTAATCTCCAGAAAATCATGTAATTTAGGAAATTCTTAATTCATATGTTTTTATGCAGGTTGGACAAATGTGTATGCCTATTTTCAGGAGATACAAAACGTTTGCAATGTATAGATTCCCAGATTCACTTGGAGTCAAAACTACTGTGGAATTGCTGGATTTCTACTCATAGATGCAGTCTTGTACGCCAATGCTTCCCCTTGAGCTGCTATTTAATTAATTCTATAGAGGTAGTGTTCAAATCTTCACCTCTTATCCCACAAACAAACTTGTCCCTTAGTACAGTTTACAAACTGCTGCCAAAAATTGCAGTACGCTGACATTCTGATATACTTGTGTGGCATACGATTTTTCTGTTACAATAGAAACTCCTTGCAGTTTTAGAACTGTAGCAAGAGACACAAGGGAGATGATATGAAAAGTCTTAGCTTCTATGATATTCAGCTGCATAGCATGCTTGTGAACACCTTATTAGGTTCTAGTAAGAAAACTAGTCTTTCGGCATATGAGTCCCATGCTGATGGTTTGAAAACATCAAACTCCTCTATGGACTCTAGGAAAGCCACACTGGCAACAGTACAGTAACTAATGCTGGGTCTGACTGGTTTAGGTAAACGTGTATACTTCAAATGCTCAGAAAGACCCCTTCCTTGTCTCTCTGTTGTATACTGAGACTGTAGCAGTAGAGGAAGGTTATATCCAGAAGATGTATGAAACAAAATGGATGTAACATAAGGTTAAACAGTTAAACATACTATGCGGCAAGATATGTACATATATTGAATATGTGGCAAGATAGTAATGCAATTCCACACAGTGTACAGAGAAGAGCATCTATTATAACACATTGATATAAGCTGATCAAGAAATATGGCCAATACATAATATAGAATGCATCCAGCAAAAAGAATTCTTCAACACTAAAATAATTCTATGGGGTACTATGAGTATTCTGTATTTTTAAGCACTTAAAATGTTTGTTACCCTAAAAAAAAAGAAAGATCCTGCTCCTTTAAAGCATGTGATACAGCACAGTGCTTGTGCTGTGTAATTTGGCCCCCTGTAACACCTGCAAACTGACCACGGTTTATCATGGCTGCTGAGCCCTGACACCTCTGTCCCCTCTCCCATCCTCTCCCTCCTCCCCTCCCTGCCTGTCAGCTCGTGACATTGCCCGTCCCTTCCCCTCCTGCTGCTGAAATAACTTTTAATGCTTTATATAATCCTGTGTGTTTCCTAATGCTGTGTGCCCCA
This sequence comes from Lithobates pipiens, assembly GCF_037356315.1. NCBI lineage: Eukaryota > Metazoa > Chordata > Amphibia > Anura > Ranidae > Lithobates > Lithobates pipiens. Next base: position 322,317,717 of record NW_027507758.1, on the reverse strand, counting down.
TTCTCTGTACTTTATTAAAAAAATGCTGTCTATACCTGATTTCAAAGCACTCACGTGACAGGCCATCTCTCTCCGCCTCTCCTCCTCCTGACTGATGTCCATGGGGGATTTTCATCCCCACCCACTCTAGCTGTCAGATCGGGAGAGGGGAGAGCCGGCCGGTCACGTGAGCGCTGAGCGACATTCTGAAATCAGGTATAAATGGGATTTTTTAATAAAGCACAGACACTGGGGAACACAGGATTAGAAAATTATATAAATATATGACAGTGGCTTAACAACCACATTAAGCATAATATTTTGTAAGCAGAAAAAGCTAAACAAGTAAACAACATTATCCAAAAGCTCCAACTGCTGTCTACAAGTATAACAACAACATAATAATAATGATAATAATAAATTATAAAATATTGTTATTCATTCTGACCTGACTAAAAGAATGTAACAAAAAATGTATTCTAGCAAAGCATTCAAAGCTAGACAGACAAACCCTTTTACTTTCCTAACCATTTTGATACCCTCATTTTTTTCCCCACATCTTTTGGGGTGTTTTGAATAGAGCCCTTTATTTATAAACATTTTTTTTTCTTCAACTTAGATTTATTGCTATCATAAAGGAGGAGATTTCATTTAAAGAGACATCAGGTTTATATTAGATCTCAAGGGTCACCTCTGCACTTCTTCCCTGGATAAAGCAGCTGGGGTTTTACAGCTCTGAGTCAGATGTGTTTAGAGCTCAGTGCTTCTGGGTGTATACTTCCCAGGGAATATCGGCAAATGGATGTCACGGAAGGGGGGTGTGTGACACATTCCTATGTTTATAGAAGTGGTCACTTCTACTATGTAGCCCGCAGCTATCAAAAAAGTGTCTGGGAGTTTGTTTACATGCTGTCAATGGAATACAACGGCAACAGCAGTAAAATAGTTAAACTCTACCCAGTGTCTAAAAATAAGAATGCATTTATAATAACATGAGATTATGTCTAATAATAACAATAATAATAATAATAATAATACATACTGTAGTTACCTGACAGAAAAGTAAAAAAAAAAAACTATAAACAAATAATGTATTAGGTTAATGTAACTATATTTTAGTAAAAAAAAGCTCCAAATAAGAAAACAAGGTAAAAGTCTGCAAATCAAACAATAAGCAGAAGTGGTGCACTCACAGTTAAATACCTATTAGAATGTCATATCGAACAGATCAAGAAAGTTTTGTATACATTATGGAGTAGGCTTTACAGTGATGTAAGTGCTTGTTATTATTATCGTCTAGCCCCTTATGGTCCAGTCTTTGATTGTAGCACTAGATCAAATCAGCGTAGAGGTAAGATTTATGGCTAATGGAATTAAAATACACAGTAGATTTCAGAAAAAGTAAATGGAATGTTGGATTTCTATTTAAAAAGCAAAAACAAAAAAAACACAGTAGTATATTTTAAATAACTAAACAAATAATTGCTAATCTATAATTTACATGTTAACATTCCTGTTAGTGTTTAGTCAAGCAATTAGAAACAGGTAATTCGTATCGCAAATGTACAGAAATATCAAACTGGTAAATATTGTAAAAGAGTTTACTGATTCTGTTATAGAGGACTTTCCCAGCCTCTTGTGACATTATTTTGTAGACAGGGAAGCTCCACACTGTTTGTCTTTATTCAATTAATTAGATAAAGCAAAGGACATCCAAAGGCTGGGAGAAGGGAATGTTATCTTGCACATATTACCAAACTGCACAGCTGACAGCGAAGTACACAAGGGAAAGGAAGAGTTTAGGTCTGTATATCAGCTGCTATCTATGAATTAACCTTTCAACACTAAAGGGCTTCTCAACAATTATTTGAATATGTTTAGGAAGACATATATATATAAGGTGGATGCTAACAGCATATTAAAAGCAATCAGCACATTGACTTTCAATGTTAGCCAATTAAAGAAAGTCAATGGAATGGAAAATGGCCCAATGTACGATTTATGCTCACAGCTCAACTAAAAAAGCACAAAGACTATACAGTATAATGTGAAATAAGTAAAAGGAGAACTAGGGATCAGGATAAAAATCATCAGGTGATTAACATATGATTTTTAATGCATTTTTAAATTAAGTTTTACAGGCTTCCTTTGGTACAATACAACATGGTACTTTTTATTACATGTACAGTGACAGTTTCACAAGGTAGAACAAACACCCAGATGGACCTTTAAACTGATGGCATAAAGGACAATAAAAATGTACTCCTTCTCTAGTAAGGGTTTAGAGGCTATTTGGTGAGTGAGGATAACATTCACATATCATTTGATTATAAGAACGTAGGGATTTTTTTAACTCACAGCAGACCCTACAGCACTAAAGGTTGGTTTTAGCAGCCCTAGCTGCTGACCGTAGGTTTCTAATTAAGGGAATGTGTCAATGAGAGTATTTTTCTTTGGGAGAAATGTGTAACGCTGAATTGCCTGGAACCCACAAAAATACCGTATATACTCGAGTATAAGCCGAGATTTTCAGCCACTTTTTTGAGGCTGAAAGTGCCCCCCTCGGCTTATACTCGAGTCATCGCCGTCTGCCTGCTCGATCAGCGTGTCGAGCAGACAGACGGCGGACATTCTACTATTCAAAAGCCGCGCCAGTGTTCCGCCTATCACGGACATCCGCTCATCCTCGTACTACGGACGAGGATGAGAGGATGTCCGTGATAGGCGGAACACAGACTGCTGGGAAATTGAGTGTTCCGCCTATCACAGACGGAGGCGCGGCTTTTGAACAGAGGAATGGCCGAAGAGGCGCCGATGAATAGCGGCGATCCTGGAAGGACGGAGGCTCGGCTCGGCACGGGACGGAGGAGGCACGGGACGGAGGAGGCACGGGACGGAGGAGTCATGGGACGACGGAGGCACGGGACGACGGAGGCACGGGACGACGGAGGCACGGGACGGAGGCTCGGGACACAGGTAGGCTGGACACACAAGGCTGCACGGACACACACACAGGGATGGATGGACACACACACATGGATGGACACACACACAGGGATGGATGGATGGACACACACACAGGGATGGACGGACACACAGGGATGGACGGACACACACACAGGGATGGATGGACACACAAGGATGGACGGACACACAGGGATGGACAGGCATGTCTCACCCTCGGCTTATACACGAGTCAATACGTTTTCCAGTTTTTTGGGGGTAAATTGGGGGCCTCGGCTTATATTCGGGTCGGCCTATACTCGAGTATATACGGTAGTACTGTTTGGAGAAAGGTATTATACGTTAAAATAAGCCTAAATTGATACATTATTTTCCTTTTCAAACAGTTTCTCCTAATAATAAACACACTTTAGTTAAAGAGGGATTCCACCAAAAAAAATAAATATTAAAAGCCAGCAGCTATAAATACTACAGCTGCTGACTTTTAATAAATGGACACTCACCTGTCCCGGGTTCCAGCGATGCCGGCAGCCGAGGCCGATCGATCGCTCGGCTCTCGGCTGCTGCAGTCACCATTCTAGGTGAGGGAATCAGGAAGTGAAGCGAATCGGCTTCACTTCCCGGTTCCCTACTGCGCATGCGCGAGCCGCGCCGCGCAATAGGAAATCTCTGCGCTGTCACTGAGACCCGTGTGTGTCCCAGCAGACAGCGCGGCAGGGCAGGAAATGGCGTAGACTCCCACGGGAGTCTATGCCCGGAAGTGGGTGAAAATACCTGTCTTTGACAGGTATCTCCACCCCCCTCCCCCCTGAAAGGTGTCAATTGTGACACCGGAGGGGGGGAGGGATCCGATCAGCGGAGGTTCCACTTTAGGGTGGAATCCCGCTTTAAATTGACTTTTCATAGCTATTACTTTATAAATATTGCTATTTACATGTTAGTTTTTCTATGTCCCTAATGCTACACTTTTTTATTTACATTATTATTATTATTAGACCTTTAAGAAGTTAAAACTTGATGATAGCTTAGATAATAGGGGATTTGCTTGCTACTTAAACAAATGTTTACTGAATTATTGCAACTAGGGATGAGCCAGAGTGAGAGTTTTAATATCCCTTTGATTCTGGAAAAAAAAAACATGAAAAAAACATGAGACTTTGTCAAATTTGCTTATTATGGATAAATACATTGCAACCAATGAAAAGTGTTTTTTAAGTGTGCAGTGGGCATTTAAAGCTCCATAGAGGTTGCTGAAGCTCATTTCAACTATCCTGGTTCACATGTTCAATGTGTTCTTGTCCCAGAAAGCCCTTAATTAGCCTCAAAATGTTACATTAATTTCAAAAAGAAAAACAAAAAGCAAAATAAAAACAATAAATAAAGTGACATTACACACATAACAAATACACAACAATAAAAAAAACACACACATAAGGAATGCTAAATGAAAAAGGCCACACAACCTTAAAATACCACTCTGCCCCATAATTAAAAATAAAAGAAAAGAGAAGGAGCTCAGTGAATGCTTGCTCTTAGTCCCCTTTCACAATGGGGTGGGGGAAGTGTTGGCAGTAAAATGGCGCTATTTTTATCGCTGCTTTACCATCATTTTAGCGGCGGTATTTGGCCACTAGTTGCCAGTTTTACCCCCTGCTAGCGGCCAAAAGATGTTAAAACCACCGCAAAGCGCTACTGCAGCAGTATAGCCACACTGCCTCATTGATTTTAATGGGGAGGAGCAGTGAAGGAGCGGTGTATACACCGCTCCTTCACCACTCCCAAGATGCTGCTAGCAGGACTTTTTTTACCCTCTTGCTAGCGCACAGTTCCAGTGTGAAAGCCCTTGGGGCTTTCACATTGGAGACACAGCAGCGGCTGTTTCAGGGAGCTTTGCAGGCACTATTTTTAGCGCTGTAGTGCCTGCAAAGCTCCCCAGTGCTAAAGGGGTCTGAGGCTAAATATGTAACTTAGGAGCTAGGGAATCTATTCCGATTATTTATTATAATTATTATTTTTTATACCTAGCTTCCCTTGCAGTTAATTGAAGCAGAATAAATTAAAAATACAGGGGGCTGTAAGATAAGAGAAACACAAATCTACCCCAGATTAATCAGTCTCTGAATCAAGTAAATAACTAAATTAGAAGCTATACAAGACCCAATATGTGTAAGTAATATGTATAGGGTACAATATTTGAATGGTGGTGTTACATCCAACTTCTCTATATATGATTGGCTATTCTATGGTCAAATAGATGGAAGATCTGGGCAGGGAGCTCCTTCTTGCATAATTCTGATGAGCCTTTTCACAGAATCACAAAAAGGGACACATATATATATATATATATATATATATATATATATATATATATATATATATATATATATATATATATGAGAACCTAGGACACACAACCTCCACAGACTGACAATGACACTCTGTGCAGAACAAAACAGTAAAGGTTTCTCTTCTCTTTTACTCCTCTGGTGTATCCAGCAGTGGTTCTCCTTGCTGAGCCACCTGAGATGCTGGAAAGCTCCATATCAGATCCTTTGGACATTCTTGTCTTGTCTCATGTTTTTGGTGGACCTTGAACTCTTTGCTCCTCCCATGAACTTCCTGATTTAAGCCACATCACTGCACTTCCTGTTTCCTAGATTATTGTGCTCTCTCTAGCTGATATCTTCCCCCTTTGTGTACCTGCAAGTATCCTTATCTCCACTATAACTCTTTACCAACCATTGGCTTGTTCTGCCTCAGCCAGGAGATTGATAGTAAACAATACCTTCTTTTTCTCAGAAATAAATTCAGCAGGTTTTCATTTGGAAACACTGATTACGGAAACCTCTGTAATGGCGGTGGTCTCCATGGTCTATGCTTCAGCTCAATCTCAACCTGCAACCACTTGTTACTGACCTTCGACTTGTATGACTGACTATGCATCTTCTTGATCTCTACCTGCTACTGGACCCCAGGTTGTTCACCTTCTGGTAGAGCAATCCTGAGGACTGCAACCTGGTACTAACAGTGCTTAGACCCTATACCTCAGATACACCCACGTCATCTGCCAGGGTGACCTGCTTGTTTATTTATCCTGCTTGTCAATGGGAGTCTCTCTTCAACTATAGCTACTGATCTCTGAGCCTGATCCCTGACCATGACAGAATAATCTGGCCCACATATGGAGGCCACTATAGCAATTACTGTGGCACCTTTCAAGCAGCAGATTGAAGAACTGCAAGAGTTTGGTGTTACCTAATGAAAAAAAATGCCAAACTGGAAAGTATAGTGAAAGGACAATATGAGAAAATCTACCCAGCAGAGACAATTTCTGAACTTGCATTCCCGAGTTTATGCTAATGCATATATGCCTCTAATACTCAAGTTCAATAGAGATCGCCACCATTACAGAGGTTTCCTTAATTTATAAGCTAGGGAATCTGCTCAGATTATTTATTATTCTTATTTTTTTTAATATACCTAGCTTCCCTTGCAGTTAATTGAAGCAGAAGAAATTAAAAATAGAGGGAGCTGAATAAGATAACAGAAACACAAATCTACCCCAGATTAATCAGTCTCTGAATCAAGTAGATAAGTAAATTAGAGGCTATACAAGACCCAATATGTGTAAATAATGTGTATAGGGTACAATATTTGAATGGTGGCGTTACACACAGCTTCTCTCTCTAGATTTGTGTATGATTAGTGGCTATTCTTTATGGTCAAATAGATGGAAGATCTGGCCAGGTACATTTTGTGTGCACACTAAAATGATGTGCTTTTAAGACTGAAAGGTTACAGCTGTGCTCTGAGGCTAAGCTCCTTCATGCATAATTCTGATGAGCCTTTTCACAGAATCACAAAAAGGGACATATATATGAGAACCTAGGACACACAACCTCCACAGATTGACAATGACACTCTGTACAGAATGAAACAATAACGGTTTCTCTTCTCGTATACTCCTCTGCCGTGTTCAGCAGTGGTTCTCCTTGCTGAGCCACCACAGGTGCTGGAAAGCTCCATATCTGAACTTTTGGACATTCTTGTCTTGTCTCATGTTTTTGGTGAACCTTGAACTCTTTGCTCCTCCCATGAACTTCCTGAATTAAGCCACATCTCCGCACTTCCTGTTTCCCAGATTATTGTGCTCTCTCTAGCTGATATCTTGCTCCTTTGTGTACCTGCAGGTATCCTTATCTCCACTACAACTCTTTAACAACCATTGACTTGTTCTGTCTCAGCCAGGAGGTTGATAGCAAACAATACCTTCTTTTTCTCAGAAATAAATTCAGCAGGTTTTCATTTGGTAACACTGATTAAGGAAACCTGCAACCACTTGTTACTGACCTTCGACTTATTTACTGACTATACATCTGCTTGATCTCTATGTGCTACTAGACCCCAGGTTGTTCACCTTCTGGTAGAGCAATCCTGAGGACTGCAACCTGGTACTAACAGTGCTTAGACCCTACACCTCAGATACACCCACGTCATCTACCAGGGTGACCTGCTTGTTTATTTATCCTGCTTGTCAATGGGATCCTCTCTTTAACTATAGCTACTGATCTCTGAGCCTGATCCTTGACCATGACAGAATAATCTGGCCCAAATATGGAGGCCACTATAGCAATTACTGTGGCACCTTTCAAGCAGCAAATTGCAGAACTGCAAGAGTTTGGTGTTGCCTAATGAAAAAAAAAATGCCAAACTGGAAAGTGTGGTGAAGGGACAATTTGAGGAAATCTGTGCCCAGCAGAGACAATTTCTGGACTTGCGTTCCCGAGTTTATGCTAATGCACGTATGCCTCTACCACTCAAGTTCAATAGAGACCGCCACCATTACAGTGATTTCCTTAATCTGTGTCTCATATATTTCCAAATGAAACCTGCTGCATGTATTTCTAAAAAAAAGTAAGGTATTTTTTGTTATTAACCTCCTGACTGAAGAAGCCCAGGCTTGGGACAATACAACTCTGAATAATTTTGAGACTGTTGTGACTGCGTTGAATCAAGTTTTTGATGATCCCAATCTTTTCTCTACTGTCGAAGCAAAGTTGCATAGTTTGCAGCAGGGTAGACTTTTCATTGCTGAGTACGTAGCTGAATTCCAAAATTGGATCACAGATACCACTTGGAACCCAGCAGTGCAAAAAAGTCAGTTCCATCAAGGGCTCTCTGAAAAGTAAAAGATGAGCATGTCAGAGTAGAGACTCCTAAGAATCTTGAGGCTTTCATCCAATTATGTGTCTGAATTGATCACAGACTTACAGAAAAGAGGAAGGAAAGACTAGGAATAAATGGAAGTAATGTTGACATGCATTTTTCTGCTAGTCAGTTCATTCAGAAAGATCCAAAGGGTTCTCCAGATTCTAACATTCCCAAACCTATGCAGCTTGAGGTTATTAAAAGATCCATTACTACTAAGGAGAAAGAGAGAAGAAATTCAGAGAAGTTATGTCTATATTGTGGGTAGTGATGGCCGAACGGTTCGCCCGGCGGTCGTTTCGCGGCGAATTTCCGACATTCGCGGTCCGCACGTTCGAACGCCTTTTTCCGTCGTTCGCCGCGGCGGACTTACGTGTTTAATGTATACAAGAACTTTAACCTTTGGTGACACGTTTATCATGTGATACAGGACAGCCAATTGAGACATGACAGCACATGGACACTTGTACATTCCCCCTAACCTATAAATACACCCGATCCGGTGGCCATTTTACATTCTTTCTTCTGTTAAGATAGGGACAGGTTCCTGTGTGGAGTAGGGAGAGATAAACCACTAGCTATTTGGTACACAAAAGTTCTTTTCAGGACTGGTATAGGTGTTAGGTGTTGATAGGTTTGCTGTGCTGCTGATTCTTGCAGCAGCCTGAGTGTCTTTTGTTAGTTTAGAGAAAGGGAAAGGACGGTGTATGCTACAGGGACAGCCAGATTAGTCTTTCATCATCATCATCATCATCATCATCATTAGCTGTTACTATCAAGGTCCACAAAAGAGCTGTTCCAGTAACCACTAATCGTTCTCTTTTTTTGCCAATTTGTATAGGGACAGGAAGGAAGCAGTGTTGTCAGGCAGTGAGGGTAATTTTAAAGACTTGCTGTTATTATTAGTTCCACAAAGGTTCTTTTCAGGACTGGTATCAGTGGTACAGTAATAGGCTTGTACATGTATAATATTCTTTCTTCCAAATATAGAAAGGATATTATACTTGACTGCTGCCCTTCTGCTGCAGTCTGCTAAACATTCACAACTCACTTGTTCCACAAAAGTTCTTATAAGGACTGGTAACTTGGTATAGGGTGCTACGGTACATAGGCTTGAGTGCGGTACAGTCTGCTGTTCTGTAAGGACCGCTATCGGTCCACAATAGATAGGGTTGACGTGCACCACTGCTGACCGCTGCCCTATACTGCAGCAGTCCTTCAGCGGTATAGGGACTGACGTACAGTCTGCTAATCACTAACACACAACCTGCTTGTTCCACAAAAGTTCTTATAAGGACTGGTAACTTGGTATAGGGTGCTACGGTACATAGGCTTGAGTGCGGTACAGTCTGCTGTTCTGTAAGGACCGCTATCGGTCCACAATAGATAGGGTTGACGTGCACCACTGCTGACCGCTGCCCTATACTGCAGCAGTCCTTCAGCGGTATAGGGACTGACGTACAGTCTGCTAAAAACTAATACACAACCTGCTTGGTCCACAAAAGTTCTTATAAGGACTGGTAACTTGGTATAGGGTGCTACGGTACATAGGCTTGAGTGCGGTACAGTCTGCTGTTCTGTAAGGACCGCTATCGGTCCACAATAGATAGGGTTGACGTGCACCACTGCTGACCGCTCACCTATACTGCAGCAGTCCTTCAGCGGTATAGGGACTGACGTACAGTCTGCTAAACACTAATACACAACCTGCTTGTTCCACAAAAGTTCTTATAAGGACTGGTAACTTGGTATAGGGTGCTACGGTACATAGGCTTGAGTGCGGTACAGTCTGCTGTTCTGTAAGGACCGCTATCGGTCCACAATAGATAGGGTTGACGTGCACCACTGCTGACCGCTCACCTATACTGCAGCAGTCCTTCAGCGGTATAGGGACTGACGTACAGTCTGCTAATCACTAACACACAACCTGCTTGTTCCACAAAAGTTCTTATAAGGACTGGTAACTTGGTATAGGGTGCTACGGTACATAGGCTTGAGTGCGGTACAGTCTGCTGTTCTGTAAGGACCGCTATCGGTCCACAATAGATAGGGTTGACGTGCACCACTGCTGACCGCTCACCTATACTGCAGCAGTCCTTCAGCGGTATAGGGACTGACGTACAGTCTGCTAAACACTAATACACAACCTGCTTGTTCCACAAAAGTTCTTATAAGGACTGGTAACTTGGTATAGGGTGCTACGGTACATAGGCTTGAGTGCGGTACAGTCTGCTGTTCTGTAAGGACCGCTATCGGTCCACAATAGATAGGGTTGACGTGCACCACTGCTGACCGCTCACCTATACTGCAGCAGTCCTTCAGCGGTATAGGGACTGACGTACAGTCTGCTAAAAACTAATACACAACCTGCTTGGTCCACAAAAGTTCTTATAAGGACTGGTAACTTGGTATAGGGTGCTACGGTACATAGGCTTGAGTGCGGTACAGTCTGCTGTTCTGTAAGGACCGCTATCGGTCCACAATAGATAGGGTTGACGTGCACCACTGCTGACCGCTCACCTATACTGCAGCAGTCCTTCAGCGGTATAGGGACTGACGTACAGTCTGCTAAACACTAATACACAACCTGCTTGTTCCACAAAAGTTCTTATAAGGACTGGTAACTTGGTATAGGGTGCTACGGTACATAGGCTTGAGTGCGGTACAGTCTGCTGTTCTGTAAGGACCGCTATCGGTCCACAATAGATAGGGTTGACGTGCACCACTGCTGACCGCTCACCTATACTGCAGCAGTCCTTCAGCGGTATAGGGACTGACGTACAGTCTGCTAATCACTAACACACAACCTGCTTGTTCCACAAAAGTTCTTATAAGGACTGGTAACTTGGTATAGGGTGCTACGGTACATAGGCTTGAGTGCGGTACAGTCTGCTGTTCTGTAAGGACCGCTATCGGTCCACAATAGATAGGGTTGACGTGCACCACTGCTGACCGCTCACCTATACTGCAGCAGTCCTTCAGCGGTATAGGGACTGACGTACAGTCTGCTAAACACTAATACACAACCTGCTTGTTCCACAAAAGTTCTTATAAGGACTGGTAACTTGGTATAGGGTGCTACGGTACATAGGCTTGAGTGCGGTACAGTCTGCTGTTCTGTAAGGACCGCTATCGGTCCACAATAGATAGGGTTGACGTGCACCACTGCTGACCGCTCACCTATACTGCAGCAGTCCTTCAGCGGTATAGGGACTGACGTACAGTCTGCTAATCACTAACACACAACCTGCTTGTTCCACAAAAGTTCTTATAAGGACTGGTAACTTGGTATAGGGTGCTACGGTACATAGGCTTGAGTGCGGTACAGTCTGCTGTTCTGTAAGGACCGCTATCGGTCCACAATAGATAGGGTTGACGTGCACCACTGCTGACCGCTCACCTATACTGCAGCAGTCCTTCAGCGGTATAGGGACTGACGTACAGTCTGCTAAACACTAATACACAACCTGCTTGTTCCACAAAAGTTCTTATAAGGACTGGTAACTTGGTATAGGGTGCTACGGTACATAGGCTTGAGTGCGGTACAGTCTGCTGTTCTGTAAGGACCGCTATCGGTCCACAATAGATAGGGTTGACGTGCACCACTGCTGACCGCTGCCCTATACTGCAGCAGTCCTTCAGCGGTATAGGGACTGACGTACAGTCTGCTAAACACTAATACACAACCTGCTTGGTCCACAAAACTTCTTATAAGGACTGGTAACTTGGTATAGGGTGCTACGGTACATAGGCTTGAGTGCGGTACAGTCTGCTGTTCTGTAAGGACCGCTATCGGTCCACAATAGATAGGGTTGACGTGCACCACTGCTGACCGCTCACCTATACTGCAGCAGTCCTTCAGCGGTATAGGGACTGACGTACAGTCTGCTAATCACTAACACACAACCTGCTTGTTCCACAAAAGTTCTTATAAGGACTGGTAACTTGGTATAGGGTGCTACGGTACATAGGCTTGAGTGCGGTACAGTCTGCTGTTCTGTAAGGACCGCTATCGGTCCACAATAGATAGGGTTGACGTGCACCACTGCTGACCGCTGCCCTATACTGCAGCAGTCCTTCAGCGGTATAGGGACTGACGTACAGTCTGCTAAACACTAATACACAACCTGCTTGGTCCACAAAAGTTCTTATAAGGACTGGTAACTTGGTATAGGGTGCTACGGTACATAGGCTTGAGTGCGGTACAGTCTGCTGTTCTGTAAGGACCGCTATCGGTCCACAATAGATAGGGTTGACGTGCACCACTGCTGACCGCTGCCCTATACTGCAGCAGTCCTTCAGCGGTATAGGGACTGACGTACAGTCTGCTAAACACTAATACACAACCTGCTTGGTCCACAAAAGTTCTTATAAGGACTGGTAACTTGGTATAGGGTGCTACGGTACATAGGCTTGAGTGCGGTACAGTCTGCTGTTCTGTAAGGACCGCTATCGGTCCACAATAGATAGGGTTGACGTGCACCACTGCTGACCGCTGCCCTATACTGCAGCAGTCCTTCAGCGGTATAGGGACTGACGTACAGTCTGCTAAACACTAATACACAACCTGCTTGGTCCACAAAAGTTCTTATAAGGACTGGTAACTTGGTATAGGGTGCTACGGTACATAGGCTTGAGTGCGGTACAGTCTGCTGTTCTGTAAGGACCGCTATAGGTCCACAATAGATAGGGTTGACGTGCACCACTGCTGACCGCTCACCTATACTGCAGCAGTCCTTCAGCGGTATAGGGACTAAGAGTTTTGTCACAGGGTCATTTAAAAAATGACATGCAGAGGAAGAGGCAGGCCCTTCCGCAGGGGTGGTAGGGGTAGGGCAGGAGCAACAGGCTTGAGCCAAAGTGGGAAGTTGCAGAAGGTGCGTTCAATTACTTTAAAGGATGCACCAGACTTGGTTGAGTGGCTCGCTCAGCCTTACTCTTCTGCACCCTCCTCATCCTCTCGATCTGCACCCTCTTCTTCACTCTCTGCTATGTGCACCCCCAAAGACACTACCACCAACAACACGACCACCACCACCACCACCACATACCTTCCGCTTGAGTCACTGGAATTATTTTCCGATCCATATCAAGAGGACATTTCTGATGCGCAGCCACTCTTGGTATTGGATCAGGAAGAGGAGGTAGCAACAAGCGCTACTCAGCAGTCTGACGCCAGTACCCAGATCAGCCCAAGGAGGAGGTTGGTCCCCGGTGTTGCTGCCTACTCCGAGATCTCTACTTATAGCGGTGGGGAAGGTGACGTTGATGATGACGTGTCTAGTGATGTCACGTGGGTGCCCACAAGAGAGGAAGAGGAGGGGAGTTCAGAGGGAGATATGGACCAGCAGATAGGGAGGAGAAGCAGCAATGACTTACATTGCACAGCAGGGACAAAGCAGACTGCAAATGTATCAGGAGCGAGTCATCGACCATGTACGGTCACATCTGGCGCTCCCAGGACACCGGCACATGGCTCCGCAGTGTGGGCTTTTTTTAACGTGTCCGCTGCTGACAATAGCGTTGCCATCTGCAATCTTTGCAGTCAACGCGTTAGTCGCGGTAAGCCCAATACTCACCTAGGGACGACCGCCTTAAGAAGGCACATGAGCAGCCATCACCGAGCCCAGTGGGAGCAACGGAACACACAAAGCCACACTGCAGGCTCTCACCGTCCAGCCTCGTCTTCTACTTCTCCTTCTCCTCTCTCCTCACAATTGTCCTCCACTCCACCTTCCATCACGCCAAGCTCACATTTTTCTGCAAAAAGGCAGGCTTCCGTGGGCCTAATGTTTGAGCGTAAAAAAATGATGATGCCGGATAACCCTCTTGCCCAACGGTTGGCGGCTGGCTTGTCAGAACTCATAGCCCGCCAACTACTGCCATATAAACTGGTGGACTCGGAGGCCTTTCGCAAATTTGTGGCCATTGGAACACCACAATGGAAGGTCCCAGGAAGGAAGTATTTCTCAGAGAAGGGCATCCCAGAGCTATATGGCCATGTTCAGCGGCAAGTGAATGTATCTCTGGCACACAGTGTCGGTGCCAAGATACATCTGACCACAGACACGTGGTCTAGCAAACACGGGCAGGGAAGGTATATCAGTTTTACTGCCCACTGGGTGAACCTTCTGACGGCCGTCAAGCATGTAACCCGTGGCACCCGTGTAGATTTGGTTTTACCGCCACGGATTGCATGCAGGCCTGACTCTTCTTCTCCTCCTCCTACTCCATCCTCCTCCCTCTCCTCCTCAGCTGCCTCCTCCTTTTCCGCTGCTAGCGTCTCTTCCACTGCACCGCCCAAGCTCCCCAGAACCTATTCCACATGCCAGGTGAGACGTTGCCATGCCGTGCTGCGTCTGTTGTGCCTGGAAGCAAAGAGCCACACTGGCCCGGCACTCCTTTCAGCTTTGCGTTCACAGGCAGATGAGTGGCTAACACCGCTCAATTTGACAGTTGGTAAAGTGGTGTGTGACAACGGTGCCAATCTGCTTAGCGCATTGAAACAGGGCAAAATCACGCACGTGCCGTGCATGGCACACGTCTTAAACTTGGTCGTGCAGCGATTCCTTGTCAAATACCCTGGGGTCCAGGACATCTTGCGGCAGGCAAGGAAAATCTCGGCCCATTTCAGAAGATCTTACACGGCCATGGCTCGCCTTGCTGACATTCAGCGGCGACACCATCTGCCGGTCAGACGTCTTATTTGCGATTGCCCGACGCGATGGAACTCAACCTTCTATATGCTTGATAGGCTGCTCCAGCAGAAACGTGCAGTTAACGTCTACCTGTATGAACTCTGCGAAAGAAACGGTTCTGGGGAGCTGGGTTTTTTTTCACCGCGCCAGTGGCTGCTCATGCGCGACACATGCAGACTTCTGCGGCCATTTGAGGAGATCACCAAACTGGTCAGTCGCAGCCATGGCGCCATCAGTGACATGGTACCTTATGCCTTCTTTCTGGAGCGTGCATTGCGTCGTGTCATTGATCAGGCTGTGGAGGAGCAGGAGCGGGAAGATGAGGAAGTCGCAATGCTGGATGAATTCCCAGGGGGGGCTACTCTATCTGAGACAAGTCAACAACAGGAGTCTGATGAGGAGTCAGAGGAGGATGGTGCCGGGGCGGATGAGCAGGAGCAAGAAGAGCATGCTTTAAACCTTTCTGGGATCCCTGTTGTGCGAGGATGGGGAGAGGAGAATGAAGAGGACGACATTATCCTGGATGATGAGCAGGAGCCAGGCCACCACACCGCTTCCACTTTAGTGCAAATGGGGGCCTTCATGCTCCAGTGTTTTAATAGGGACCCCCGTATAAAAAGCATGAGGGTCAAGGACCAGTACTGGGTGGCAACGTACTTAGACCCCCGGTACAAACACAAAATGGCGGAAATGTTACCGCCGTCGCAGAGGGCTGTCAGAATGCAGCACTTCCAGGCCTTGCTTCGAGAAATGCTGCATTCTGCTTTTGCGTGCGCTGGCAGAGGAGCAATTCCCACTCCCAGAGAAGGATTTGCGGGTACCAATCCAACAGCGCCTGCAAGAAGAGGCCGGTTTGAAGATGTGTTGGTGACTTCGGATATGAGGTCATTCTTTCAGCCGACCCATCGACAGGTGTCATCCGGATCCAGCATCAGGGAACGCCTAGACCGTCAGGTGTCCGACTACATTGGGTTAACGGCCGATGTGGACGCTCTGAGGAGTGATGAACCCCTAGACTACTGGGTGGGCAGGCTTGACCTCTGGCCAGAGCTTGCCCAATTTGCAATCGAACTGTTGGCTTGCCCCTCATCCAGTGTCCTGTCCGAAAGGACGTTCAGCGCAGCAGGGGGGATTGTGACCGATAAGCGTACTCGCCTAGCTCACCACAGTGTTAACTACCTCACATTTCTAAAAATGAATGAGGCATGGATCTCGGAGGAATTCAACACATGTGACCAGTAGACCATGTATATGTCTATAAACTATTTTTTTAATCAAGCACACAGACCTTCTTAATTCATTTGGCTCACTTCCTTGACCCAAAAAAGCACACCGTACTATATGCCCCTACCCTCCTCTTTGAAGAGGTTGAGCGGTGTCATATTTCTACTGGGGCTGCTTATGATATCCCTGTGCTGTGCTGACTTCCTCCTGGGGGTTCTTATTATGAAGGGATCACACTATCCCTGTGCTGTGCTGACTTCCTCCTGGGGGTTCTTATTATGAGGGGATCACACCATCCCTGTGCTGTGCTGACTTCCTCCTGGGGCTGCTTACGGTGCTGCTGTCAGTGCTGTATGTCACGGTGCTGCTGTCAGCGCTGTATGTCACGGTGCTGCTGTCAGCGCTGTATGTCACGGTGCTGCTGTCAGCGCTGTATGTCACGGTGCTGCTGTCAGCGCTGTATGTCACGGTGCTGCTGTCAGCGCTGTATGTCACGGTGCTGCTGTCAGCGCTGTATGTCACGGTGCTGCTGTCAGCGCTGTATGTCACGGTGCTGCTGTCAGCGCTGTATGTCACGGTGCTGCTGTCAGCGCTGTATGTCACGGTGCTGCTGTCAGCGCTGTATGTCACGGTGCTGCTGTCAGCGCTGTATGTCACGGTGCTGCTGTCAGTGCTCTGTATTACGGTGCTGCTGTCAGATGCCTCTATCACGGTGCATGTGTCATTCCGGTATGTCACGCTGCTGGTGATCATCTCCTGCACCCTCTTCTTTGCCTACCCTGGTCCCTGACCTTCCCTCTCCTCCATTGCCTTCATTAGCTCCATAGTCCTGAATTGTTAGAACAATTTCCCAAATAAAATAAAAATGCTTGTAGTTATCGATCCCAAATTCACCTCATACATGTATTATGTCATTGTCCAGATGGTGGGACTACGTTTTACCCCCTAATAATTACCACGTGGCCGCAAATTCGACATGAAGGTTTGCAAAGTTCGCCTCCCATTGAAGTCAATGGGGCCCGCGGCGAACGGTCGGTTTCGCGAACGTTTGGGTCCGTTCGCATTTCGCGTTCGCGAAACGTCCCGTCGGAAGTTCGTCCATCACTAATTGTGGGGACTCTGGACATTAGTCAGTTAATTGTCCCAACAAAGTTAAAAGAAAAATTAGCTTCCTCTGATGGTATAGTGCCTGTGTATATAAACTCTATTAACCAGTCTATCTCCTCATTATTTCATAAAGATAATAAAGTGAATTCTCATTCTGTTATCCCTATTAAACTCATCACTGAGGGCCGTGAAATTCCTTGCTCTGCCATGCTGGACTCAAGGGATGGGGGGGGACTTTATGGACATAGAATTTCCGCAAAGCAATAATATTCAAACAAGAAACAAATCTGCCCCCACTGATATGGAGTCTGTTGATGGTTCAACTTTATCGTCAGTACCTATTACCCATGAAACCGTTCCTATTGAACTCGAATGTGAAGCTGACTATCATGAGACTATCAGCTTTCAGCTGATTATGCCACCCAAATTTTCTGACTTCCTGGGCATTCCTTGGTTTTCTATTATAATCCCTCCATTAACTGGGGGGATATGGACTATACATTTTACACCCCCCATTGCAAGGAACATTGTAGAGAAACTCGAACTGTCTTCACCATTCAAGGTATCGCAAATTGATGTCGTAACCAACTAGTCATATGACAACCTGCCTCCACAATAACATGAGTTCCGGCATGTCTGTGATAAAATGAATGCAGATTAATTACCTCCTCATCACCCATACAATTGTCCCACTGAGCTGCTCTCAGGCGCATTAACATCATTTGGCTGCCTTTTCAACCTGCCAGAACCTGAATTAAAGGTGCTTAAGGAGTGAATTGATGAGAATTTATAGAAGGGTTTTATTAGATACTTAATGCCTCTTGCAGCAGTATCCCTTTTCTTTGTTGAAAACAAAGTTCTAGTTTTAGGGATGTAAGTACGGATCCCAAAAAGATCAAAGCAGTGATTGATGGACCTGCTCCTTGAAATGTTAAGGAAATACAAGAATTTGATGGATTTTCTAACTTCTACATCCTGCCTAAAGACTTAAAGACTCTTTTCACTTCTGCACAAATATTAGTATAAATCAAGATACAATAATCCATTTAATTGATTTTTATAAATTTATTTGAGGAGGTACAAAATGGAATGATTAAAAACCATAGACAAAGATTCTGTTCATTCAAAGGGACCTATATCAGCAATAGCATCACAATACAGCACAATATGATGGTAAGTATATAATAGCTAAAGAGTAACCCATTCAGGATGAACATTCACATGTATATTCACTGAAATGATGTGCTGATTTAGCATCCCAAGATTATGCCCGACATGTTTCGCGTTTCAATGCCGCTTCTTCTGAGGAGGAGGAGCCCAATAAGCCAGTCTACTAGATGGACTATCGACCAACGAAAAGACTCCCTAAGCGCCTACAGAAAATAAACTGTGGCGCTTACCAGTCGCACAGCGCCCGAAGACCGGCACAGCGCCACCTGCCTGTCATCATCCCTCAAAACAAGCTCATGTTACATACAGATAATCATAATTACACTGAAGCAAGGATAACAATGTTTATCTTGCAAAAAATCGAGTGGACAGGAGAAGAAAACTGCACAATACAAATTAACACTTGGAAACGCCTGCCAAGAATATCCATTGGAATATGATATACCCATTGTATGTCACAATGGGTTAATTTGTATGTATATACATTATAAAGTTTAATACACTGAATTATATGATTAATTTATATTTGTGAAAACCAGAGGGAAATAAACAGAGAGAGAAGAGAGATGTTTATAGGAAGGGTCTGTAGGAGTGGGATTCATTTATTCTGGGGGGAAATGTAGCATTTAATTTTTCAATCCACAGGGTTTCCTTTTTCAAGATGGATTTGTCCCAATCACCCCCACGTGGATTTGGAGGGATTACATCTAATGCAATAAAAGAAATAACTGATGAGTTAAATTTATGATATAAATCAAGATGTCTGCTAATCGAAGTCACAATTTTTCCTCCTGACGAGAAATAGATGTGGTCCTTTATTCGTGCCCTAAATTTTCTGATGGTTTTTCCTATGTAGAAAGCAGAGCATTTACACATCATGAGATAAATAACTCTGCGTGTGTCGCAATTGGCAAAGAATTTGGGGGTAAAAACTTCCCCATTGGGCAGAATAAATGATTGGCCAGTTCTGATCAGGGGACAGAAAGGACATTTTCTGCATCTGAATATGCCACAAGGGGGGCGATTTTGGGCTGTGCAGGTGAAATGGCTTGATGTTAGATGGTCCCGTAGAAACCTAGCTCTACGGAAAGTAATGCTGGGTTTAATATGAATATATTTTGCCACAATAGGATCCTCTCTGAGGAGAGGCCAGTAAGTTTCCAAGGTGTCATGCAAATTTGAGTGATGATTGGAATATCTTGTTATAAATCTCACGATGGGTTTATGTACGGAGTTTTTTTGTTTATATAAAAGGGACATGCGAGACTGACGCAGTGCCCTGTTATATGCTTTGCGTAGGGTAGATTTTCCATACCCCCTAGATTTCAAGCGATCTTGTATATTTTATTATATTTTATTGGATTATTGTATCTTGATTTATACTGGTGCCTTTAAAGTCCCCAAGTCCCGTTTTGCTCTGTATTTGCTATATTCAGTATGGATGGGGGCACCCTCTTTCCCTTTGAACGATTACTCTGAGATATCCACTTCCTACCACGAAGTGTGTCGAATATATCTATTATTTCTCCATTTTTCATTTCTGCACAAATATTGGTACATCCTGATCTTGAACTGCCCTTTATCAGGGAGGTGGATGTGTCAGGCTCTCCCTTGGAAGCTATTGTTTTTCAGTGAAGAGGAGAGAAGATGCAGCTTCATCCTTGTGCTTATTTCTCTCACTTAACATTTTCACCTGAAAAGAATTGTGACATTGGGAATAAAAAGTTGCTGTCAATTAAGGAAGCTTTTTTCCAGAGGCATCTGCTGGATGCTTCTAATCGTCCTGTAACCGTTCTCACTGATCTTAAAAATCTAGGATTAATTTGTTCTGCCAAGAGATTGTCTGTCAGACAAACATGTTGGTCACTGTTCCTTTCCAGGTTAAATTGCAATATTTTGTATTGGCCCGAGTCAAGAAATGGTAAGGCTGATGCCTTATCAAGGATATTATATATGATTCTTATGATCATAATTAATCCTGTCTCTACCGTTCACAGTTACTTTGCTGTGTTCACAATTCTTCATTATCAACGATCAACTAGCTGCAAATATTGACTGTTCTAACAAAGATATAAAAATGTAGAAACCATACTCCCACATTATATATCAATGAAGCATAGCTCAGTGTCAAATTTAAAGGTGAAGAAATATTTTTAACCACTTGCACAACATACTATGGCATGGCTTTCCAGTTCTGGGAGGGCGTCACTGGACGCTCCTACCGAGAACACGCTTCCCATGCACCCTCTGGGGGCATGCTTTGGAAAGTGTCTGTGATCACTGTGTCTCTTGAACAAGGAGGATCAGAGATCTGGGTAAAGAGCCAATCACAGCAGCCCTTTACCATGTGATCAGTGGTGTCCTATCACAGCTGGATATATGTAAACAATCTTGTTGGTTATCGACTCTCCTTTCCTCACATGCTGTCCCTGTGTGAGGAATGAAGAGTCGATAACCAGGACAGGGCACAGTGGGTATAGCATTTATACTGATAATCAGGGCACTGATCATCAATGCCTTGATTATCAGTGCAGTTTCATCAGTGCCTCCTCATCAGTGCCTATCAGTACAGGTTATCAGTTCCCATCAGTGCTACCTCATCAGCGCCCATTAGTGCACACCAGGCAGCTTCTTCAGCACACACCAGTGAAGAAAAAAAACTTACTTATTTGCAAAATGTTATGATAGAAACTGTGAAAAAAGCAATTTTTTAAAAATGTTGTCTTTTTTTATTTATTTAGCAAAAAAGAAAAACCCCAGTGGTGATTAAATACCACTAAAATAAAGCTCTATCTGTCTAAAGAAAAAAATTGTAAAAATTTAATTTGGGTACAGCATTGCATTACCATGCAATTATTATTCAATGTGTGAAAATTGGCCTGGGCAGGAAGGGAGTGAAAATGCCCAGTATTGAGTGGGTTAAAAAAAATGTTGAAGTCTAATTTTTTTTAGTTAAAAATAACAAACATGTTATACTTACCTGTGTTTTTTCTTAGAGCAGCCCAGATCCTCCCCTTTGTGGGTCCCTCTTCAGTGCGCCTGGCCCATTCCTCCTGTTGAGTGCCCCACATTGAGCAGCTTGCTATGGGGGCACTCGAGTCGAGCCACAGCTCCCTCTGTCCATTCAGACACAGGGCTCTGCCATCTTTCTATCCTCATTGGTTGACTGATTTTGATTGACAGCACTGGGAGCCAATAGTGCTTCTGCCTTTACAACCCCTTTAACCACTTCAGCCTCAGAAGGATTTTCCCCCTTAATGTCCAGGTCATTTTTTGCGATATGGCACTGCATCAGTTTAACTGACAATTGCGTGGTGTTGAGAAGTTGTACCCAAACAAAATTGATGTCTTTTTTCCCACTAATAGAGCTTTCTTTTGGTGGTATTTGATCACCTCTGTGATTTTTATTTTGTGCACTATAAACAAAAAATAACCAACAGTTTTGAAAAAAAATAACAATATTTTTTACTTTCTGCCATAATACATATCCCCAAAAAAAAATATTATATATATATATATATATATATATATATATATATATATATATATATATAAACGCATTTATTCATCAGTTTAGGCCAATATGTGTTCATATTTTTGTTTAAAAAAGTCACATTTCGGCAATTCTTATCATCTGCTACTGTAAAACATGGTTACATGGGAAAATTATATGAATAATACTTTAGAATTGAAAGAATGGTATAGACTAGCCCACAATACTTTTAAATCCCTAGTTAAGACTTCAATCATCAAAGCCAATTATAAAGTATCACTGAGGTGGTATATGGTTCCAAAGAGAATAGCTTCCTATGTTCCAGAAACTTCACCATTATCTTTTAGGGGTTGTGGTCAAGAGGGGACGATGTGTCATATTTGGTGGCAATGCCCAAAAGTGAAATGTTTCTGGATTCGAGTTTATGATCTTATTTAGTCCCTCACTCAAATCAATATAATCAAATCCCCTAAACAAGCATTATTATGTAGTGGTAGAAAAAATCCCAATACACTTCAGAGGATTGATTAATTTCCTCTTTATAGTGGCAAAAAATTAGCATAGCTAAATCCTGGAAGACAACATCAATTCCTTTTACTATACTCAAAGCTAAACTATCTTGGATTATGGTCACTTTTAAATGATAGCTTAGCATTATTTCAGGAATCCTGGAAACCCTGGATTGATTATCTGGAGAGCGAATCCAAAGTTGTATCCGTTTAAAGAACTCTCATTCACAGATAAGTTGGCATATAGTATTTTATATCTGTAATTTCTTTCTTCCTTATCTCTCTCTCTCTTCTCTTTCCTATTTCTGTCTTTCGTTATAGAATAATAGGGTCTCAGTTGGGCCCAATGTGACACCTATTTTTCATATTAGGATGGCATATACATACCCATCAATATTTTATTGGATATTTTTTTTGAATTTGTGATCTTAAGTTGATTTGACTTATAGTCATCCTAACCTGTATTTACAATGTATTTGTACATAATAGTTGTTAATGCAACTTTCATGTATTTTTTTATTGAAATTCTGAATAAAAACAAAGAAACAGAGTAAAAAATAAAAAATAAAAATCTTATTTTTTTTATTGTTTTTACTGGTAATGGCGATGATCTGCAATTTTTAGCCAGACTGCAACATTGTGGCAAACAAATCTGACAGTGATCAGTTCTTAAAAAAAATGCACTGATCAACGTATAAATGACACTGGCAGGAAAGGGGTTAACACTAGGGGGCGATCAAGGGGTTAACTGTGTTCCCTTGGTGTGTTCTAACTGTGTGGAGGATGGGCTTACTGGGACCTTATCACAGGGAACAGCAAATCTCAGTATTGTCCTCTTTCAGAAAGGGGATCCGCCTTGTTTACATAAGTAGATCCCTGTTCTGCCTCTCTATACCATGATCGCAGGTGGCTAGCGGGCGTCGAGTCCACTGGACCCACATGTGTGCTCCCACCCACTGTATCTCATGCACGGACCGACGTACAGGTACGTCGGTTCACACAGCCGAGCCGTACTGCCGCAGTATATGTGCGGTGGGCAGTCCGAAAGTGGTTAAGCATGCTGTGTGAATGGGAACACATAAACATATAGAGGGGTTTCTCAAATGTAACTGTAAAAGTGTATATACTTTAAGAAAGGCCTCTGATGCCCACTATCACTCCAGACAGAGATGAAACAGAGTTTAAAATATGGTAGCTTTTTTTAAAGATGTAGTATGTTCTTTATGTTCTTACTTAGAGCTTTGGGAGCAGGGCCATCTTTAATATTTATTGGACCCTGGGCAAACATTTGCTTGCCCCTCCATGCAATTTCTCTCTCCACCTTCTCTGAGACATGCAATAAATAACTACACTCAAAATCAGTTTACTACAGCAGATCAGACAGCAATTGTCATTGGTTGCCAGAGGTTACAACTAATCATTACTAGTCACTGGTTGGTTGCTAGAGGTTATAGCACATCATTACTAGAGGTCGACCGATATATCGGCGCGCCGATATATTGGCCAATATTTGGCCGTTTTTATGAAATCGGCCAAATATTGTGCATACCATGCCGATTTGCAGGTAACGCTATACCCGGCCGTCTGCAGTACAGACCTGTGTCCCCACTGCAGCAGCATGTAAAAATAATCCTCGATCCTTCACCCGTGCGGCCGGCCACTATAGAGCGGAAGGAGAAAGTTTCACTGGCACCGCACCGCCCCGCCCCTCCCTTCCCCAGGCTGTAGCAGAGGAACATCATTACAATATCACAAGCCTCCGGAGGAGATCGCAGCCAGCACTAGCTAAGCTCCTCTTCCTTCCCTGCGGAGGCGGAGCCTGCTGGCTGCTTCTATCTCACTATGTGTTTGGCTGGTCAGCTCATTAGCACGCACCTAGCCTTATCATGTGCATGCAGATAGATGCCAGCTTGTATTATTTAAGATCCTTTTAAAGTGAAACCTGGCTGACAAGCTGGCGTTTAGAAAATGGATGACCCTCCTCCACAGCCACTTCTCTGTACCCCCCCCCCCCTCCACAGTCACCTCTCTATACCCCCCTCCTCCACAGCCACCTCTCTGTACCTCCCCTCCACAGCCACCTCTCTGTACCCCCCCTCCACAGCCACTTCTCTGTACCTCTCCCTCCACAGTCGCCTCTCTGTACCCCCCCTCCACAGCCGCCTCTCTGTACTCCCTCCACAGCCGTCTCTCTGTACCCCCCCTCCACAGCCACCTCTCTGTACCCCCCTCCACAGCCACCTCTCTGTACCCCTCCTCCACAGCCACCTCTCTGTACTTCCCTCCTCCACAGCCACCTCTCTGTACCCCCCTCCACAGCCACCTCTCTGTACCCCCCTCCACAGCCGCCTCTCTGTACCCCCCTCCACAGCCACCTCTCTGTACACCCCCTCCACAGCCACCTCTCTGTACCCCCCTCCTCCACAGCCACCTCCCTGTACCCCCCTCCACAGCCACCTCTCTGTACCCCTCCTCCACAGTCGCCTCTCTGTATCCCCCCACAGCCGCCTCTCTGTACCCCCTTCACAGCCGCCTCTCTGTACCCCCCTCCACAGCCAGCTCTCGGTACCCCCCCTCCACAGCCACCTCTCTGTACCCCCTCCTCCACAGCCACCTCTCTGTACCCCCCTCCACAGCCGCCTCTCTGTATCCCCCCTCCACAGCCGCCTCTCTGTACCCCCCTCCACAGCCACCTCTCTGTACCCCCCTCCTCCACAGCCACCTCTCTGTACCCCCCCTCCACAGCCACCTCTCTGTACCCCCCTCCTCCGCAGCCACCTCTCTGTACCCCCCTCCTCCACAGCCACCTCTTTCTGTACCCCACTCCTCCACGGCCACCTCTCTCTGTACCCCCCTCCACAGTCACCTCTCTGTACCCCCCCTCCACAGCCACTTCTCTGTACCCCAGTGGCAGTGCATCCATAAGGGGCACACGGGCGCCGGCGCCTCTCTCCTGTCACATCTCTTTCACCATAAGTTCATGCATGGTATTTTTTTGGAAGCACCCGATTAGAGCCATAGGCTCTAATAGGCATCCAAAAAGGTGCTGGCCACTCGCTGTTCACTCAGCGCTGTGTTAGGAAACCGATTCATTCGCTTTCCTAACCCTGAACCGCCTCTCAGCCAATCAGGTGCTTGGGTCTGTTACCTGTCACCTGATTGGCTGAAACGACAGTCACTTTGATTGGATGCCTATACAGAGGACAGGAGAAGACATCGAGGATCGTGGAGCACACCGCCGCCGTGACCCGCTGCCTTACCGAGACAAGGTAAGTGCAGGGTGGATGGGGGATGCACACTGGCAACATTTGATGGAGCACAGTGGCTGCGTTTGATGGGGTTTTTTTCAGTTTGTTTGCGCCCCCCAAAAACGTTTGAGCACCAGCCGCCACTGCTGTACCCTCCTTTAAAATGACTAAGATTGTAATTTTAAATTTTTTAATAATTACAGTCTGATGATGGCTGAAAAGAACTCAAACCCAGTATGGCAGTATTTCAGTGAGCCAACATCAGGGAAGGCCAAGTGCAATATCTGCCAGAAATTGCATGGGAGCAGAAAAAGGAAAGGCTAAAAATACCACAAATATCTGGAATCATCTGAAAGTCCACCACCTCCAAGCTTATAAAGATGCACAGAGGGAGAAAGAAGATGCAGCTTCTTCTTCAGCCAACTTTCAGCCCACTGTAGTACAGATGTTTGATTCTAAAAGAAAATGGCAAAATACTGATCCCCAGTCCAAGAAAATTGATACGCTAATTACAGAAATGACTGCCACAGACAACCAGCCCTTTACAGTTGTTGCAGATATTGTCTCCCAATGCTTGCTGGCAACCATAGAACCAAGATATTCAATCAAAAGTGAAAAATACTACAGCACAGACATTCTGGACAGTGTGTACAAGAAGGTTACAGAGCGGATTAAGACACTAATTGCAACAGAGAATGCTGCCCCCTATTTGTCCTTCACAACAGACTGTTGGTCTGGTGAAGCAAAATCACTTATGAGCCTAACATGTCATTTTATAGACAGTAACTGGGAAAAGAAACAGGTAATTCTAAATGTCAAGGCCATGTCTGGCTCCCATACTGGGGACTATATCAGGGAGATGTTCCTTAGCATGCTCAATGATTGGGACATCAACCAAGACAGAGTGGTGCTTGTGCTGCGAGACAGTGGTGCCAACATGATTAAAGGCCTCAGACTCGCAGATATACCATACTTAAGCTGCAGTGCACACACATTACAGCCTGTGGTGAAAGAGAGCATCAGCAGTCAGCGAGTAGTGGGGGACATCATTGCCAAATTAAAGACACTTTAGCCACTCTGTGCTTGCAAAGCAGCGTCTTGGAGCCATCCAAAAAGATCTTGGCCTCCCCCAGCACAGCATCATTCAGGATGTTCCCACCCGCTGGAACTCCACATTACATATGTTGCAGAGGATGCTGGAGCAGCAGCCTGCCCTGAATCTCTATGTAGCAGAACATGGCAAGTTTACCACACCTCCAGCAGAACAATGGGATATCATCTCAAATTTGATAGATACACTGGGCCCTGTTGAGGAAGTGACTTTGGATATCAGCAAGGCAGAGTCCTCCATCTCCTGCATCATCCCATGCATTGCTGTGCTGAAGATGGTGCTTCAGGCAGAGGGTCACACCACAAGGGGATCAAAACCATGTGGCAAAGCTTGGAGAGACGATTCACAAGGATGGAAGATACCAAATGTTTGGTGCTGGCAACACTGCTTGATCCTCGGTACAAGGCTCATGTATTTGCAGGGGACACACTGAGCAAGGCAAAAACTTGGCTGCGAGAAGAGCACGCTATTGTGTCCGAGCAACAAAAAAGAGCCATTAGTGGAGATGAAGGACCAGAACCAAAACTGACCAGGACAAGGGTAGAAGAGAAGGAGAAACCCAGTCCCTCTGGTCTTCTGGAGAAAATGTATGCTAACATTTTGGGGGCTCATGGAACTCCTGCTGAAGAGAGAGATGAGCACTTAATTTCAGAGCAGTTGGAAAAGTACCTCCGTGAGCCACTGATAGACAGACGGACTGGTCTGCCACTGGAATGGTGAAAACAGAATGCATCCCGCCTGTGTCACCGTGCACCACTGGCAAGAAAATTTCTCTGTCCACCAGCCTCTTCTGTTCCCAGTGAAAGAGTGTTCAGTGAGATTGGGATCATCTATGACAAGAAGAGGAGCGGGCTCACAGGAGAAAATGCAGAGAGACTGTGTTTCCTGAAGTACAACCTGAAGCTCTTAAACTGGGAGTACCAAGAGAACTTTTAGGTGATGGATGTGGGTGAAGAAGAGAATCAGGAACTGGAACTGAAGCAAAAAGCATAAAACTAAAGAAAATTTGCACTTTTCTATTGTTTACTATCTATTGCTGTTGATTACGTTGATTTCTTTCAAAAGTTTTGATTACCTCACCTGTTTTGTGTATTTTTAAGATATATAGTTATATTTTTATCTAACTGACATACATGTGCACTGACTGGAGGCTTGTTGTGTACTTCTGTTTAATAAATGGTTAATTTAAGCAATTTTCTGTATCCCTTCTTTATTATTTAACTAAACTGTTAGATTTAATGAAATGAAGGAAAAAAAATAAAAAATTGGCCGCAAAAATCGGCATCATATATCGGCCATCGGCTGCCCCGATTTCTAAATATCGGCAACGGCATCGGCCTGAGGAAAACCCATATTGGTCGACCTCTAATCATTACCATGCACTGATTGTTTGCTAGAGGTAACTGCACATCATTATTGATAACTAATTGGTTGGTAGAGGTTACAGCAGATCACTAATGTTTACTGATTGGTTGCACTGCATCTAGTACCTCTATACTGCACCCACCTACTCCATACTGCACACAGTACTTCTATACTCCACCTACCTCCTCCATACTGCACCAACCTCCATACTGCACCTAGTACCTCTATACTGCACCCACCTCCTCCATACTGCACCTAGTACCTTCATCCTTCATCTAGTATCTCTATACTGGACCTAGTACCTCCATGTTGCACCTATATCCTCTATACGGCACCCACCTCCTATATACTGCACAAACCCCCTCCATACTGCACCTACATCCTCTATACTGTACTCACCTCACCATATTTCACTCACATCTTCCATACTGTGCCTACATCATCTAAACTGCACACTCCTCTTCCCTATGCACCTAATGATTTAACACTTAACTCTGCTGCCACGGAACTAATTTACCTCCCAACCTCTCACAGTCTGCAGCCTTACATGTGCACCAGCAGGACTGAGGCCCATCACATCTGAGTCCCGCCAATGAAAGTGCCTGAACATCTGCTGCTGGGGCAGGGATCTGTTCCCAGTAATCTTTGTTCTCAGGAATTCTGTCTCCAGTAGGCAGCACCCTGCCTGACAGCACACCTGAGCTTGTGTTATGCTTGCCTGGATTTGACGCAGCAAGATCTGTGTATAGTCACCCGCAGCACTGTCTGTGATCAGCTTTGGACTAGTTTGTATCGGGACAGCATTTTTAAAATCCATGACAGTGCGAGCTCAAGGGGCAGCTGCTTTGGGCCCCACAATAATGACTGAACCTGTGGAAATGTCCCCTATTACCCCGCATTAAAGATGGCCTTGATTGGGAGATAAAACTTAAAGTGACACTAAAGTTTTTTTTGTTTTTTTAAATAACAAACATATCATGCTTACCTTCTCTGTGCAGCTCGTTTTGGCCCCAAATCTGCTCTTCTGGGTCCCTTGGTGGCTCTCGCGACTCCTCCTTGCATCAGATAACCCCCAGAAGAAGCGTTCTCCTGGGGGGTTACCTTGCATGTGCACTCCCGAGTCCAGTATTCGTTGTCCATAGACGCCCCCCCCAGAGGTTGGTTTGCGTTGGTTTCCCTTGTTAATTTGACCTTGTATTTTTGAAGTGTACCTGCCTACTCACTAACAAAATGGCCTTTTTTAAGTAAAAAACATAGGCAAGTATTTGTAAAAAAGAAATATCCATTTATTCTGGGTCCTAACACAATAAAGAGGAAGGCAACGCTGGAGAAACTGCTGAAATTGGCGAAGCCTTTGTATCCCAGGGCACACATCAATTATTTTACAGTCAAAATTGGTGGCCTGAGGAGTCCATATAATAGTGAGTACAATCCGGTCCAGGGACAGCAACAGATGACATATCTGTCCCCAGGCTGTGGTCATACACAGCCTGCATCTTTTGCCAGACCATACTGAACCCAGGCCATCACTCTCTGATCTTCCTTACACGCTTCCTTCCAGCCTGTGGCTCTGGTGTTGGAGTTGTGGCAGGAGGAGGAGGAGCATGGTTGAACCCACAAACGTGGCTTTGGATTGTGAGTTCGCCCCTCAACCGCTTATTTAGGGGTTGCAAGATAACTTCCTCACAGAAGAGGAGTTGGCTCTCCTCCATTTCCAGCATTTTTCAGGCTGTTATGTAGGCATAGTCCTCTTGAACACTGAGGGGGGGTTTCTGAGGGCTGCACTAGCCTTTAGAAATAGGCCAATTGCTGCCTCCTTCAGGTTATTCCTCTTCCTGGCACTTTTTTGTGGAAGGCAGAGTGGAGGGAACTGCGATTCAGACAGGCTACTAGGCCCAGGCCACCTCCTGGCTGCCACTTACCTCCCGCCACCTCCTGGCTGCCACTTTCCACGGTTTTCTTGTGTATGAAAAAAGGACAGTTTTAGTTTTTGGTTCATCAATCACACACAATTTTCAGCTCATGACTGTTGCAAATTGAATGTTAATAAATAGAAAAGACTATCATTCTGACCCCAGCATTTTTCATTCTTGTCACAATCATTTGTGGCCACTACTGTCTATTGATATGTAAAACACTTTGTGAAATCAGAAACTAGTTATCAAAACTAACATATATTTAACATCATTCATTTGGCAAAACAGAAATATTTTGAAGAATGCTATACCTGACTCAAGCTGGGCTCCTCCACATGTTCCTGTCTGGAAGGCCCAGGTTGGTCATCAGAAGCTTCAGCTGGGGGGGAAGGAAGCCTTGAAGGAAGATTGGAAAGTGCTGGCCTGGGTTCAGTCTGGCCTGGCAGAAAATGCAGTCTGTCATAGTACCACAGCCTGGGTACATAAATGTCATCTGCTGCTCCTGATCTCAGGGAATCCTGGACCTTCTTGCTCTCCCTATTATAAGTGCTCCTCATGCCATGTCAAGTTGTGAAGAGTCCGCACAGGATTTTTGGGGTATGATGATCCAAGGATCAACTAAGGTAACAATGGTCAGACCTCGAATTGAGGGAGCACGATCAGTATAAGAGTGTGCTGCAAAAAAAGTAAGTATTTTGTCGTATGTTCCTATTCTACTTCTTAACGTTTGTGCTGTTTCATGTGCTTTTCTTTGTACATTTTAAAATGGCAACTTTCATGTTCATGGGCAAAGTAATCTGTCATAGGGAACATCGTTCGTTCGCCCACTTATAAGATGTTTTAGGCAGATACAGGTTAACTACATTTATTCATGCCTATTTGTATTAAAATAAGTTTGCTGTCTAGATAAGTTTGTAACTAGAATGAGATGCAAACTTGATTCAGTGTATGGAGAGGGCACTCAGCAGCTGTTTACACATCTGGATGCAGGAGCACTAGTGTGGGACACTAGAATCAAACTTTTTGGGTTGGATATCTAGTGGATACTATAGGGGTGTCTACATGTGTGATAAGTAAGTAAAGGTAAGTATTTCAGCTTTAGAAAGGAAATAAAAAATTTTCAGCTTGGAGCAATGTTTCATATTCCTATTTCTGCCCTCCAATACCTGTGTGCTAAGTATACCTATTTTTTATTCACATAGGGGAGAAAAGACTCTGGACATCTGAGGACACCAGGTACCCCCACTTCTTAAAGAAGGGAAATCCCTACACCACAAGCAGAGGATGAGGAGGGAGAGCTTTATGAAGTGGGCAAAATTGTCACCACAACAGGTGTGTGTTTGAGACGGTTTCAGATAAGATATGTATCTGTTCCTGCATATTTCTAATGCATGGTGTGTTTTTTTCTTTTTGGTGATGTGGATGTTGTGGAAGAAGAATCCTATCACCAGTGAAAGTGCCCAGATCCTCTTCGGGGAGAAAATGGGGTGCAATCACGATTTAGAAAATATAAAGTTAAACATCAATGATGCTTAAAAAAATGATGTTTTAGGCAGAATCTAAAACACACAAAAATTGCACAGTTTTTTCATGTATTTTTGAATTAAAAAAAAACTTTTAAAGTATTTTAAAAGCCACATTTTGAAGAGGATCACAGTGTGTCAACATGTGCTATCTGCCATCATGGGACCCCTTCCTCCCAACTCAATTAGGTGAGAGGAGGGGTTGCACCCCCAAAACTGGTCCATTGATCCCCCATGATGAGAGCTAGGACATGTTGACATTAGACATGGGATCAGGAGGGAAATCCCCAGTTTGAATTCCAATTTGTGTGCATCTTCAAAATTTGACTTTTACAGGGGTGACATAATCCCATCTGATGAAGGCAAGATCAACACAGTTTGGACATATTCATGTCTGATATTTCCTTCACTTTGTCCATGTTGATTTTTGTAAGTTCCTGAGTTGTGTATGTTATGCTTTGAAACATGCCTGTTTAACCAAAATAGGGATATTTACAATATTTACAATGTGAAACAAAAAAATATACACCAAAGATGTTAGTTTGTTCCAAAACCCTTTTCTAACGCACATGTGAATGTGCTTTGAGGAAAATGTTTTCTACTCAACAATGTGTAGCTTCTTCTTTCAATGCTCAATAGCAATTTTTGAAGTAAGTTGGTGTTTACAGTGACAATGGGAGTTATTTACTAAAGGCAAATACACTTTGCACTACAAGTGCAGTTTCAGTGCAGTTCTATGTGCACTTTTAAGTGCACTTGGAGTGCAATGTGGAATTTTCTTTAGTAAATAACTCCCACAGTGCTTCCTAATTTGCCACAATCACACCATTTTCATGACTCCACAAAATTAATTCATGATGCTGAAAATGCTGAATATTTTTGTCAGTAATGCGTTACATACATAGGTATGTGTGTGTAGCAGACCCACAACATAATAATAGTTTGCTAAAGAAGAGATTGTCACCTCATGTATCAAATAAATTACATTTGCACTATTGAAGAAAATGTCCAAAAAGAAAAGCCCATTGGGGAACCTAGGAGACAGCTAAAAGAAACCCAGGCAGTAAATCAAAGGAAATCTTTTTTCAGTTTAAGTAAAAAAAATTAGGATAAAATAATTCTTAAACAGTTTCTGGCATATCAATGGCCCCTCCCATCCTCAAAGTACTGGGCATACTTCTGTCTTACTTCGTGGGCGCTTTGGGGGGGGCAAGCCAGGATGGCCAGCTTCAGGCGCCATCAGGGTTTCTTGTTGAAGTCAGGCCCAACTGAGGCCACATAGTTCATTGAATTTCTCCTTAAAGAGTTGTGTAGAATGCAGCATGCAAGGATTATATGGTTAGGTCTATATTTCGCAATGTTGCTTGGCGTAAGGAATAGGCGGAACCGCCTGGCCATTATCCGAAAAGCGTTCTCCACCACCACGGTAGTTATAAACCCTCTGTTCCGGGGTGAGGGTTCTCATGGCTTCAAAATGGTCAGCTGGTCAGAACGAACTAACAGAAAGCACTGAAAAACAAAGGCCGGAGCTGAAAATCAGATACAAGCAGACAAGAAAAATCAAATACATAATAGAAATATGAACCCACAAGCACAAAGTGAAGAGCAGTAACGATTGTAAAAGCAGGAGGCTGAAAAGCGTAAATCGTCTGTCACCATCATCTGTCAACTTCTACTAACACAAGATTAGTGGAAGGAGCCCAAAAGGTGGCGCACTTGATGTTGATCTTCCCCTTTCTAGTGCCATCATACGTGTTGTACTTCCCTGCATTCTTGATGTTTGGAAATTCTGACAAATTTGTGCAACCGTGTGTATGCAAGACAAATTTGAGCCAACATCCGTCAGAAGAAATCACATGGATTTTGTTATCAAAATGTGCGATCATGTGTATGCGGCATAACAGAGCAAGTCGGACGGCTCCTAACTCTAACAGATTGGAACTTTGCGTAGTCCATTCTTCCATTGACCTTGACCCTGCTGGCCCAGGCAGTGGACCCCCAACCCACCAGACTGGCATCTGCCATAACAACCACAGTTTCCTGGGGAACGAGAGGGACACCACAGGTTAGATTGCGCAAAATCGTCCACCAAGTTGATGACCAGGCTATTAGACATGGTATGAGAATCTTCTGGTTCAATTGGGGATTCCCCTGGTGAATGAAACTGAATTTAAACTTCCTTCTTTGCCACCTGGCACATGGGATGCTGGAGAATAGAAGGCCTAGGTACTGCATGCATTCTCTCGCCATCAAGCAAGGCCTTCTCATTACTACCCCGAGTCTGGATTTCTGTCCTCTGGGGGAGAAAGATGTATCCCAACACCGAGTCAAATTTAACTCCTAGATACTGTACTCTAGGACCTGAGTTTGTTGTAACTGACTCTTCTGATTATCCACCCAAAGCACTTGAACATGTTGCAAGTTAGAGATATGTGCTCTAACAGAAGAATGCTCAATGGGAGCAATAGAAGGATGTTTATGAAGCAGTGAAATAATTTAAGACCTTTGAATCTCAAAATAGCTACAATAACCAGCAACACCTTTGCGAAAATTTTGGGAGTGGAGCATAGCCAAATGACAAACAGCGATATTGGAAATGCGCTCCTTGTATTGCAAATTTGATAAAGTGATAGTAGGCATATGACAAATCCATGGAGGCCATCTAATCTCCTACTTTCACCACCACACATGGTGGTCTCCAAAGACTCCATCTTGAAAGGAGGAACCTTCATAAAGGAATGCTGATATTTCAGGTCTAGAACCGGTCTAAAGGCTCCTGAGGGCTTGGTCACTAGAAAAAAAGGGAAATATACGCCTTCCCCCCACTATTGTCTTGGCAGTGGAAGAATAGCTTGGGCTGTCAAAAATTATTTTATATTGTATATGCCTGCAAAAAACGCAATCTATCTGATACTGTGGTATCTACAGTGGTGTGAAAAAGTGTTTGCCCCCTTCCTCATTTCCTGTTCCTTTGCATGTTTGTCACACTTAAGTGTTTCGGAACATCAAACCAATTTAAACAATAGTCAAGGACAACACAAGTAAACACAAAATGCAATTTGTAAATGAAGGTGTTTATTATTAAAGGTGAAAAAAAATCCAAACCATCATGGCCCTGTGTGAAAAAGTGATTGCCCCCTTGTTAAAACATACTATAACTGTGGTTATCCACACCTGAGTTCAATTTCTCTAGCCACACCCAGGCCTGATTATTGCCACACCTGTTCACAATCAAGGCATCACTTAAATAGGAGCTGCTTAACACAGTAAGGTCCAGCAGAAGATCCTTAACAGCTACACATCATGCCGAGACCCAAAGAAATTCAGGAACAATTGAGAAAGAAAGTAATTGAGATCTATCAGTCTGGAAAGGGTTATAAAGCCATTTCCAAAGCTTTGGGAATCCAGCGAACCACAGTGAGAGCCATTATCCACAAATGGCGAAGACATGGAACAGTGGTGAACCTTCCCAGGAGTGGCCGGCCGCCCAAAATTACCCCTAGAGCGCAGCCACGACTCATCCAAGAGGTCACAAAAGACCCCACAACAACGTCCAAGGAACTGCAGGCCTCACTTGCCTCAGTTAAGGTCAGCGTTCATGCCTCCACCATCAGGTAAAGACTGGGCAAAAATGGCCTGCATGGCAGAGTTCCAAGGAGAAAACCACTGCTGAGCAAAAAGAACATCAAAGCTCGTCTCAATTTCTCCACAACACATCTTGATGATCCCCAAGACTTTTGGGACAACAGTCTGTGGACCGATGAGACAAAAGTGGAACTCTTTGGAAGGTGTGTGTCCAAGTATATCTGGCGTAGAAACAACACTGCATTTCATAAAAAGAACATTATATCAACAGTAAAATTTGGTGGTGGTAGTGTGATGGTCTGGGGCTGTTTTGCTGCTTCAGGACCTGGAAGACTTGCCGTGATAAAAGGAACTATGAATTCTGCTGTCTACCAAGAGATCCTGAAGGAGAATGTCCGACCATCTGTTCGTGTACTCAAGCTGAAACGAACTTGGGTTCTGCAGCAGGACAATGATCCTAAACACACCAGCAAGTCCACCACCGAATGGCTGAAGAAAAACAAAATTAAGACTTTGGAGTGGCCTAGCCAAAGTCCTGACCTGAATCCTATTGAGATGTTGTGGTATGACCTTAAAAAGGCTGTTCATGCTCGAAAACCCTCTAATGTAACTGAATTAGGACAATTCTGCAAAGATGAGTGGGCCAAAATTCCTCCAGGACGCTGTAAAAGCCTCATTGCACGTTATCGCAAACGCTTGGTTGCAGTTGTTGCTGCTAAGGGTGGCCCAACCAGTTATTAGGTTTAGAGGGCAATCACTTTTTCACACAGGGCCATGATGGTTTGGATTTTTTTTCACCTTTAATAATAAACACCTTCATTTACAAATTGCATTTTGTGTTTACTTGTGTTGTCCTTGACTATTGTTTAAATTGGTTTGATGTTCCGAAACACTTAAGTGTGACAAACATGCAAAGGAACAGGAAATGAGGAAGGGGGCAAACACTTTTTCACACCACTGTATATTTACACAAAATAATTCTGAGGATGTCTTTTTGCAAACTCCAACCGATATCTCTTCTGATGGAATCCAGAATCCATGCATCTTCCAGTTTTTTGGTCCAGGCTTCCCTGAATAGAGCCAGCCTTGCTTCCATGTGTGAGGGCTGCGAGGAGATGCCTTCAGAAGGTCTTGTCGGAAGACTTTACTGCCTGACTTGGCTCCTTTAGGAAACAATGAACTAACATTCTTCAACTGCCTGAAGAATGGACTATCATACCTGTATGAACTGGACTCTATGAAACCATCCTTAGCTTTTCTGAATGAGTGAAAGCAGTGATGCTGCCGTCTCTTTCCTGCAGGGTAAGATGCGACTGGATAGCAATTGAATGACAGCCTCCAAGGTTTTGCTAAAAATTAGCTTCCCATCAAATGGAATTGAGCAAAAGCTATGTTTGGAGGCATTGTCTGCATACCAATGCTTTAGCCATAACGCTCTATGGGCTGTTACTGTGTGAGCCATTATCTTTGCTGACTTCATCCATTGCTGCTTCAGCAATGAAGTTTACTGCCAATCTGAAGAACTGAAAGGGAGACAAATCCATATTCCTTTCTACTTCTCCTGAACCACAGGACTCCATTTCCATCACCCAAACTCTAAGGGCTGCAGCAATTCATGTTAAGGCTATGGTTGGCCCACAGGCTGCTCCCACCACTGTGTACATCCTCTTCAGATCTGTATCAGTCTTGTGATCCACTAGATCCTTAAAATAAGCAAAATCTTCAAGCAGAAACATTATGTGGTGGGCCAATCTCTGTAAAAAGGCATCTAGTTTGGGAACCTTATCCCACAATTCGGCATCCTTTTAACAAAACAGGTATACATTTTCAACTCTGCTATGAACATTTAATCTCTTGCTGCCTCATGGCTTCCTTCACCACCTCCACCAAGGAAGGCACCAGAGAAAAATCAAAGGAATAAGATTCAGGACTGGTGTCTGCTTCAAAAGATCTTCTGTAGACCTGTTTCTCGAGGTAGTCATGGGATCTGAATCCTCCAAAGAGGACCAAGGAACATGCTGCCTGTGAGATGTTATTATTGATGCACTCCGCAATCCTTCCTTCACTATGTCTCTGGTATATGATTTCACTTGCCGCATGTGACAACAGCCCTGTCACATACCACTTTCCTAAGACAGGATGCACACACTAACTTGCCCAGCAAGGCTTGAGCTGAACAGGCCCAAGAAGCCACCACTTCGGTCTGGGCAGGAGAACAGGTTCAGGAAAAGCAAGATGACCTTCTTCTGTGTGAGGACTAATGCTTTTTGTAAGCTTTTCTGTGACTCGATTTTTCCCATCTCGTGTCAGTTTGACACATGGGCAATTGGAGATGGTGTCCTACAACAACCTCTTGGTGGATGTCTAACCCGACTTAGGCTCTTCTGGTAATCGGCTATGCAGATTTCATTCTTTTAAAAAAAAACAGCACAAAAAAAATAATAATAATAATATCAAAAACAAAATCCACAAACCAAGTAAAATACTTTTCCGTCAGAGCTTCAGTGCTTGAAGCTGGCAGTACACTTTAGGAATAGCCTAAAAAGGGGCATAACAAAACCCACATATGCAGGCAATGCAAAACAGTATCAAGAAAAGGCAGAGAGAGAGTAAACCAGCCTTGTCTATAAGGTGGCAGCTTACTGAATCACACAGCCTCACACCAGCTCCATGGTAATCCAGGAAGCCCACCCCTGCAAAACCACTGAGCATGGGAGGTACATGGGCTGCACATCCTTCTCTGCAACCAGGGCAAACACCACCGCCATGTTGTGGGTAAAGGTTCCAGCCAGCTCACAGAGTGCAATCCTGTAACTCCAGCAAGGTGTCAGGGAAATAGGCGCATCCCTATGCGCAACCTCGCAAAGTACGTTCGTGTTAACACGCGTCAGCGCACACGGAGGCGCAATATGTTTCCAAAACAAATCCCCAACGTTACGTCTGATCAAGCGCGCGTACGCGATGGTGGTACGAATGCATAACGTTACACGTCGTAGGCGTACGAACGCTATGGCGCGCACACGACATGACCTAGGCACCTTGCCTATTTAAACGTTCACCTGACAGTGCTGCATCGCTGGATTATCGTCAGCTTCTCCTGTGTACCTGTGTCCATGATTCCTGCTGTCTGATCTCCTGTGTACCGACCCGGCTTGTTTGACCTGCTCCTGTTGTTCTCCTGGCTCTTACTACTGGCTTGTACTCAACGCCCCTTGTCTGCTCCCTGCACCCGATCTCGGCTTGGCTTGGACTCCTATTCTCCGGTCTTCAGCTCAGGACCCGTTGCTCCGACCTCAGGACTGATCTTCTGTGTTTGACCCCCGGCTTGGCCCTTGACCCTGCTATTGGACTTTCGTTTATCCCTCTCTTGGACTTTCCAAGCATGGTTGCCCCCGGAGAACCTGTTTTACTCAGCTCCTGTCATCTGCTGCTGCTACCAGGCAACCTGTGCTACTGTGGGCACTGCATCCCTGTGTCATCTTCAGGGTTGTGCTGCACTCGGCCGCAAGGGGAGCCCTCTCAGCATCTCAGCCTCCCTCCAGATTCTGACAGTATAATACAGCCATGTCAGAGGCGGATAGAGGTGACTCCCCAATGGAGGCCATTCTACAAGAAGTCATGGCCCTTACCCCAGCTATCCAGGAACTCCAAGAAAGGTACCTTTGGCTGAAAGAACATCTGCAGCACTGACCTGAGTCGCCCATCTCCTCCGGCCAAGCTTTTGCTACTGCAATTATGACCTCTCCAGAACCACGAGTTCCAGCCCCAGAGCGCTTTCATGGGGATCAAAGAAAATTTAGATCCTTCAAGAACTCGTGTTATTTATACTTTTCCCTGCAACCTCAGACTTTTGCTTCTGAAGAGACCAAAGTGGGTTTTACCATTTCACTATTAAGGGACGATCCTCAGACGTGGGCCCATGGCCTACTGGAGCAATGTAGCCCTCTCATTAATACTTTGGACCAGTTCTTCAAAGCTATGGCACATCTATATGATGACCCCTTACGGACAGCTACAGCTGAAGCGACTTTGTACTCCCTTCGCCAGGGTGAGCGGCCCGCAGAGGACTATACAGTGGAATTCCACACATGGTCTACAGATTCCGACTGGAATGAAGCAGCACTAAAATATCAATATCGGGTGGGGTTGTCTGAAGTCCTCAAGGATGAGCTAGCCAGATTAGAGGTCCCCCCAACACTTGAGGATCTTATCCAACTCACTATCCAGCTTGACAGGCGATTACGGGAACGCCAGTCTGAACGTGCTCAGGTTCCCTGTCCTATCCAGGCTCCACCTTCGGTCTGCCACCTTAACCTCTGAAGAGAGACTTCGTCGCCGACAGGCGCACCTTTGTTTCTATTGTGGGGAATCAGGACATTTCATAAACAACTGCCCCACAAGACCAAGTAAACCAATCCTCTGTACTCCATTTCACCTTCAAGTAACAAAGCCGGCTTCAGCCCATATCACGCTTCCTGTCACGTTAATGGTAGCGGGCGAAGGAGTTGATCTACAGGCAATACTCGACTCCGGGGCCTGTAGTTGTTTTCTGGATTTAACCCTAGCTAAGAGTCTTGCTCTCCCACTCAATCTCAAGAAACAAAGATTGACTGTCCGTCTGGCCAATGGCTCCTTACCTAGCTCTGGCCATGTCACCAGGGAAACAATACCCATCCTAACGATCACCGATTCAGGTCATTGGGAATTCCTTAAGTTTGATGTCCTGAGTTCTCCCATATTTCCCGTCATCCTAGGGATTCCATGGCTGCAGGCACATAACCCTCGGATTGATTGGCTCAAGAAGGAGATATCCTTCACATCAGCCTATTGCCAGCAACATTGTCTGGACTCCGAATCAAGAGACTTGTCCAGTTGTTTGACCGTACAACCCATACCCAGTCCATTCCCTAATATACCAGCAGTTTACCAGGAATTTAAAGATGTGTTCGACAAAAAGAAGGCAGATACCTTACCTCCACACCGCCCCTATGATTGCACCAACGAGTTATTACCGGGGGCTCCCATTTCCTTTGGCCGGATATTTCCCCTTTCTGAAACTGAACTTGAGAACCTGAGACAATATATTGATGAGAACCTGGCAAAAGGATTCATTCGTCCCTCTTCATCCCCTGCCGGTGCAGGCATCTTCTTTGTGGAAAAAAAGGACAAGACTTTAAGACCATGTGTGGACTACAGGGAATTAAATAATATCACCCTTAAAAACCGTTACCCACTTCCGCTCATCCCTGAACTCTTCCAAAGATTCCGCACTTCACGTATCTTCACCAAACTTGACTTACGTGGAGCTTACAACCTTGTCCGTATCCGGGAGTTGGACGAGTGGAAGACGGCATTCAGAATGAGATTTGGGCATTTAGAGTATTTAGTCATGCCATTCGGATTGTGCAATGCCCCGGCAACTTTTCAGCATTTCATTAATGACATCTTCCGGGAGCATTTAGACCACTTTGTTGTCGCTTATCTTGACGACATTTTATTTTTTCGACCACTCTGGAACTTCACAGAGTGCATGTTAAGAAAGTACTATGTATCCTTAGAACACATGGATTATTTGTTAAGGCCGAAAAGTGCGATTTTGAAAAGGAATCCATTCAATTCTTGGGACTCATCATCACCACAGGTGGAATTACCATGGACCCCCAAAAGGTGAAGTCTATCCTAGACTGGCCCGCTCCTTCTGACAAGAAGGGTGTTCAGAGATTTATTGGTTTTGCAAACTTCTACCGAAGATTCATAAGGAACTTCTCCACCATTGTAGCACCCATTACTCAGACCACTCGTCAATATACCAAATTCCATTGGTCCACAGCAGCGCAGTCCGCCTTTGACCAGCTCAAGACCCTCTTCACTACCGCACCAATCCTGCAGCATCCAGATCCCGCCTTACCCTACGTGCTGGAAGTTGACGCCTCAGAGGTGGCCACAGGAGTGATTCTACCCCAACGTCGAGGCTCCAAGGCATTACTGCATCCCATAGCTTTTTTCTCACGAAAGATTAGTTCCCCAGAGAAAAATTACGATGTGGGGGATCGGGAACTTCTAGCGATTAAAGCTGCTCTCGAAGAATGGAGGTATCATCCTAATTTTTACCGATCATAAAAACTTAGAGTACCTCCACACGGCCAAACATCTGAGACCCCAACAGGCCCGATGGGCTCTATTCTTCTCAAGGTTTAATTTCCACATAACCTATCGTCCAGGATCAAAGAATAGCAAAGCAGATGCTTTGTCCCGAATGTTCCCAGATACCGCGGAAGGAATCCCCGTCCAGCACAATTTTGTCCCCCCAAAATTTCCTACTAATCCAACCCGATCTAAGATCTTCAATTGAGCAGGCCTCTAGCCAGTGT
Source organism: Lithobates pipiens (assembly GCF_037356315.1). Lineage (NCBI taxonomy): Eukaryota > Metazoa > Chordata > Amphibia > Anura > Ranidae > Lithobates > Lithobates pipiens. The sequence continues at coordinate 322,276,246 of NW_027507758.1, read as the reverse complement.
ACGGAAGTTGAAGTTTCTTCCCTGAGAAGCCAAGAAGGACTTCTATGGCATCAAGATAAGATTTTTGTTCCCCAGCAAGCCAGGTTACTTGTATTAAAAACTTTTCATGACCATCAACTAGCTGGCCACTTTGGAGTCCGGAAGACAATTGACCTTGTGCAGTGGTCCTTATGGTGGCCTACCCTAACATCAGACTGTAAAAAATACGTTGACTCCTGTACAACCTGCCAGCGTAACAAGGGGCCTAACGCCAGATCCTGGGGCCTGTTAAGGCCACTGCCGGTCCCGGAAAAACCTTGGAAGGAAATCTCCATGGATTTTATTGTAGAGTTACCTCTCTCAGAAGGGTTTACGACCATCTTGGTGGTGGTAGACTGTCTATCCAAAATGGCGCATTTTTTGCCAATGAAAGGAACTCCCTCTGCCTTGGATACAGCAAAAACTTTTATAAAAGAAATTGTCCGATTACACGGAGTACCTGACAACATTGTATCGGATAGGGGGGTACAATTTACCTCCAGGTTTTGGAGAAATCTCTGTAAGTTACTTTCAATTGGAATATGTTTATCCTCGGCCTATCACCCACAGAGTAACGGTCAAACTGAAAGAACCAACCAGACGCTTGAACAATATCTACGATGCTTCTGTTCTTTTTCCCAGGATGATTGGGTTTCCTTGCTACCTTGTGCAGAATTTGCATATAACAACTCAGTGCACGCCTCTACCAACCAATCACCTTTCTGGGCAAATTACGGATTCCATCCTTCATTTTTGCCTAATACCATTCCTGAATCCTCCATCCGCAGTTCAAGACAGAGTGAACCTCATTCAAGCAAACTACCAAATGCTTCAGGATACCATGAAGAAGGCTCAGGCAGAGTACAAGAGACATTACGATAAAAGGAAGAGAGTTAACCCTACCTTTAAGATAGGGGACAAGGTGTGGCTCTCAGCAGTGAATCTTAAACTACCATGTCCATCCCAGAAATTGGGACCTAAATTCCTGGGCCCTTTCGAGGTTAAACGCAAAATTAACCCCATAGCATTTGAACTTGTTTTACCTGAATCTTTCAGAATCCATCCAGTGTTTCATGTTTCTCTTCTTAAACGTGTCATCTTCAGTCCTTTTTCAGGGAGAAAAGAAGCGCCCCCGCCTCCGGTTCAGGTTGGAGATGAAACTGAATTCGAAGTTGAATCTATCCTTGACTGTCGTCAGAGAGGTAGGACAATCCAGTTTCTAATTAAGTGGAAGGGGTATTCTGCTGAAGAGAATTCTTGGGAACCTGCAAGTTATGTACATGCTCCTAGGCTTATTCGCAAGTTTTGCAGCCGTCATCCCGAAAAATGGGCTCGTTTAGGCATCCGGAGGCTGCCCCTTGGGGGGAGGCACTGTCAGGGAAATAGGCGCATCCCTATGCGCAACCTCGCAAGGTACGTTCGTGTTAACGTGCGTCAGCGCACACGGAGGCGCAATATGTTTCTAAAACGAACGCCCGACGTTACGTCTGATCAAGCGTGCGTATGCGATGGTGGTATGAACGCATAACGTTACATGTCATAGGCGTACGAACGCTATGGCGCGCACACGACGTGACCTAGGCGCCTTGCCTATTTAAACGTTCACCTGACAGTGCTGCATCGCTGGATTATCGTCAGCTTCTCCTGTGTACCTGTGTCCGTGATTCCTGCTGTCTGATCTCCTGTGTACCGACCCGGCTTGTTTGACCTGCTCCTGTTGTTCTCCTGGCTCTTACTACTGGCTTGTACCCGACGCCCCTTGTCTGCTCCTTGCACCCGATCTCGGCTTGGCTTGGACTCCTATTCTCCGTTCTTCAGCTCAGGACCTGTTGCTCCGACCTCAGGACTGATCTTCTGTGTTTGACCCCCGGCTTGGCCCTTGACCCTGCTATTGGACTTTCATTTATCCCTCTCTTGGACTTTCCAAGCACGGTTGCCCCCGGAGAACCTGTTTTACTCAGCTCCTGTCATCTGCTGCTGCTACCAGGCAACCTGTGCTACTGTGGGCACTGCATCCCTGTGTCATCTTCAGGGTTGTGCTGCACTCGGCCGCAAGGGGAGCCCTCTCAGCATCTCGGCCTCCCTCCAGATTCTGACACAAGGTTACAAGTATCAGCCAGCCAGAGGTATGCAACCCCACAATACCAGCAGTAATTGTTTACTGCTGCACAGGTAATAATGGACATAAATGCAGAAGAATCGCCTAACTAATGGAAAGTAACTTATACTGCATGCATATAATTCCCACACCAAGGGTACCCACTGCACAGGGAGGTTTACAGTCCAATGGTCCTCTTCCCCAGGAGAGGCTGAACCTGGGAAGGCTACAAGAAAGGAAAGGATTTTCTTTCTTTTTTCAAAATTTCAAAAAGGTGCTCGCAGTGAGAATGAAAAAAGAGCGCTGGTTGAGGGAGGACAGCTGCACTTCATGGGCTAAGAAAGAGGTTGTCCTGGAGGAGTCAGAGGAGATGGAGCTGACCTATTGTAGGCTGGCATGGGGAGGTCCAGGAAAAATATTTACACAAAAAGATATTCCAAAAAAAAACACAATAGCAACAGCAAAACAATGGCATTAAAAAGGAAATGTTTTGCCTGGTCTGTGGTTCCAACGGAGTCCAATATAATGTAACACATGTACAGCTTTATACAGCACCTGAATGTGATTTTCAGAATGGGTGGGTTGTTTCCATTGAAAATTGAGAGTTTCAGCAGCCATTTTTCATAGTTATTGGTTGGTAGTGTTCACTGTTGATTTCTAGGGTTGTGGTGTATGGCTGTTTTTGTTTAAATGTATTAAAATATTTATACCGTGCTTTTCTGTTTTTCTTTTAACTTGAGATTAATCATTTATCTAATCTTCTGGGCTTGTTTCTAAAAGGATAGCTGGTATTTATACTCAACAAGACCATGCAGGAGAGCCAGTCAAGTAATTTCACATAATCAGATTATTCTCCTGTGGTTTTTATTGTGTTCACAGCCCTTCTATTTGCAGTGCTGTAGGACTATTTAAGTCAACATAGAGCAATGCATATTTTAAAGGAAACTGCTGAGCTTTAGAAATTATATAGTAGTAGGAGTTTTTTGTTTTTTTTGTTTACAGTTTCCATACAAAACAAATTACAGGGACAGTACAAAAGAATATAAATTGTCATAGGTTATTAAAGGTATACACAGTCATTGGAGAATGATTTCAACAACATTCTTAATTAAATGGATTTGGTTTGGTTAAAGCCCACGTTATGCATTGATCTCTATGGAAGTTATTTGTTTGAGCTCTGAGTGTGAGTTGAGCTGAGTGTAAGTCCCGCTGAGACAGGTGACTTTCACAAGTAAGCCATTGATTGAAGATTTGATGGTGTCATAATTGTCTTTTAAAGCAGTCTGTACTCATGTAGTGAATCCAGATGCTGTGGGTGGATACATAATGATCCAATTTTTCTCAGAGTTGGGATGAGAGCTCCTCCATGTGTTGCAGGTGAGTGAGTTTGGTAACCCAATTCTTAATAGGAGGGTTATTAGTTCTACAATGTCCCAGAAGATATTACCATTCTTGCCGCTATAAGAAAAAACCTTTCTTGACATTTGTTATTGACCGTGTTGGTCATCTTACTTAGTAGTAATAGAAAAAGTAATTTGTTAAGTTACAAATTACTTCTCCCAAAAAGTAATTGCGTTAGTAACTCAATTACTACATTGGAAAAGTAATTAGTTGCTCAGCAAAGTAACTGTGACTTTTTTAAAATATTCTATAATGCAATTACCTTATATAACATCTTTAATATCAAAGATGCTTATATTAACTGATTGATGAATAAAAACACTATATACAGTATTTTAGAACATTTGGTATTTATTTGAACCCAAATGTTGAGGGGGTGGCAGCGGTGGTACTTGAGGGGTGGCAGCAGTGGTACTTGAGGGGGCGGCAGCGGTGGTACTTGAGGGGTGGCAGCGGTGGTACTTGAGGTGGTGGCAGCGGTGGTACTCGAGGGGGTGGCAGTGGTGGTACTTGGGGAGGTGGCAGAGGTGGTACTTGGGGGGTGACAGCAGTGGTGGTGTACTTGGGGGTTGGCAGCGGTGGTACTTGATGGGGTGGCAGCGGTGGTACTTGGGGGTTGGCAGTGGTGGTGGTGTACTTTGGGGTGGCAGTGATGGTGGTGTACTTGGGGAGGTGGCAGCAGTGGTACTTGGGGGGTGGCAGTGGTGGTGGTGTACAGTACTTGGGGGGTGGCAGCGGTGGTACTTTGGGGGTGGCAGTAGTGGTGTACTTGGGGGGGTGGCAGGCAGCGTGGTACTTGGGGAATGGCAGTGGTGGTGGTGCCTTCCTCTCCCACCACTACCACCTCTGCCTCTTACTGATCCCACTCCCCACCATCACTGATCTCATCCCTACCGTATCCCCCATCACCTCTGTTGTAGAAGTGATGGTGGGTGGATAGGGATGGGATCAGTAAGAAGCAGAGGTGGTGGAGGACTTGGGATGGATCGATTGCACTGCAATTCAAATCATCAGTCACTTACTTGAATGCCTTCAGGGATGCCTTTCCTCATGGGGAGAGAGAGAGACCCTCCCCTTCAATCGATTGGTGTCAGCTGGTCAGCTGACTTAATTTTTCAGTGTCCACCCCACCTCCCCACATTCTCTCTCTCTGGATAGGTGGGGTGGGTGGGGTGGTCCAGACAGTCTCTCTGAGTCTCAGCCTATTCTCAGCTCAGAGGGTAAAAGCCTCCCCTCCCTGCGGTGAAACAAACGGGCAGGCAGCGCGGGCACGACGGGGCCTCCTGGGCAGTAGATGTAATTTAGGTAATGCCACCCATGTACAGTAATGGGAACTGAGTTACCATGAGGGGAAGAGTAATCAGTTAGATTACTTGTTACCCTCTAAAGTAACTGCGTTACGTAACTCCGTTTATTTTAATTCAGTTACTTACATCACTGGTTATTGATCCTAGGACCATAGAGAGGAGGGCAATTGCAGGTGTTCCCATAAGAGAAAGGCTCGCCTCTTGTTCATAGATCATGTAGCCCTGTATCTAGAAGGATGAGATCAAGGGACAGGACCATCAAATGTGTAACATAGGTCCTTTCGCTGTCATGCAATCCAACAGCAATCCGACACTGAGGAAAATATTTCATTACAGAACGCCTTTACTAGTTTGTAAGAATATTATAATTTTTTCTTGTACTCAAGTTACAATGCCAAATTTGTGTGTAAGAATTAAAGTTTTTTTTCGTTTTCAGTTAAATTCCATTTTATGAATAAGTCCTGAGACAGAAGAAAAACATAGAGCTGTGAGATAAGGTGAATAGGGGTCTGGGACTGCAGACTATTACTCTTTTGAGATAAGAGAAGTTACCTTTTGGGTTGCAGATACTGGAGCCAGTAGCAAGGAAGTGGCAGTCTGCTACTAGAATGGCAAAGAGTTCCAGGCCGCAAGCTTGCAGGGGCATTTACAGATAGGGGACAGATTCCTTCATGACCTCTTCAAAAATGTGGTTGCCTCATGACCTAGGGCAAATGCTCGGTTTCCCAAGATGAGGGTCATAGGTTTTATGTAAGGAGAAATTTGAGATATCTTAAATAAAGTATATAAAGTATTACACACATTACTTAAGCAGAATGTGTAATTTATTTTTTTCTTTCTTAGGCTCATTTATGCTTTTTCAGTTTTTGAGTTAGTTAAGTTTTGTATTTTTTTTTAACAGCAGTATAGCCATAATTCCACACTGGGACACATTTAGCCAAATGCTGCTACCCCCTTTAGTGTACGGCGAGGGGTTCTAGTAATTGTAACTGTTATGTAGAAAAACATTTTGTTTTCTCCAATCCTAATACGTTTGGCTTTGTAGTGCTTTGGATGGGATAAAACCTCCAGTCCTTGATACATATTTCCAGTGGCGGCTGGTGCTCAAGATTTTTTGGGAGGGGGGCACAAACAAACTGAAATTTAAAAAAAAATCCCATCAATTGCAGCCTCATTGTACCATCAATCAAAGCCACTGTGCCATCAGTCGCAGCCACTGTGCCAGCAATTGCAGTCACTGTGCCATCAAACGCAGCCACTGTGCCCATCAAACGCAGCCACTGTGCTCCATAAAATGCAGCCACTGTGCCCATCAATTGCTGCCACTGTGCCATCAAAATGCAGACACTGTGCCCATCAATTTCAGCCACTGTGCCCATCAATTTCAGCCACTGTGCCCATCAATTGCTCCCACTGTGCCCATCAATTGCTCCCACTGTGCCCCATCAAACACAGTCATTGTGCCATATCAAATGCTGCCAATGTGCTCCCCGCCGACCCGCTGTCTGCACTTACCTGTTTGGGTAGGACAGCCCCTCGATGTCTTCTTCTCCTCTCTTCCTGTACTCTGCTATGATTGGATGCCTGGCATCCAATCACAGCGCCTGTTGTTTCAGCCAATCAGGTGATGGGTAACGGATCTGAGCACCTGATTAGCAGAGAGGTGGTTTAGTGTTAGGAAAGCGAATATTCATTCGCTTTTGTAACACAGCTGAGTGACCTGTGATCACCCAGCATGGTGCTCGCAGGTCACCTTTTTTGACGCCTATTAGAGCCTATGGCTCTAATTAGGTGCTTCAAAAACACCGCCCACCTTTCTAATTCAGGTGTCCTGCACCCGAAAAGGGGCCGAGCCCCTGGATAGGGGGTGGCAACGGCGTCCATGGATAGATTCATGTAATGCATGAATCTATCTATTGGTGCTAGATGGGGTGGCACTCACATAAGTTTAGTTAGAGACTAGGGATGGGCCGAATGACCTCCTGTCCGGTTCGCACCAGAACTTTATAAAAATGTAGGAACCGAAGAACAAACCCCATTGAAGTCTATGGGACCCAAACTGAAATTTGAAGGCTTATATGCAAGTAATTGGGCATACAATGGTTATGGAGGTCTGGATACTGCCCTGGGGGACATGAATCAATGAAAAAAAGTTTGTAAAACCGTAATTTTTAAATAAGCAGTGATTTACTGATGCTTGAAGTGAAAGCGTGAAAATGAGAAATAACAATACAAATAAAAAAATCCTTTCAATACTGTGTATAGAAGCTGCTGCAGCAATAATTGCATTTATAATGCCAAACAAATGACAATTTTCTATGCAAGCTTTCTTTATTTTGTATGATGAGGCCACAATGTAGTGCACTGGGAACAATATTAGAGATTGTTTGGATAAATTGCGTTCAGGAGAGGAGCCAAAGAGCAGAAAAATGCTTGATGCACCCAAATGCTTGTGCAAAATGTGGCTTTAGGTGTGTTTTCTAAGCAGCTTTTCTTCAAGCTCTTTTGAAGCACAAAGAAAATGGCAAGTCAGAGGACCTTAAATGTAGAGATTGGCGAAAGAAATTTAATTGATAAATTGACATTTTTTTGTAAAAAAATGTGCAATTATTATTTTGGTTTTTAGGAACCTGTAAAGCATTGCACCCATGATAAGCAGATCATGGGTACAGTATCAGGCTCCCACAGACTGTCTGTGTAGCTGTCCAATAGGGCCAGACAGTTACTGAATGACAGGAAGATCATTGAACTACATAGAGTGCTCATCAGTGACCTGGTAGTTCATAGGAAACTACAAGTCGTCAACCACAAAGAATGATGGTACTTGTAGTTCAATAATTCACAGAATTCCGTGAATGAATGATGCAGCCATGTGGGTGCAGTCATATTCTTTATGGATTGTGACGGGCGGAAGAAGATTCCTGGCCTGGTGTCACAAGGAGGGGGGGGGGTCAGAGGCAGAAGCTGGACGTGTTACTTGCTACATCCTAAACTTTAAAATGTTCTTAAGGGTGAAATTATCCATTAATGCAGCAAAAGAAAGACACATGATGTTTACTTCCCTTTGACACAAAAAGATGTCCAGCAGTGCCATCGGCATAGAACTGTCCAAAACCAATGGGACTCAGGTACACCCATCTACTGTCTGGCCAGAAGTATGCAGAAACAAGGCTAAGCAAAAATGCTGATGCGGAAACAAGGCTAAGCAAAAATGCACAAAAAATAGGAACTGGTGTATAGAAAAATGGCAGCAGGTGCTCTGGACTGATGAGTCAAAATTTTAGATTCTTGGTTGTAGCTGGAGACAGTTTGTTTCACAAAGGGCTGGAGAGCACTACAATAATGAGTTCCTACAGGTGGAGCATGTAGAGCAGTGATTCTCAACCATGGTTCCATGGAACCCTAGGGTTCATCCAGAGGTTGCTAGGGGTTCCTTCAGCATTGGGCAATGTCTGCCTCTCAGATAAGTTCCCACTGTTCGCAAGATCCCATTGATCTTTTTAGCTATCTGTAAGGAGGTAAGTCTTCCCAATGACCACAAGTGTAAGGACCAGTCTTCCCACTGACCATCACACTAATTTATCATGAATTGTAGATTTCTCTTAGCAGGGGTTCCCCGAGACCAGAGAACTATTTTCAACGGTTCCTCTGTGTTGAAAAGGATGGAAAAGGCTGATATAGAGGTTCCTTGCAAGTTTGGGGCTGCATTTCTGCAAATAGAGTTGGAGATTTGGTCAGGAAAATGATGTCATTGATTCTGAGAAATATAGGCAGATACTTATCCATCATGCCATGCCACCAGGAAGGTGTGTGAGTGCCCACAAATATATTTTGCAACAGGACAACACCCCCCCCCCCCCCACACCAAATATCCAACTAATGTCATTAAGAACTATCTTCAGCGTAAAGAAGAACAAAAGTCCTGGAAGTGATAGTTTGGCCCCGACAGAGCCCTGATCTCAACATCATCGGGTCTGTCTGGGATTAGATGATGAGACAGAAGTATTTGAGGCAGCCTACATCCTCAGATCTGTGGTTAATTTTCCAAGATGTCTGGAACAACCTACTGTATCTGTCAAGTTCCTTCAAAAACTGTACAGAATTGTACCTAGAGGAATTGATGCTGTTTTGAAGGCAAAAGGTGGTCACACCAAATATTGATTAGAATTTTTCTTCTGTTCATTTACTTTTCATTTTGTTAATTAATAAAAATTAACTATTGACACTTCTATTTCTGAAAGCATTCTTAATTTACAGCATTTTTCACACCAGCCTAAAACTTTTGCACAGCAGAGTATATAAAAATATAAAAAATAGTACACACTTAAAAATAAATCACACACCCCAATGCTCCTATAACTCTTTACCAAAAGTAGCCTCTCAAAATAATCAAAAACCTGATGGGTAATATCCTTTAGAATGCTGCATGCCCTACGATGTCTTTCTTACCCTTAATTAGTGATGGACGAACTTCAGACAGGACGTTTCGCGAACGTGGCCAAAAGTTTGCGAACTGCAAGCGGACCCCATTGACTTTAATGGCAGGCGAACCTTAAAAACCTCCAGGTCATATTTTCAGCCACAAAATACTTACTAGCTGTGCACACATAGTCCCACAACATGGACACTGACATAACAAAAGTATTAAGTGAATCTGGGATCGACAACGACAAGCATTCTTTTTATATCTGTGAAGTTTTGACAATTCAGGAGCGCATGAAGGCTATGGAGGAGAGGCAAGGTCAGGCCAGGCTATGAAGGGGGTGCAGAAGATGATCAGTGCCACAGTCAGGGCAGCGCAGTCCTGTGCCAGTGTCCCAGTGTGTCAACCTGTACTTGAGCCCCTTCCTCTGCCCGGCCCTTACCCCCACCTATGCAGGGCTCCACTGCGGTGGTCCGGAGGTGCCAGTCCAGTGCTGATTCTCAGCCATGGTGCTGGCACTGCCTGCTGATTGGCTTCTCTGCTGCTATCTCCCTCACTGTCTGAAACCAGCACCGCGATAGAGACTGAGCACTGACACCAGCACTATGATAGAGAGCACTGACTGACACCAGCACCGTGATAGAGAGCACTGACACCAGCACCGAGATAGAGAGCACTGACACCGGCACCGAGATAGAGAGCACTGACACATGCACCGGGAGAGCACTGACACCTGCACCGTGAGAGCACTGACACCAGCACCGTGATAGAGAGCACTGACACCGTCACCGAGATAGAGAACACTGACACCAGCACCGTGAGAGCACTGACACCAGCACCGTGATAGAGAGCACTGAGACCACACCAGCACCGAGATAGAGAGCACTGACACCAGCACCGAGATAGAGAGCACTGACACTAGCACCATGATAGAGAGCACTGACACCAGCACCGTGAGAGCACTGACACCAGCATCGTAATAGAGAGCACTGAGACCACACCAGCACCGAGATAGAGAGCACTGACACCAGCACCGAAATAGAGAGCACTGACACCACACCAGCACCGAAATAGAGAGCACTGACACCACACCAGCACCGAGATAGAGAGAACTGACACCAGCACTGATACCAGCAACTCGCTGCGGGACCCAAAAATATGACACTGCTCAACCTCTTCAAACAATAGAGTATGGGCATATAGTACGGTGTGCTTTTTTTGGACAAGGAAGTGAGCCAAAGGTAGTAAAAAGGTCAGTGTGCTAGATAAAATAAATAGTTTATAGACTTATGCATTTACATGGTCTACTAGTCACATGTGTTGAATTCCTCCGAGATCCATGCCTCATTCATTTTTATAAATGTGAGGTAGTCAATACTGTCGTGAGATAGGCGAGTGCGCTTATTGGTCACGATCCATCCCCCCTGCTGCGCTGAACGTCCTTTCGGACAGGACACTGGATGAGGGGCAAGCCAACAGTTCCATTGCAAATTGGGCAAGCTCTGGCCAGAGGTCAAGCCTGCCCACCCACTAGTCCAGGGGTTCATCACTTCTCAGAGCATCCACATCGGCCGTTAACCCGACGTAGTCGGACACCTGTTGGTCTAGGCGTTCCCTGATGCTGGATCTGGATGAGACCTGTCGATGAGTCAACTGAAAGAATGACCTCATATCAGAAGTCACCAACACATCTTCAAACCACTCTCTTCTTGCAGGTGCTGTTGGACTGGTACCGGCAACTCTTTCTCTGGGAATGGAAATTCCTCTTCTGCCAGCGCACACAGCAGAATGCAGCATTTCTCGAAGCAAGGCCTGTAAGGGCTCCATTCTGACAGCCCTCTGTGATGGTGGTAACATTTCCGCCATTTTGTGTTTGTACCGGGGGTCTAAGTACGTTGCCACCCAGTACTGGTCCTTGACCTTTATGCTTTTTATACAGGGGTCCCTGTTAAAACACTGTAGCATGAAGGCCCCCATTTGCACTAAACTGGAAGGCCTGGCTCCTGCTCATCATCCAGGATAATGTGGTCCTCCTCGCTCTCCTCTCCCCATCCACGCACAACAAAAGGGATCCCAGAAAGGTTTAAAGCATGCTCTTCTTGCTCCTCCTCATCTACCCCGACACCATCCTCCTCTGACTCATCTTCAGACTCCTATTGTTGACTTGTCTCAGATAGAGTAGCCCCCCTTGGAATTCATCCATCATTGCGACTTCCTCATCTTCCTGCTCCTGCTCCTCCCCGGCTTGATCAATGACACAATGTACGCTCCATAAAGAAGGCATGAGGTACGATGTCACTGATGGCACCATGGCTGCGACTGACCAGTTTGGTGATCTCATGAAATGGCCGCAGAAGTCTGCATGCGTCGCACATGAGCAGCCACTGGCGCTGGGAAAAAAAACAAGCTCCCCAGAACCTGTTCTGCCGCAGAGTTCTTACAGGTAGTCGTTAACTGCACGTTTCTGCTGGAGCAGCCTATGAAGCATATAGAAGATTGAGTTCCATCACGTCGGGCAATCGCAAATGAGACGTCTGACTGGCAGATTGTGTCGCCGCTGAATGTCAGCAATGCGAGCCATGGCCGTGTAAGATCTTCTAAAATGGGCCGAGATTTTCCTTGCCTGCCGCAATATGTCCTGGACCCCGCGGTATTTGACAACGAATCGCTGCACGACCAAGTTTAAGACGTGTGCCACGCATGGCATGTGTGTAATTTTGCCCTGTTTCAATTCGCTAAGCAGATTGGCACCGTTGTCACACATCACTTTACCAACTGTCAAATTGAGCGGTGTTAGGCACTGATCTGCCTGTGAACGCAAAGCTGAAAGGAGTGCAGGGCCAGTGTGGCTCTTGGCTACCAGGCACAACAGATGCAGCACAGCATGGCAATGTCTCACCTGGCATGTCGAATAGGTTCTGGGGAAGCCTGCCTTTTTCCAGAAAAACATGAGGACAACATGATGGAAGGTGGAGTGGAGGACAATTGTGAGGAGAGAAGAGAAGGAGAAGTAGAAGATGAGGCTGGAGTGTGGCTTTGTAGGTTCCGTTGCTCCCACTGGGCTCAGTGATAGCAGCTCATGTGCCTTCTTAAGGTGGTCATCCCTAGGTGAGTGTTGGGCTTACCGTAACTTATGCGTTGACTGTAAAGATTGCAGATGGCAACACTATTGTCAGAAGTGGACACGTTAAAAAAAGCCCACACTGTGGAGCCATGTGCCGGCATCCTGGGAGCGCCAGATGTGACCGTACATGGTTGATGCCTCGCTCCTGATACATTAGCAGTCTGCTTTGTCCCTCCTGTGCAATGTAAGTTCTTCCTGCTTCTCCTCTCTATCTTCTGGTCCATATCTCCCTCTGAACTCCCCTCCTCTTCCTCTTGTGAGCACCCACATGACATCACTAGACACATTATCATCAACGTCACCTTCCCCACCGCTATAATTAGAGATCTTGGAGAGGCAGCAACACCGGGGACCAACCTCCTCCCTGGGCTGATCTGGGTACTGTCGTCAGACTGCTGAGTGGTGGTTGTTGCTACCTCCTCTTCCTGATCCAATGCCAAGAGTGGCTGTGCATCGGCAATGTCTTGTGATGGATCACAAAATAATTCCTGTGACTCATGCGGAGGGTATATGGTGGTGATGTTGGTGGTAGTGCCTTTGGGAGTGCACACAGCAGAGAGTGAAGAAGAGGGTGCAGATCGAGAGGATGAGGAGGGTGCAGAAGAGTAAGGCTGAGTGAGCCACTCAACCAAGTCTGGTGCATCCTTTGACGTAATCGAAAAGCACCTTCTGCAATTTCCCACTTTGGCTCAAGCCTGTTGCTCCTGCCCTACCCCTACCACCCCTGTGGAAGGGCCTGCCTCTTCCTCTGCCTGTCATTTTTTAAATGACCCTGTGACAAAAGTCTCTAGAGAAGTGCAGTATGTATGTGGAAGAAGGTATATAACACCCCTCTTCATTCTGTCGTTTTGGGGGGCCACTGGTCTATCACACCAGTTATAATACTTTTTTTTAATTGCGTTTGTCACTCTTTGTAGTATCGCTGCAGAACCGCTCAGCAGTCACAATGCTGCACAGTGGAAATGCACTATACTATGCTTTCTATATTTGCAAGTATTTTATTCATGTATTACACCCCTATATACTGCACACCAAATAGTACACCTATACCAGTCCTTAAAAGGACCTTTGTGGACCTAATAGTAGCTAGTGCTAATTTCAGACTGTCCCCGCTCCTACACTGAGAAACGACAGCTGCAGAATCGGTCAGCAGCACAGCAGTGCAGTGCACTATAATATGCTTTCTATATTTGAAAGAAAGTATATTATACGTGTGCAACCCTATATATTGTACACCTATACCAGTCCTTAAAAGGACCTTTGTGGGCCTTGTAGCTAGTGATTTGCAGACTGTCCCTGCTCCAAAACACCAAACTGTCCCTCAGTCCCTACACTGATAAAAGACAGCTGCAGAATCGGTCAGCACTCAGCAGCACAGCAGTCAGCAGTGCACCATAATATAATTTGTATATTTGAAAGAAAGTATATTATACGTGTACAACCCTATATACTGTACTCCAGGGATTTGCAATTAGCGGACCTCTAGCTGTTGCAAAACTACAAGTCCCATGAGGCATAGCAAGACTCTGAGAGCCACAAGTATGATACCCAAAGGTAGAGGCATGATGGGACTTGTAGTTTTGCAACAGCTGGAGGGCCGCTAATTGCATATCCCTACTGTACACCTATACCAGTCCTTAAAAGGACCTTTGTGGACCTAGTAGCTAGTGATTTGCAGACTGTCCCTGCTCCAAAACACCAAACTGTCCCTCAGTCCCTACACTGCTAAAAGACAGGTGCAGAATCGGTCAGCACTCAGCAGCACAGCAGTCAGCAGTGCACCATAATATACTTTGTATATTTGAAAGAAAGTATATTCTAAGTGTATTACAACCCTATATACTGTACACCCTGTACCAGTCCTTAAAAGGACTTTTGTGGACCTAATAGTAATAGCTAGTGATTAAACTGACTGTCCCTGCTCCACACAGTGAGCTTTCCCTACACTGACAAAAGACGGAATGTAAAATGGCCACCAGATCAGGTCTATTTATAAGGTAGGGGGTATGTCCAATTGCCCTGTGCTGAAATGTCTCAATTGGCTGTCCTGTACCCCATGATGGATATGTCATGGGTCAAAGTTCTTCACATTGTAAACGCATTTGTCTGCCTCGTGAACAGTGTCAGCGACCAAAATTCACCGCAAACCGACCGGCGGGCGAACCGCAAGGCCATCTCTAACTTTAATACCTATAATATTTTGCCAGTCTATTTTACCCTCTGCACCACACTAAAATCCTGGGCCATGCACATGACCTGCCACGGGGTGGCATGATATGTCAAATTTCTTTCTATTGCACCCCACACTAACATCCCAGGCCATGCTCATGCCCTGCCACGGGGTGGCATGGTATGTCACATTTCTTTCTATTGCATGCCAAGCAGTATCTCTTGTTGTATCTCAGCTTTTGTTAGTCTTCTGCTGTTCTTTTCCCACCAAACCTGTGCAGACCATGAAAGTTCATCTGTAATTATTGTACACAAAAACTTAAAACTACTTACCATCTTGACCTACTCTCCATACATAACCACTCCTTCCTTCTAAAGTCTATAATCATTTCTTTAGTTTTACTCACATTTTTTTTTTGTAATTGTATTTTTATTAAATTTCAAAGCAAGTACAATCCAATCGAGCAGTGAGATACTCGGTAAGCAGAAGTAAACATAGCAAAAAAAAAAAAAACATAAATGTTAATTAGAGAAGTTAGATAATAATGTCCACAAATGCAGGCACAGAAGTGAACTGCATAACTATAACAGTTAAAATAAATAACAAACAGTTTATGAATGACAAAAAAAAACATCCATGTGGCATTAGGCCGGAGGCCAAAGAAAAACAAAGCAACAAAACATCCATAAGATCGTCATGGAGAATCTCAAAAGGGGGAATGGGCTACCCGGACTACCACATAACGAGGTATAATGGAAGGGGGAAGGGCGAGAGCAGAAGCCAGAAAGGAGGTGCACCTACCGGTGGCTACGGCCGCTAAGTGTGTACAGACGGGGGGCCCAATATTCCGACCAATCCCAGGGTCCCCAGACTTTATCAAACTGGGAAACCAAGTCATGTACCGAGGCCGTCAGGTACTCCATTCTCCGAATCTCGGACACCAATTGGAGAAATCTAGGCCAGGGGGGGGTCGCGCCAGACAACCAGCATAACAGGATAATCCTCTTAGCAGCTAATAGAGTATAGGAGATCAGCCGGTTTGTATTTTTGGGTAGGCCTGGGATAGGGAGACCTAATAAGCAGTGTAGGGGGTCAATCGGAAGGGACACCCCCGTCACCTCCATCACCAACGATCCCACCTCCAACCAAAAGGGACCTATCAGGGGACACCTCCAGAAAATGTGGAAGAGTGACCCGACATTAAGCCCACAACGGCAGCAGCGCGGCGAGACTGAGGGATCAAATTTATGGATGACATCGGGGGTCCTATACCAGAACATGAGAATTTTTATTGCCATTTCCCTTTGCTTGACACACTTAGAGGATTTAAAAGTAGGGGCCCAAATCTTATCCCATGTCTGTAGGGGGATAGGTTTGTCCAACAACTGAGACCATTTACTCATGTACAGGTGTGTAGATTCATTTAAGGGGGTCGACTCATGGAGGATTCAGTGGATAGAGGAGATTAGAAGCAATTGGTGGGGACCCTGGGTGCAAAGGTGTTAAAAGGCCGTGGAGTTGTCAAGGGTTAGGGTCGGAGATTTGGAGCTGAAAAGGTGTCTAATCTGTAGGTAGAAGTAAAAAGAATGCTTGGGGATATTATATTTGTCACGTAAGGCTTCGAAAGCATGAAGCCTACGCGAGATGGGGTGCACCAGATTTCGGAGCTGAAAAAGGGGAGGGTCCAGCCACGTGAAGATCCTACCCAAAGACAGTCCATCAGGGATACTAGGGTTAAACAACACATTCGTGAGGGGGGGGGGGGGTCAGGGCGAGGAAAGGGAGTACTTTTTGTTGCCCTTTTGCCATAAGTCCAGGGTAAAGGACATTGGGGCCTTACATTGACGCCTAAGGTTAGGGTGAAGAGGGGACGGGGCACCCCAGATCAAGGAGCATGGGTGCACCGGATATAGGACCCAGTTTTACTCACATTTAACTGCAGATCATTTCACCATTCCAACAAATTATCTATTTCTGCCTGATATAGAACCTCTTCATTATTTAGAATCCTGTCTACAATAGACGTATTATCCGCAAATGTAATGACATGGATTCCTCATAATAAGCAGCTCAATCAGAGGTACGCACAGTAGATAATAGTGGGCATAACACATACTCCTGTGAAGTACATTACTTAACAATAACACTGAAGAAAACCGTTCACCAATTTAGACTACCTGTGTCCTATTTATTGAAAAATCCAAACTCCAAAAGAAGATTGAGGACCCCAAACTCAAGAGACCAAGCTTACAAACAAAATTTATTGGAGAAATAACAATAAAAGCAAAGCTAAAGTCCACAACCAGTAATCTGACATAACTATTTTTTTCCCTCAAGGTGAGTAAGAGCAGTATGAAGGACTATAGCAATCACATGCTTGGTTGACCTGTTTGATCAAAATGCAAACTGAAAGGGATCTAACCCTACTGATATGCTTACTTTTATATGCTGCAAAACCAATTTTTCAAATAATTTAATTGTGTGTGGTGTAAGTGCCACAGGACCATACCCATCCAAACTGCATACAGTAGATTTCTTAGGAACAGGGACAACTTTTGACATCTTTAACTGCTTTCAATCTGCAAATAGTAGATAAACAGCTGAATGGGAGCAGCACCAAAGAGGAAGAACGTCCTGTACGTCCCCCTGCATTTGACGCTTGTGTGCTCTCCTTAGAGGGCTCAGCGGCATGATCTGTGCTTGCTGTGTCCACCAGTGCTGGGACAAGGTCATCCAGAGCCCAGGGCAAACATGGCAAAATGTGCCCCCCACCCCCAAGGTGCATGAGCATTATGTGTTATCAAAAATCTCCCCCCCCAAAAAAACAAAAAAACTGAGCACTAATCTTTTTCACTCCCCTAAGCATAAATTTCCCCTCCTCCCAGTGGAAATCTGTTCCCCTCCTGAAATCCCCCCTCCCAGCACAAACCTCCCCCATTCCCCAAATCCCCCCAATGCAAGTGCCCCCCCAAATATCCTAGCACATATTATCTACCCTTAAAATTGCCCCTCCCAATAACCCCACTGCAAATCCCCCCTTACAGCACAAAGCGCCCCAATCATCCCTTCTAGCACAAATCATCTTCCTTCTACCCCTAAATTTTAGCATACCCCCCAAATTTCGCCTCCTAGAACAATAATTACTCTCTGATGCCCCCCCAAATCCCCCTTTCCAACACAAATCCCCTCCCCCAATTTCCTTGTGGTGCCCCCCACCTCACATGATACTACAGTGCCCAGGGAAGCCGTCCCTCCTGCCCACCCCTTGTCCCTGCCCTGGTGTCCACCATACACAGTGGAACACTGATCGTTGTATTGAGCTGCTTGGAGAGGCCTTGGTACCATGTGATCGCTGTAGCCAATCAGTTATCACATGGAGAGTAGTAAACATTATGACATTTATTGGCATCCTTGTTTACTACCATATCATCTCTGTGATTGGTCAAATAGATCATATAGTACAGGGTCATTTACAGAAGTTCTGTAGCATGTAATAGCTGTGGCTATTCAGAGCTATCCCAGTATTTCTCAATGGCTGCAGGAATGCAGCTGGAGCAAGAAATGATTGCTTTTTTTCAGCTATAATGGCTGTAAAAGCAATTACAGTGTAAAATCAGTGTAAAAAAATAAAATAATTCTCATCAATCAATCAGAGTCGTAGAGCGTCACTATGGTGGCACTGTACTGCTAGAATTACAGTTTGCAAGAAAAAGAAAAAGTGTACCTTTTTAATATATATATATATATATATATATATATATACATATACATACAGTGGTGTGAAAAAGTGTTTGCCCCCTTCCTCATTTCCTGTTCCTTTGCATGTTTGTCACACTTAAGGGTTTCGGAACATCAAACCAATTTAAACAATAGTCAAGGACAACACAAGTAAACACAAAATGCAATTTGTAAATGAAGGTGTTTATTATTAAAGGTGAAAAAAAATCCAAACCATCATGGCCCTGTGTGAAAAAGTGATTGCCCCCCTTGTTAAAACATACTATAACTGTGGTTGTCCACACCTGAGTTCAATTTCTCTAGCCACACCCAGGCCTGATTATTGCCACACCTGTTCACAATCAAGGCATCACTTAAAAAGGAGCTGCTTGACACAGTAAGGTCCACCAGAAGATCCTTAAAAGCTACACATCATGCCGAGACCCAAAGAAATTCAGGAACAATTGAGAAAGAAAGTAATTGAGATCTATCAGTCTGGAATGGGTTATAAAGCCATTTCCAAAGCTTTGGGAATCCAGCGAACCACAGTGAGAGCCATTATCCACAAATGGCGAAGACATGGAACAGTGGTGAACCTTCCCAGGAGTGGCCGGCCGCCCAAAATTACCCCAAGAGAGCAGCGACGACTCATCCAAGAGGTCACAAAAGACCCCACAACAACGTCCATGGAACTGCAGGCCTCACTTGCCTCAGTTAAGGTCAGCGTTCATGCCTCCACCATCAGGAAAAGACTGGGCAAAAATGGCCTGCATGGCAGAGTTCCAAGGAGAAAACCACTGCTGAGCAAAAAGAACATCAAAGCTCGTCTCAATTTCTCCACAACACATCTTGATGATCCCCAAGACTTTTGGGACAACATTCTGTGGACCGATGAGACAAAAGTGGAACTCTTTGGAAGGTGTGTGTCCAAGTATATCTGGCGTAGAAGGAACACTGCATTTCATAAAAAGAACATTATACCAACAGTAAAAAATGATGGTGGTAGTGTGATGGTCTGGGGCTGTTTTGCTGCTTCAGGACCTGGAAGACTTGCCGTGATAAAAGGAACTATGAATTCTGCTGTCTACCAAGAGATCCTGAAGGAGAATGTCCAACCATCTGTTCGTGTACTCAAGCTGAAACGAACTTGGGTTCTGCAGCAGGACAATGATCCTAAACACACCAGCAAGTCCACCACCGAATGGCTGAAGAAAAACAAATTGAAGACTTTGGAGTGGCCTAGCCAAAGTCCTGACCTGAATCCTATTGAGATGTTGTGGTATGACCTTAAAAAGGCCGTTCATGCTCGAAAACCCTCTAATGTAACTGAATTAGGACAATTCTGCAAAGATGAGTGGGCCAAAATTCCTCCAGGACGCTGTAAAAGCCTCATTGCATGTTATCGCAAACGCTTGGTTGCAGTTGTTGCTGCTAAGGGTGGCCCAACCAGTTATTAGGTTTAGGGGGCAATCACTTTTTCACACAGGGCCATGATGGTTTGGATTTTTTTTCACCTTTAATAATAAACACCTTCATTTACAAATTGCATTTTGTGTTTACTTGTGTTGTCCTTGACTATTGTTTAAATTGGTTTGATGTTCCGAAACACTTAAGTGTGACAAACATGCAAAGGAACAGGAAATGAGGAAGGGGGCAAACACTTTTTCACACCACTGTATATTATACCTTTTCATGTGACAACACTGAAAAAATTACACTTTGCTACAATGTAAAGTAGTGAGTTTACAGCTTGTATAATGATGTAAATTTGCTGTCCCCTCAAAATAACTGAACACACAGCCATTATTGTCTAAACTGCTGGCAACAAAAACGAGTACACCCCTAAGTGAAAATGTCCAAATTGGGCCCAATTAGCTATTTTTTTCTCCCCGGTGTCATGTGTCATTAGTGTTACAAGGTCTCAGGTGTGAATGGGGAGCAGGTGTGTTAAATTTGGTGTTATTGCTCTCACTCTCTCATACTGGTCACTGTAAGTTCAACATGGTACCTCATGGCAAAGAACTCTCTGAAGATCTGAAAAAAAGAATTGTTGCTCTACATAAAGATGGCCTAGGCTATAAGAAGATTGCCAAGACCCTGAAACTGAGCTGCAGCACGGCGACCATACAATGGTTCAACAGGACAGGTTCCACTCAGAACATGCCTCGCCATGGTTGACCAAAGAAGTTATGTGCACGTGCTCAGCGTCATATCCAGGGGTTGTCTTTGGGAAATAGACCTATGAGTGCTGCCAGCATTGCTGCAGAGGTTGAAGGGGTGGGGTGTCAGCCTGTCAGTGCTCAGACTATACGCCACACACTGCATCAAATTGGTCTGCAATTTGTAATTGTACTTCTCAACAACATTTCCCCTTACTTGTTTGGAGAGTTCCTTGGTCTTCATGGCAGTGTTTGATTAGTGGTGCCTCTTGCTTGGGTCTTGCAGTCTCTGGGGCCTTTCAAAAAGGTGTGTATATGTAATGACAGATCATGTGACACTTAGATTGCACACAGGTGGACATAATTTCACTAATTATGTGACTTCTGAAGGTAATTGGTCGCACTAGAGCTTTTTATGGGCTTCATAACAAAGGGGGTGAATATATACACACATGCCAATTATCATTTTTTTATTTCAGAAAAATAGTTTTATGTATGTATTTTTCTAATTTTTCTTCACCACCTTAGACTATTGTGTTCTGATCCATCACATATAATTCAGATAAAAAAAACACATTGAACTAAAGGCTGTAATGTAACAAAATTAAAAGTCAAGGGGGTGAATACTTTTGCAAGGCACTGTATATAAATGTTTAACTCAATGTAGCCAGTCAGTGACCCTAATCATTGCTACCTAGTCAAAGTGTCCCTAATCACCATCACACTGGTTACTATCACTGTTCACTACTATGCCAGTTACAGTGTCTGTGAGCACCGCCACACCAGTTACAGTGTTCATGATCATCACCACACCACTTACAGTGTCTGTGATCAAGGCCACACCAGTTACGGTGTCTGTGATCACTGCAACACGACTCATATTGTCTCTAATCACTGCAGCACCACTCACAATGTCTTTAACTGCTTCCTGTTTGCCCATGGTACGTAAACGGCTGTATGGGAGCAGTTAACTCATTACCTTTGCAAAAAATACTGACTCGTGTGTAAGGTGATTAATGTTAGCTTAGTGACGGAGGGGAGGTTGTGCTAACTTCAATCATCCAGTAATGTGGAAGCACTAATTCTGACTGTTAACCTTACCATAAACAAGTACTAGCCACTAGCGATAATCGCATGGAAAATCTGGCAGGCCGGTTGTACCCAAGTTGAACGATCAATCAACTTGGTACATTCAGCCTCCCCATGCATGGTTCAAATCTCACCTGGTTTCTGCTGAGGTTTGAACAGTCTGTGGTCAGCCTTATGCCGCGTACACACGACTGGACTTTCTGGCAGACTAGGTCCGACGGTTTTCCCGACAGACTTTCGGCGGAGTTCCGACTGACTTTCTGAATGAACTGACTTGGCCACACACAAACGACTTAGTCCGTTCGAAAGTCTGTTCACTTTGAACGTGATGACATAAGACAGGACTAAAAAAGGAAGTTAAATAGCCAGTAGTCGATAGCGTCCCTTGCATCGTATTTGATCTGCCGGACCAGCATACAGGCGAACGGTTTTCCTGATAGGAATTGAGTCCGTCGGACAGATTTGAAACATGTTCTATTTCTAGGTCCGTCTGATTTTTTTAATGAAAAACGATCGGATTAGCCCACACATGATTGGATTGTCCAACGGACTTATTCCGTCTGACCTAGTCTTCCAAAAAGTCCGGTCGTGTGCACGAGGCATAAGAGAAATGCGTTAAAGTGTTTATTTACATATAATATAAGTCTAACAATTTTTGACAAAATAAACTAAAGATAAAGAGAAATAAATGTTGGAGGCGGGGTTGAAGGGACTATGTGAAGTTGAGGGAAGAGGACTTAGGGGCAAAGGAATTGGGGACATATGAGAGGGGGAAATATTCTTGGGCATCATCTTGTTTACATTTAAAATGTTACTGGATCTGCACACGTATGTCTTTAACCACTTGCCGACCGCCTCACGCCGATGTACGTCGGCAGAATGGCACGGGCAGGCATAAGCACGTACATGTACGTGCTTTGCCTCCCGCGGGTCGGGGGCCCGATCGGGCCCCCGCCCGGTGCCTGCGGCGGTCGGTTTTCGTTCGGGAGCGATCCCGGACGAGGGGACGGCCATTCATTCATGGCCACCCCCTCGCGATCGCTCCCGACGAATGGAAATCCCCGGTGACATCACTTCCTCTCCTGTAATGTAAACACAGGAGAGGAAGTGATGTATTCTCTCCTCCGTGTCGGTATTTTTCGTTCCGACACGGAGGAGAGCGGATCAGTGAGTTGCACCAACACATCCCACACACAGTAGAACATGCCAGGCACACTCACACCCCCCCTTTACCCCCCGATCACCCCCCCAATTACCCCTGCCCCCCAGTCACAGTGACACCAATGTCATTTTTTTTTTTTTTTTTTTTTTTTTTGCATTGGTGTCATTTGTGACTGTAATAACTGTTAGGGCAGTTAGGGTTAGCCCCCTTTAGTTCTAATGTACCCCCCTAACCCCCCCAATAAAGGTTTAACCCCGTGATCACCCCCCGTCGCCAGTGTCACTAAGGCTGGGTTCACATTGCAGCGGTTTATGAGAACGAATGTGATTCGCACCGCACTGCAGTGCAAATCACATCCGATCTCTGTGCGATTCGAGTTCAGCCATTCGCCGCACCCGCCGCACCCGCCACACCCGCCGCACCCGCCGCAAATTCGCACGGGACCCTTTTTTTGGCCCGCAGCAGAATCGGATCGCATGGGTGTTCACACCATGCGATCCGAGTTTGCAGATCGCACTGCGATATGCGAACTGATCTGGGGGTGTCAGTAACATTTCACTGACACTCCCAGCAGTTCGCATAGGGCAGTGTGAACTGCCGCCGGGAGGCATGCGATGCGGGAACCCGCCGCGGATTCGCGGCGTTTCCGCATCGCTCCAGTGTGAACCCAGCCTAATAAGCGATCATTTTTCTGATCACTGTATTAGTGTCACAGGTGACGCTAGTTAGGCAGGTAGGTATTTAGGTTCGCCGCAGCTTTTTATAGCGCTAGGGACCCCCATATACTACCGCATAAAGCCCCCTGATTGCCCCCTAGTTAACCCTTTCACCAGTGATCACCATATAACTGTTACAGGTGACGCTGGTTGGTTAGTTATTTTTTTATAGTTTCAGGGCACCCGCCATTTATTACCTAATAAAGGTTTAACCCCCTGATCACCCGGCAGGTGTCATTTGTGACTAATAACTGTTAGGGCAGTTAGGGTTAGCCCCCTTTAGTTCTAAGGTACCCCCCTAACCCCCCCAATAAAGGTTTAACCCCGTGATCACCCCCCGTCGCCAGTGTCACTAAGGCTGGGTTCACATTGCAGCGGTTTATGAGAACGGATGTGATTCGCACCGCACTGCAGTGCAAATCACATCCGATCTCTGTGCGATTCGAGTTCAGCTATACAGATAGTATGGCTGAATTCGTGTCGCACCCGCCGCACCCGCCGCAAACTCGCACGGGACCCTTTTTTTGGTCCGCAGCAGAATCGGATCGCATGGGTGTTCACACCATGCGATCCAAGTTTGCAGATCGCACTGCGATATGCGAACTGATCTGGGGGTGTCATTAACATTTCACTGACACTCCCAGCAGTTCGCATAGGGCAGTGTGAACTGCCGCCGGGAGGCATGCGATGCGGGAACCCGCCGCGCATTCGTGGCGTTCCCGCATCGCTCCAGTGTGAACCCAGCCTAATAAGCGATCGTTTTTCTGATCGCTGTATTAGTGTCACAGGTGACGCTAGTTAGGCAGGTAGGTATTTAGGTTCGCCGCAGCTTTTTATAGCGCCAGGGACCCCCATATACTACCGCATAAAGCCCCCTGATTGCCCCCTAGTTAACCCTTTCACCAGTGATCACCATATAACTGTTACAGGTGACGCTGGTTGGTTAGTTATTTTTTTATAGTTTCAGGGCACCCGCCATTTATTACCTAGTCTCACTAGTGTACCCCTAAATTTAGGGGTGTCTACTTTCTAAAATGGGGTCATTTGGGGGGGGGGGTTTGTGCCATCTTGGCATTTTATGGCCTTCAAAACTGTAACGCCCTTAGAAAGCCTGAAGGCGGTGCTTGGTTTTTGGGGCCCCGTACGCGGCTAGGCTCCCAAAAAGTCCCACATATGTGGTATCCCCGTACTCAGGAGAAGCAGCAGAATTTATTTTGGGGTGTCATTTCACATATGCCCATGGCATGCGTGAGCAATATATCATTTAGTGACAACTTTGTGAAAAAAAAAAAAAGTTTGTAATTTTCCCGCAACTTGTGGCAAAATATAAAATATTCCATGGACTCAACATGCCTCTCAGCAAATAGCTTGGGGTGTCTACTTTCTAAAATGGGGTCATTTGTGGGGGTTTTGTGCCATCTTGGCATTTTATGGCCTTCAAAACTGTAATAGGTAGTGAGAAGTGAACTCAAAAAATTACGCCCTTAGAAAGCCTGAAGGCGGTGCTTGGTTTTCGGGGCCCCGTACGCGGCTAGGCTCCCAAAAAGTCCCACATATGTGGTATCCCCGTACTCAGGAGAAGCAGCAGAATTTATTTTGGGGTGTCATTTCACATATGCCCATGGCATGCATGAGCAATATATCATTTAGTGACAACTTTGTGAAAAAAAAAAAAAAAAAAAAAAAGTTTGTAATTTTCCCGCAACTTGTGGCAAAATATAAAATATTCCATGGACTCAACATGCCTCTCAGCAAATAGCTTGGGGTGTCTACTTTCTAAAATGGGGTCATTTGTGGGGGTTTTGTGCCATCTTGGCATTTTATGGCCTTCAAAACTGTAATAGGTAGTGAGGCGTGAAATCAAAAATTTACGCCCTTAGAAAGCCTGAAGGCGGTGCTTGGTTTTCGGGGCCCTGTACGCGGCTAGGCTCCCAAAAAGTCCCACATATGTGGTATCCCCGTACTCAGGAGAAGCAGCAGAATTTATTTTGGGGTGTCATTTCACATACGCCCATAGCATGTGTGAGCAATATATCATTTAGTGACAACTTTGTGTAAAAAAAAAAAAAAAATTTTTTTTTTGTCATTATTCAATCGCTTGAGGCAAAAAAATAAAATATTCAATGGGCTCAACATGCCTCTTATCAATTTCCTTAGGGGGTCTACTTTCCAAAATGGGGTCATTTGGGGGGGTTTTGTACTGCCCTGTCATTTTAGCACCTCAAGAAATGAGATAGACAGTCGTAAACTAAAAGCTGCGTAAATTCCAGAAAACGTACCTTAGTTTGTAGATGTGACAACTTTTGCGCAAACCAATAAATATACAATTATTGACTTTTTTTTTACCAAAGACATGTGGCTGAATACATTTTGGCCTAAATGTATGACTAAAATTGAGTTTATTGGATTTTTCTAATAACAAAAAGTAGAAAATATCATTTTTTTTCAAAATTTGCGGTCTTTTTACGTTTATATCGCAAAAAATAAAAATCGCAGAGGCAATCAAATACCATCAAAAGAAAGCTCTATTTGTGGGAAGAAAAGGACGCAAATTTTGTTTGGGTACAACATTGCATGACCGCGCAATTACCAGTTAAAGCAGCGCAGTGCCAAAGTGTAAAAAGACCTCTGGTCATTTACCAGCAAAATGGTCCGGTCTGAAAGTGGTTAAAAACATTTCTGAAAATATGTTGTTCTGTTGCAATGTTTTATAGAACATGCTTTGAATATCAAAGATCTACTACATACATCCTTCCATATGTTTCCGAAAACATTCTTATTATTTGTTGTTGGACCACATTCACGAGTTGCAGCATGCCAATGTGTAATTGTTGCAGGTACTCTCACAAAAGAAACAACATTCCTTGGTTCTGTAGTTGGTGGCCCTCCCTAAACACTGCAAGAATTCTCTCTAGGGGGGTCTTGTCAATTCTGGAGATTTAATGAATGGGCTCTTCTGATTCATTACACAAGTAGGTAGCCTGCCTTTCAGAAACTTTTTAATGTCGGTTGAGCACACTCTGGTTATCAGATCCTGTTGCATCCAATCTGGACTAAAAGATAAATAAAATGAATGATGCTGTAAATAATTGTTGGAACTTCACAATTTGACAATATGAACATCAAACAGATATGTATGCCATAACTTTTAGGTACTAAAAATGAAGAATGAACGTGTTTTCCATTGTTAAAGTAACAACACAATTGAGAAATGTTAATCAACACTATTCACTTAAGAAATCAAGCACGCTAATAAAAAAAAAATTCACATTCTAGATCTTTGAATCTCTGCACTTGTCTTACACACACACACAGCACAGGGTAACATCCTATTTCTTCCATCTACATCTAGAGAACACTGCTGTTACTTTATCTTTGATCAAAAACACCATGGTGGAAATTTGTTTTTTAAAATCTTTGGTATCCATTAACAATTCCAGGATGAGGTTCAAGAACTGTGGTGTGACACTCTGCTGAGCATTGATGACAGCATCTGGACGTTGCTTGATTTTGGAGTTCAAATCCCAGCTTGAAGTGAATATCAATGCCAAAAATAATAATGATACCGTATTTGGTTTGGAGTAGAGAAAGCAAGAATTCTTACTACTGTGTGGGTATTACTGCTATCAGGGGATTAGTTACCAGGATTACCAATCACTCCAATGTTCTACTGACAATGGTTTTACCAGAAAGGATATAGGACAAACAGGCAGCAGTAAAATTTTGACAGGAGTGCTGTTTTTCTCCTATTCTACTAAAAAAGTTTTTCTGTATGTGTTACTGTTGGAACGTCTCATTCATCTCCTGAGTGTTACAACATTGTCATCAATACAAGATGTGAGGTTAACGCTAAACTGCTGATAAACGCTAAACTGCTGATAAACACTAAACTGCTGAAAATGCTAAATTGCTGATAACGTTGAACTGCTGATAAATGCTGAACTGCTGATAAATGCTGAACTGCTGTTAAACGCCGAAGTGTTGATAAACGCTGAACTGCTGATAACGCTGAACGGCTGACACCGCTGAACTGCTGACACTGCTGATCTGCTGACACCGCTGTACTGCCGCCACCGCTGTACTGCCGCCACCGCTGTACTGCCGCCACCGCTGTACTGCCGACACCGCTGTACTGCCGACACCGCTGTACTGCCGACACCGCAGTAGTGCCGACACCGCTGTACTGCCGACACCGCAGTAGTGCCGACACCGCTGTACTGCCGACAACGCTGTACTGCCGACACCGCTGTACTGCCGACACCGCTGTACTGCCGACGACGTTGTAGTGATGTCGCTGTTGTAGTGTTGACGCTGTTGTAGTGTTGACACCGCTGAACTGTTGACACAACTGAACTATTGTTACCGCTAAGTTGGTGAAACTAGTTAACCGCGGACCCCGCATAACCACGGATATTGCTGTACTGTTGACACCGCTGCACTGTTGACAACGCTGTATTGTTGACTCAGATGTACTATTGACACCGATGTACTGCTGTCCCCGCTGTACTGTTGCCTCTGCTGTACTGCTGATCCCGCTGTACCATTGACCCCGCTGTACTGCTTCCCGCTGAATAGGGATGAGCCGAACACCCCCCTGTTCGGTTCGCACCAGAACCTGCGAACAGACCTAAACTTCGTGTGAACTTTAGAACCCTATTAAAGTCTATGGGACTCAAACGTTCACAATCTAAAGTGCTCATTTTAAAGGGTAATATGCAGGTTACTGTCCTAAAAAGTGTTTGGGGACCTGGGTCCTGCCCCAGGGGACATGGATCAATGCAAAAAAAAGTTTTAAAAACGGCCGTTTTTTCAGGAGCAGTGATTTTAATAATGGTTAAAGTGAAACAATAAAAGTGTAATATTCCTTTAAATTTCGTAGCTGGGGGGTATCTATAGTATGCCTGTGAAGGGGCGCATGTTTCTGGTGCTTAGAACTGTCCCTGCACAAAGTGTCATTTGTGCAGGAAAAAAAGTCTTTTAAAATCACTTGCGGCTAAATTGTCGGGTCTCCGTAATACAGAGAACACTCAATGAGTGTTCTCTGTATTAGCCGACAATTCATTCATTCATTGATTAAAAAAAAAAAAAGCGTGGGGGTTCCCTTAAATTCAATTACCAGGCCCTGCAGGTCTGACATGGATATTAAGGGGAACCCCGTGTCAAATTTAAAAAAAAAATTGACGTGGGGGTCCCCCCAAATATCCATACCAGACCCTTCAGGTCTGATATGGATATTAAGGGGAACCCCGCATCAAATTAAAAAAAAAATTGACGTGGGGGTCCCCCTAAAAATCCATATCAGACCCTTTATCCGAGCACGCAACCTGGCAGGCCGTAGGAAAAGAGGGGGGGACGAGAGAGCAGCCCCCCCTCCCTCCTGAACCGTACCAGGCCACATACCCTCAACATTGGGAGGATGCTTTGGGGGTCTGTGACAATGCAGAGAGCCCAGCGCTGACGTTTCTTATATTAGGAGGGCTGGGCCACCCGTCACCTGACCCCGCCCCTCTGACGCTGGAGAGGGAAGCCAGGGGTTCCCCAGTGACGTGTGGGTGACCCCGCCCCCTCTGATATAACGCAGGTTTCCGTTACATCAGAGGGGGCAGGGTCACCCACACGTCACTGGGGAACCCCTGGCTCCCTTCACCAGCGTCAGAGGGGCGGGGTCAGGTGACGGGTGGCCCCGCCATCCTAATATAAGAAACGTCAGCGCTGGGCTCTCTGCAGTGTCTCCGGAGTGGAGACAGAAGAAAGATGTATGGACAGCGCTGGACTGAGAGATCCCCCGTCGCTGGATATGATCATCCATCGCTGGACCCCGGAGATCCGTCGCTGGATAGCAAGAGTGGATTAGCACCGCTGGAATCTTTTTTTTATTTTTTTCATTTTTAATAAAGGAATTTTTCAAAAGTGTGTTTGTCTTATTTAACCATTTTGACACTTTCTTTGTGAAATGGTAGGGGTACTTTTGTACCCCCTTACCATTTCAAACAGGGGGGGGGGCCGGGATCTGGGGGTCCCATTGTTCAAGGGGGCTTCCAGATTCTGATAAGCCCCCCGCCCGCAGACCCTCACAACCAACGGCCAGGGTTGTGAGGATGAGGCCCTTGTCCTTATCAACATGGGGACAAGGTGCTTTGAGGGGTCACAGACCCCCAAAGCATCCTCCCAATGTTGAGGGTATGTGGCCTGGTACGGTTCAGGAGGGAGGGGGGCCGCTCTCTCGTCCCCCCCTCTTTTCCTGCGGCCTGCCAGGTTGCGTGCTCGGATAAAGGGTCTGATATGGATTTTTAGGGGGACCCCCACGTCAATTTTTTTTTAAAATTTGATGCGGGGTTCCCCTTAATATCCATATCAGACCTGAAGGGTCTGGTATGGATATTTGGGGGGACCCCCACGTCAATTTTTTTTTTAATTTGACACGGGGTTCCCCTTAATATCCATGTCAGACCTGAAGGGCCTGGTAATTGAATTTAGGGGAACCCCCACGCTTTTTTTTTTTTTTTAATCAATGAATGAATGAATTGTCGGCTAATACAGAGAACACTCATTGAGTGTTCTCTGTATTACGGAGACCCGACAATTTAGCCGCAAGTGATTTTAAAAGACTTTTTTTCCTGCACAAATGACACTTTGTGCAGGGACAGTTCTAAGCACCAGAAACATGCGCCCCTTCACAGGCATACTATAGATACCCCCTAGCTACGAAATTTAAAGGAATATTACACTTTTATTGTTTCACTTTAATCATTATTAAAATCACTGCTCCTGAAAAAACGGCCGTTTTTAAAACTTTTTTTTGCATTGATCCATGTCCCCTGGGGCAGGACCCAGGTCCCCTAACACTTTTTAGAACAGTAACCTGCATATTACCCTTTAAAATGAGCACTTTAGATTTCTCCCATAGACTTGTATAGGGTGTTCCGGCTTTTCGAATTTGCTGCGAACAGCCCAAATTGTTCACTGTTCGCTGAACAGGCGAACAGGCAATGTTCGAGTAGAACATGAGTTCGACTCGAACTCGAAGCTCATCCCTACCGCTGAACTACTGACACCGCTGAACTGCTGACACCGCTGAACTGCTGACACTGCTAAACTGCTGACAGCGCTGAACAGCTGACACCACTGAACTGTTGACACCGCTGAACTGCTGACATTATTGTACAACTGATAGTGCTAAACTACTGAGACCGCTGTACCGCTAAATTATTGATTCCATAATATTAAATTGCTGATACCGTTAAAATGCTGATAACGCTAAACTGCTGATACCACTAAACTGCTGATAGGGTGGAATTGTTGTTATCATAGATATTGTTGACAACATTGTTAATGTTGAATTGCATATATAGCTGACACTATTGGTACCTCTGAATCTGGCGAACACCGATAGTTATCACTGGTTGTACTGGATTATAGATTGTGAGCAATTTAAAACTGTTGATTGTTAGCTGGTTTCTGGATAAGCAGTCTTATCATAAGACACCGAGGTATCAACCTCTGGGACTGTTCATGGGACGAAGGAGGAGGAGGGGAGAGCACAGTAGAGAGTGTATGCCGGTGAGTACTGTGGTGGGTAAACCGGGAATATCTGGGATAGCAGAGTTTTTTCCGGTAGGAGGTCGGACTAGATCACGTACATCGAAGACGATAACAGGGGGAATATCAGCGTCTGCTGATCCGCAGTATTCACAACCATTATTAGCAGAAAAAGCAATATTAACATCAGCATCAATTATAATCAAAAAACCAATGTCACTTCCGAGGGTGTTAGGCTTCTCAGGTCCTGAGACCACTAAAAACTCACAGATAGCGAAAATTGCTTATTCAAATACTATACATAACACAATGGAATCAGTTGTTGAGTCGCATGGATTGATTGAATCTGCGGAATCTGCAGATATCACTGATGTGTCTGATGCCTCTGGGGAGGAACCATGGATGCCCCCCACTACACTCCTCCATCTGTCCCAATGTTAGGGGGGTGTAACTTGGTAAATACATCTGGTAGTGAGGATATAGGAGGGGATTTAAAATGCGATACAATGGGTTCAGAGTTGGGTCGGGAGGTGGGCGATGTGCGAACTTATTTAAGAGCCTTACCCACTCGTCATGAGATGGAAGCTTTTATACAGCGTTTAGAACATGGTTTCCATAAGGAGATTCAATCTGTAAATAAAGAACTACAGGCAACTGGGAAGAAAATATCGGAAGTGGAGCGTTCTGTAGATATTTTGGGAGATAGTGTGCACCTACAGGAGCAGCGTACGGATGCCCAAGAGTCCCATATCTATACATTATTCCAACTATGGGAGGATCAAGACAATCGTAATAGAAGAAATAATATTAGGATAAGGGGACTACCAGAAACGGTCAGAAGTGAAGAGCTAGTTATAACAGTTAATCAAATTTTTACATCATTGTTGGGGAAACCAGAGGAATCGAATTTGGAACTTGATAGAGTACATCGGACAATGGGACCACGTAAATTAGATCCAGATAAACCAAGAGACATCATTTGCCGAGTGCATTTTTATAAGGATAAGGAGGAGATTATGAGAAGAGCAAGAGAGAAGGGATGAATTAATGTTAATGGAGCAAATATACAACTCTTACAAGATCTATGTCAATTCACTTTGGAGAAGAGGAAGGCGTTAAAGCCTTTATTAAAAATGTTGCAAGATCGTAACATTGTATATAGGTGGAATTTTCCCTTCCAACTACAAATTAAGAAAGACGGCAGGTGGTTAAATTTACGCGACCCATCCGATATTCCTGTTATACAATCTGCCTTAGGTTTGCCTGATCTCCCATTAATAATTTGGCCCCAGACTTATACACAGTTTAGGAGAACGGAATATCGGGAGGGTAATAGAATAAACCAAGTAGAAAACCCAAAGCCCAACCTGGCAGATTAATTAGCTATCCTAGTTCAATAATGGATTAAGAAGGGCAAAGTAATGTTTTTTTTTTTTTTTTTTCATTCGATGGCCCATTACTCACCCTTCTCGTGTTTTTCTATACTTATTTTCTATACTTATTATGGTTTATGGCTGAATCATTGATTCATTTATTTGATAATGTTACACAATTTGTATTTTTTTTCCTATATCTCTATTCCTCTGCATTCTGTATTATTACTCTATTTGTTTATGGATGCCCATAGTCACTGCGTAAAGACATCCTCTATGCCCTTCAAGTGTCCCCCTTTGTAGGAACACCGTCCCTCAGGTAGGGCTTGGTGTGTTTTTTGGATTAAATTCCATACTTGGTGGGGGTTTTTTTTATTTTTTATTTTTTCTTTCTCTACTTTTTTTTTTTATTTATTTTTTTTTTGGTAAATTAGTCAACATTTTCCTGAGTAACTCAGGGATCGGGGAGAGGGAGCCTCTCCAATTTTAGTGAACTCAACTTTCAATTTTCTTTTTATATATATATATATATATATATATATATATATATATATATATATATATATATATATATATATATAATTTTTTTTTTTACTTTTTCTTTTCTCTCTCTCTCTCCCTTATAACTCTATATGGCAGCAATTTTTTCCTCTCCAGCGTCACTGAAACTCTGTACTTACAATGTTAAAGGCCTCAATAATAAATCAAAAAGAGGCCAGATTCTATATAATTTACACAAAGCTAAGGTAGATATTATACTCCTTTCAAGAGACCCACTTTCGAAGTGGTAATATCCCAGTGTGTTCACGTAAACATTATTCGCAATGGTTTCATAGTACTATGTCGAGTTCAAAAGCGAGAGGGGTTTCTATCGCTTTCCATAAACACTTACCAGTTCAGAATTTGGAATGTAAAGCTGACGTAAATGGAAGATATCTGTTTCTTAAAATCAGATTGTGGGATAAAATCTTCAAAATTGCAAACTTCTATATTCCAAACCATGATCAAACTATGACAATCGTGCGTTATCTTAGTCTCTTAGCGGACTTTGCAGAAGGCACCGTTTTGGTGGGAGGAGATTTTAATCTAGCCTTGGACCCAATACTAGATACCTCAGCTCAAAGATCAAATATTTCATACTCTCGTTTGAGGGAACTCAAGAATAAACTTTTTGAACATAGGTTGATTGATCTGTGGTGGACCCTAAACCCTAAAGATCGCAATTATACATATTTTTCATCAGCACATAAAACATATAGCAGAATAGATTTTTTTTTAACTGGCCTGAAGGTGTTGGAATGGAACCCTTCTATAGAAATTGGTTCACCAGTATTCTTGACCATAACACCCCCCCAGATTCAGGGTACAAATTGGTCGTGGCGTCTTAATGACACACTTATGTTAGACCCAATATGTCATAAAGCAATTGTAGAGGCGATTGTTAATTTTATTTCTGATCATGAACAGGATGAAACCGCCCTACCCTTAAAATGGGAAGCCTTAAAGGCGGTAGTAAGAGGTTCACGTCTTAAAAAAGAAAAATTTTAAATTATTGAAAATACCTTATTAAAACTTCATACTTTGGAAACTCTACATAAAGCCCATGGTTCTCCAGAAATATCAGCCAATATTTTCTCTACGAGGGTCTCATTATTACAGTTTTTCAAATCGTCCCAGAGTTTATATCAACAAAGACGAGCAGTGGGTAGATATAGATTTGAGAATAGTGGGAAAATGTTGGCTGATATATTACATCCACGTCCATCACAGACTTTCATACCAAGTATAAAAAAAACATCGGGAGAATTGACATCAGATCCACATGTGCTTCAACAAACTTTTAGGGAATATTTTTCGGCCCTTTATAACCTGACCCCTCCATTGATATTGGAGGATAAGGGAGCTGGAGAAAATATTATTAAAGAATATGTGCGGGAAAACGCCATTCCATCAATAGATAATGTCACTAAGGAATCTTTGGATTCTCCATTTTCGCTTGAAGAATTATTGGAAGTAATTGCCAATATTACGACAAATAAGAGTCCAGGCCCAGACGGATTTACATCTAAATTTTATAAAACTTTTAAGGAACATATAGCCCCGTTTATGCTTCAAGTGTTTAATTCAATCTCTTTTAGTAATCAATTTTCAGCACAGACTTTAGAATCTCACATTACTTTGATTCCTAAACCAGAAAAAGATTTAACACTCTGCTCTAGTTACCGACCTATATCTCTGATTGGGGTAGATTTAAAGATATATGCTAAACTGATTGCGCTTCGTCTCCAATCACCTCTCCCAAGCTTAATACATACGGACCAGGTAGGATTTGTTCAAAGTAGAGAAGCACGTGATAACACGATCAAAACTTTCTTATTAATGAATTATGCACAGAGGGCTAAAGTATCTGTATGCCTTCTCTCAGTTGATGCGGAAAAGGCATTTGACCGGGTGGGATGGCTTTTTCTCAAACATTCCCTAATGCAAATAGGACTAGGGCCTAATATACTTCATAAGATTATGGCACTATACACTAAACCGACAGCTAGAATAAAGATTAATGGATCACTGACAACGAGTTTTAATATACAAAACGGTACCCGGCAGGGATGTCCGCTATCCCCTATGCTTTATGTTATAGTAATGGAATATTTAGCAACAGCTATTAGACGGAATCCTTCCATTTCTGGTATACAGATAAAGCAAAAGGAAATAAAATTGGCTTTATTTGCTGATGATCTATTAATTTATATCACTAATCCACATATTGCACTACCTTCTATATTATCTGAATTTCAGCGGTTCGGGATATTGAGCAACTTCAAAATAAACGTATCTAAATCAGAAATCCTTAATGTGTCGCTTATACCTGAACAAGTTGCAATGCTGAGAGCTAATTTTTCATTTAAGATTTGCTCTACAGCTTTAAAATATTTAGGTGTTAAAATCCCCCCAGACCTGAACCACTTATACACAATGAATTATGTTCCTCTCCTGCAACGTACTTTACAAGATTTAAAAAAGTATGATGTCAAGCAACATTCATGGTTTGGGAGGAACAATATATTAAAAATTGATATAATACCGCGATTTTTATATATTTTTCAAACTATCCCTGTTTGTGTCCCTAGACCATTTTTTTCTACTTTACAATCGGCTTTTACAAAATTTATCTGGGGCCATAAAAAACCAAGATTACAAAAGAAATTATTATCACTACCAAAAACTAAAGGAGGTGTGGGTGCACCTGACCTGTATTATTACTAGGTTTTGGCAGTCTTGAATAGACTGGTGGATTGGTTTTATTGTTCGGAAACTAAACAGTGGGTAAAACTAGAACAAGGGTTGAACCAATTAGATTTAAAGGTGTTGCCATGGGTAGATTTATCTGGTAGCAAGCTACATCGAGAGTTATTAGAGAATATGCCCTCTCTTACATCTCATCTGTTGAATATATGAGTTAAGACAGTTATACAATTGGAACTTTCTTCGTACGAAGGACCAATGACACCCCTATTTGGCAACCCTTTTTTCCCCCGGCACTAAATAGGACAAGTTTTCTTATATGGAAAAGGAAATCTCATTATAGATTGAGCAATATTTTATGTCAGGGAACAGTTCCGTCTCTATTAAACCTATTTTCTAGACAGTGTCCATCTTTTGTGCACATGTTGGAACACCGGCAGTTACTCTCATTTTGGTATTCTATTCGTTCGAGTAAGTCTTTGGGTAGAGATTTAACTCAACTTGAAACTCTTTTGACACAAGATCAAAAACCAAAACACGTTTTATCAGCGCTCTACAAGATGTTGATAATTAAAAATTATCCGGAGCCCCCGGGAATATATAAATAAATGGGCTAATGAGATTAATGTTCAAATTGAGGTTGGGGAATGGGAGAAGGCATTTAAGCTATCACATTGTCTATCACCGACAATTAAAGCACAAGAGACGAATTACAAGTTGCTCTCAAGATGGTATTGGAGCCCAGTGACATTACATCGTATATATCCAGAAAAAACGGATATATGTTGGCGGTGCCATACAGAGAGGGGCTCACTGCTCCATATTTGGTGGAAATGCCCCCTAATTTTTTGTTTCTGGGAAAAGGTTATGCAACTATACACATTAGTTACTGGGGAGATAATCCCAAATACACCGCAAATTACCCTTCTCTCTATGTTACCAGGAACATATAAAAATATCAAAAAGAAGCTTCTTGGGCACTGGTTGACTGCAGCAAGAACGGTGATACCGCGTCACTGGCAATCAACTCAGTCTCCTTCGATAAACGAATGGGCCTTAGAAATGGATAATATAGAGAGGATTGAGATATTTATAGCACAAGAATCAGATTCGTACGAAAGGTGCCTCCTGGTTTGGAACCCATGGAGGCAGTATAGGAAATTGGTTAAAAGCTGAAGGTAGAAGGAGGAAAGTAATGGTAGGAAAGACTATGCTGGAGGAGAGAAAAAGGGAAGGGATAGAGGGGAGGGGGGAGGGGAAAGGGGGGGGGGCCCATCTCCCTGTGTTTTTTTTTTCTTCTCTTCCTTTTTCTTTTTCTTTTTCTTATGTGTGTTAAAGTACTTATGATATGTATTCACTATGTATGCAAGTAATGTATATGTTTGAAATTGTTTAAATATGTGTAATGCTTTACAATAATTTGAAATAAATTTAGAATTGACAAGATGTGAGGTTAAATCTGTGTGGCGAAGACCCAAATAGCTGTAAAAACCAAGCAGGTGTTTTTCTGCATGTTATCCAAACAACAAAATGGCCAAATAGACATGGGAAATGGTTATATCTTGAACTTGTTGACAGAAATCAGAAAGCTAAAGGTAGAAAGCCTTTAAGTCTTATGCCCTGTACACACAGTCGGATATTCTGACCAAAAAATCCATCAGATTTTTTTCTGACAGATTTTGGCTGCAATTTGTCTTGCATACATGCGGTCGCACAAAGTTGTCGGAAAATCCGATCGTTCGGAATGAGGTGACGTACAAAACGTACGGCGGGACTACTTAGAGGCCAGTAGCCAATAGCTTTCATCTCGTAATTTTTCCTGAGCATGCGTGGCACTTTGTGCATCGGAATTCTCTACACACGATCAGACATAATCCGATCAGACTTTCTCTGTCGGAATGTCCGACCGCGTGTATGGGGCATTACAGAACTCTCATGCACGTCTACTTTACGTGTATGTGATGCCAATTTCAGGCTGCATGAAAGCCCCAAAAAAATTAAACAACACAATTACCCCAAAGAGATATGTATATCATGAACAATGGAAATCTTTGTAATGGAAACAAAATTTACATTTTGCAGATGGATGCAGAGGCATACAGTAAATGACTCCATTGACAGTTGATAGTCTGCACATTTATCACTGAATTTATCTGGTAGCCACAGATGCTACTGAAAATTGCCAAAGCAGACCATCTGCCCCCAGGGGTGTACATCCCTACACATGGGCATGTTTATGCAAGTACTGGCAAATACCCATATACAACCATTGATTTTAGGTCATACAGCCCAAGGCACTTCTGTTTTTGAAGCCATATCTCTTTCGGGCTCTTTTCTGATTTTTGGGTGTTAGGACTGATTCTGATTAATGACTTATTTAAGGCCTTAGATAAGTAACACAAAAAGACATTTGGCTGGCATTATTTGTGTAAGTTAAAATGTTTGAGAACACAACAAGTTGCTAGGTTTGTTCATGTGAAAAATTAAAAACAATCATTCAATTAATAAAAAGCCTGTGTAACAGAATAAAAGTGAAAGTATGAAAGCAATGTTTTTACAAACAGAAGGGAAAGTAATACTGGGAGTATGCTATATGCCCCTAACCAGAGGAGGCAGAGGCACACCTCCTATTACAATTTGGATTAGTGGCAAGGCTGGAAAGTGTCATCACAATGGGGGATTTTAATTATCCAGACATAGACTGGGTGGAAGGAACCGTGCATTCATCCAAGACTCAACAGTTCCTAAATGTCTTGCAGGACAATTTCATTGGTCAGATGGTAAACGCACCAACTAGAAACTAAGCGTTACTAGACCTACTGATTACCAACAATACAGACCTGATCACGGATGTGGAAATACGGGGCAATTTAGGAAACAGTGATCACGGGTCAATTTGTTTCAGTATAAATCACACAAATAGGAAACATAAGAGGAATACAAAGACACTGAATTTCAAAAGAACCAATTTCCCTAAACTACGATCCTTGCTAGACGATACAAATTGGGATAAAATCTTAGGAACAAAGAACATGGAGGAAAAATGGGTATGCTTTAAGAGCATATTAAAAAAGAGAATTAGCCAGGGCATCCCAATGGGAAATACATTTACATTTACAAGAGCTAATAAAAGTCCTGGGTGGTTTAACTCCAATGTAAAAATGCATATAAGAGCAAAGGCAAAGGCCTTCAAAAAATATAAGGCTCGGGGATCATCATCAGCATTCCAACTTTACAAAGAATGCAACAAGAAGTGTAATGGTGAAATCAGGGCAGCTAAGATAGAACACAAAAGGCACATAGCAGAGGAGAGTAAAAAAAAATCTCAAGAAATTCTTTAAGTACATAAATAGTAAGAAAGGGAGGTCAGATCATATTGGTCCCATAAAGAATGATGGCAGGAATCTGGTTACTAAGTATGGAGAGATGGCAAAGGTATTGCCGTGGAGCCGGCGGTGAACGATGCCCAGAAGTGGGAGCAAATACCTGGAATAGACAGGTATCTGCTCCCGCCTCCCCCCTGAAAGATGCCAAATGTGACACCAGAGAAGGGGAGGAATCCGAAAAGTGGAAGTTCCATTTTTGGGTGGAACTCCGCTTTAAGCTGTCCAGTCCAGATTATCTCTGTCTTCGCCTTGACCACATCTCTAGAGACGCTCTCCTGTATTCCTGTTTAAAGACTTGCTTGGCTGACATTCCTTCTGGCTCCAGATCCTGCTTGCTGTTCTACTACGCTCATCTCTGGCTCCCTGATGTTTAGGCTTGTCTGACTATCTGTTCCAGTTCCTGAACTCTGGCTATGTTTTGACTACGTTAACTTTGTTAACCTTTTTTTATTATTATTAAACAAGTGTGATTTAACTGTACTTCTGCCTCAGTCTGATTCATGGTTTCTGACACAGAGGACAGAATTAGAAATAAACTTGAAAAACTTAACAGTTAGGCCCCTTTCACACGTGATGATCCACTTGCTCAGCGGGGATCGCTCCGTTGTCCCCGCTGAGCCGGTGGCGGACAGGGCGGTCTCCACACACTGTGCAGGGACCACCCTGTCAACTCTCCGCTCTCCTCTATGGGGATCGGATTAGCACGGACCGTCTGTCCGTGTTCATCTGATCCGCTCTGCAGATGGATAGAAAATAGGATTTTCCTCCGTCTGCAGAATCAGACAATAGCAGAGGCGGACAATAGCGGGTGTCTGCAGATGTTCATCCGCAGACACCCGCTATACCATAGGAATGCATGTATGTCCGTATTTCATCCACAAATGGATGGATGAAATACAGACATAATGTCCGCATGTGTGAAAGAGGCCTAATAAGTCACCGGGACTAGATGACTTGCACCCGAAGGCCCTTAAGGAACTCAGTCAAGTAATTGCCAGACCATTGTTCTTAATTTTCATGAACAGTCTACTGACTGGAATGGTACCAGCTGATTGGAGAAAAGCCAATGTAGCACCAATATTTTAAAAAGGGTCAAGATACATGCCTGGGAATTACAGACCAGTTAACATCAATTGTATGCAAGCTGTTGGAGGGGATGATAAGGGACTATATAGAAGATTTTAGTAATGACAATGGTTAGCAGTAACAGTAATCAGCACGGATTCAGGAAGAATCGTTCTGCCAAAACAATCTATTAACCTTCTATGAGGAGGTTAGCTGCCATCCAGATAAAGGAGGGCCCATAGGTGTGGTGTATCTGGATTTTGCAAAAGCATTTCATACAGTTCCCCATAAACGTTTACTGTACTATAAGCAAGATCCATTGGCATGGGCCATAGGATGAGTACATGGATTGAAAACTGACTACAGGGGTGAGTTCAGGGGATAGTAATAAATGGGGAGTACACAGAATGGTCTGGGGTGGAAAGTGGGGTCCTCCGGGGTTCTGTCCTGGGACCAGTCCTATTTAATTTATTCATAAACAACCTGGAGGATGGGGTAAACAGCTTAATCTCTGTATTTGCAGACGATACTAAGCTAAGCAGGGCAATAACTTCTCTGCAGGATGTGATAACCTTGCAAGAAGATATGAACAAATTAATGGGGTGGGCAACTGCATGGCAAATGAGGTTTAATGTGTAAAAATGTAAAATAATACATTTGGGTGGCAAAAATATGAATGCAATCTACTCACTGGGGGAGAACCTAGGATGGAAAAGGACCTGGGGGTCCTAGTAGATGATAGGCTCAGCAATGGCATGCAATGCCAATTTTCTGCAAGCAAAGCAAATAGAATATTGGCATGCATTAAAAAGGGTATTAACTCCAGAGATAAAACAATAATTCTCCCACTCTACAAGACCCAAGGCCGCACATGGAGTATGCTGTCCAGTTCTGGACATCAGTCCTCAGACAGGTTGTGCTGGAACTGGAAAGAGTCCAGGGAAGGGCAACAAAATGAATAAAGGGACTGGAGGACATTAGTTATGAGGAAAGGTTATGAGCACTGAACTTGTTCTCTCTGAAGAAGAGACGCTTGAGAGGGGATATGATTTCAATGTACAAATACTGTACTGGTGACCCCACAATAGGGATGAATAGGGATGAAAGAGAATTTAACAAGACACATGGCCATTCACTAAAATTAGAAGAAAATCTGTTTAACCTTAAACTGCATAGAGGGTTCTTTACTGTAAGGCCGCGTACACACGCGGGGACTGTTCGCCCAACTTTGTCCGTCAAACAGTTTCGGCAAACAGTCCGCTCAAACTTAGCATGGACGGACATGGCCACACACGACGGACGAACAGTTTGCTGAAACCGTGCGCGATGACGTGAACGGCACGTACGACGGGACGAAAAATACGACGTCCTATACACTGCATTATAGCTTTCGGCGTGAAAATCCTTTCTGAGCATGCGCGCAACTTTGTTTGACGAACAAGCCTACACACGAGCGGACTGTTCGCTGAAACAAGGTTTCAGCGGACAGTTTTTCGGAAATTCCGAAAAACCTTGTCCGTCAAACTGTCCGCTGAAACTGTCAGCTGAAAGCCCACACACGAGCGGACTGTCCGCCCAAACACTGTTCAGCGGACAAAGTTGGGCGAACAGTCCGCCCGTGTGTACGCGGCCTAAGAGGGGTAAGGATGTTGAATTCTCTTCCACAGGCAGTTGTTTCAGTGGGGACACATTGATAATTTAAAAAACTATTGGATAAGCACCTGAATGACCACAAAATACAGGGATATACAATGTATTACTAACATAAAATCACACACATAGGTTGGACTTGGTGGACTTGTGTCCATCAAATGAAGTTGACCAAGATGTCATGAATCTCTTTTTGGTTTGTTTTAAAAGTAAAGTAAATTTGGATTTGTGAGGTGATAATTATCCATACACATCTCTGTTTTAGTGCTAGCTGCATGGGTAGGTAATTCATTTATTTAAGGACGTCTGTGTACAGGCACATGCATGGCTTACAATGGCCGATGATAATTTGTTGAACATCATAGTAGACTTAGCAGCAACATCAGTCACTACAGCTGTGTGAGAAGATACCTTTGCGAGTCCTCCTGTTTCTCAATTTTGTCAACCAAATGTCTTTGTCTAGTGAATGTGTTTGGATAGCATGCTGAATAATGATATTTGGACAGATTCAGGCAGAGCAGGGGAGCTAATGTGCACCTGTACAGTCTCAGACAAACAAATAGCACCCATACCAACCTATAACTGGCATTTGCAGCACATGGAAGGGAGCGATACATGTCAAAAAACAACAAGCAAAAATTCCCAGGTCACTGACCAGCCAGCCTGCAATAAACTGAATTAACCATGTCTAACAGCTCATGTTAAAACCAGCGGTTTAGTTTGCACACATTTGTAAATATATGCATAAGATGGACAGGCAATGACACGGTACTTTCTTTATCCCTATTTTCTACTCCCGATCCAGACATCCGCTGTACTGATTGTTTTGTAAGTTCGTAGTTTAGCAATATTCAAGTAAATAAATACACTTATACCGTTTTTGACAAGTCTTTTATTTTAAATAAAGTCCCATAATGTACATCTATGTCTATAAAATTGACTAGCGATGCTCACACCTGAATGACAGTTCCAGCATATGAAGGCTAAGTATAGATAAAGGAGCATGGTCTCCAAGTTGATGACATTGACCAGATATGGCATGTGTATATTTGGTCAATGATGTTACCCAGCAGACCCTGTCACTTTGCTTAGGGGTCTCCCTTGACATCCATACCAGACCCTCAACACAGATAAGTGATAGGTATGTATTTACGTATTAATAAAATCACCACTCCCTGACAGAACAGATTTAATTTGCTTTGGTACACGTTCATCAAGGCAGTGACCAGCCCCCTATGCCATTTGTTTGACAATCCCTTGCCTCTTAGCTTAGAAAATGGGC
Organism: Lithobates pipiens; assembly: GCF_037356315.1. Classification (NCBI taxonomy): domain Eukaryota; kingdom Metazoa; phylum Chordata; class Amphibia; order Anura; family Ranidae; genus Lithobates; species Lithobates pipiens. The sequence continues at coordinate 322,233,321 of NW_027507758.1, read as the reverse complement.
AGAGCAGTTTTTTCAGATTTGACACAAAGAAGGTTATCTACGAAAGACAAACCCACTTTGCACTGAAAGTGCACTTGGAAGTGCAGTTGCTCTAAATCTAAGGGGTAGATCTGAAATGAGTGGAAGCTCTGCTGATTTTATCATCTAATCATGTGTAAGCTAAAAATGCTGTCCCTTGCATATCCCCTTGGATCTACAGTGACTTACTTCCAAGTACACTTTTAGTGCACTTTCAGTGCAAAGTGGATTTGCCTTTACTAAATAAACCCCAAAATGTCTTTAATGTTCAACAGTCCTGCCTCAAACTAAACTCAGGTACCTTCAGCTCATCCTTGTCATTTATTCATAGAGAAACATTAGATACAAAGAATGTATTCATATTTTAGTCACCTTTGTCAGATTACCATAACAATAATTAGTGTGCAGTGGTAGCAATTTTTTTACAAAAAATATTGGAATGGCTTTTGAGATGGGAATTAAAAAGGTGTGACTCTTTAATAACTTGCTAAAGGGACATGTCCCACATAGTTCAAACCAATATATAAGAATAATTACATGCCTTTCTTATGTATTCATGTATATAATATGAACTTGACTCCACAATTTATATGACAATGTCTAATAGAGCAAATAAGACACAACCTATATTAAATAGGAGTGTAAGGGTATCTGTTGCTAAGAATGTCAATTTCAGTTCCTCAAGGCAGTATTCTTTGTTATGAGTTAATTGAATATAATTACAGTTTCATTTGAAATACTTTGCATGATAATTTCAGAGATTAACAGAAAAAAAGATGTGAAATAAATTAAAAAAGTTCTCAATTGCTTTTACCAAGCTTATCATCAGGCATAAAAAAAGATAAGCAATTCCCTTATTTAATTTTCTCTATGCATGATTGCAGACTGAATGATTTCCGTGACAAGTTATCTTTATTACTGACTTTCTCTAACTTCCTCACTGTGCGGCTGTGAACTCATATGCAATCTTTTTTTTAATTCACTTAAGAGGGTATGTTCATGCAGATGTTAATCTGGGTAGTTTCTCATACACTTATGCTGCGTACACACGATCGCACATTCCGACAACAAAATCCATGGTAATTTGTCCGACGGATGTTGGCTCAAATTTGTCTTGCATACATATGGTGGCACAAATTTGTCGCAATTTCTGAATGTCAAGAACGCAGTGACGAACAACGGCACTAGAAAAAGGAAGTTCAATATCAAGTGCACCACCCTTTGGGCTCCTTCCGCTAATCTCGTGTTAGTAGAAGTTTGGTGACAGATGATTTGCGCTTTTCAGCCTCCCGCTTTTACGATCGTTACTGCTCTTCAGTTTGTGCTTGTGAGTTCGTATTTCTATTACGTATTTGATTTTCAGTGCATTCTTGTCCGCTCGTATCTGATTTTCAGCTCCGGCCTTTGTTTTTCATTGCTTATATTTATGAAATCACAAGAAATAATAAAGAAATCAGTTTCTGAGAACTCTGTGTGAACATGAGCAGCAAAACAACTTAATTCTTCTACCATTATAAATAAGAAAAGAATGTGCTGCATTAAAAGATTTCAAAATTTGCAGCGTGACGAACAGTAGTTTTACCAGACCGAGTGCTTCCGTCTCGTAATTTATTCTGAGCATGCGTGGCACTTTGTACGTCGGAATTGTTTATACATGATCGGAATTTGCACTTATGCGATTTTGTTGGTGGAAAATTTGAAAACTAGATCTCAAAATGTTGTGCAATGGAAATTCCGATGGAAACTGTCTGATGGAGTCTACACATGGTCGGAATTTCTGACAACAAGCTCCGATCACAAGTTCGACCATGTGTACGTGGCATAAGAAACAAATGTAAAAAAAAAAAAAAATAACTATAACATGCTTGCCATAACTTTACAGTCTAACTCCAGTCATAATTATTTTTTTAGTTTCAAAGAGAGTGAGGAAGAGCAAACATTTATGTTGGTTATTTATTCCTGTATGTGATCCCTTTGTGGAGATGCTTCACTCGCTGCCTGTCACTGCAATGCCTGTTCAAGAATTGGAGGAGTATTTGTCAACAGGTCAGAAACGTTGTAGGAGACACAGGTATAACAGCAATTGGGCTGCTACCTTAAAGTGGAGTTCCACTCAAAAAGGGAACTTCCACTCATTTGTCTCCCCCCCCCCCCCCTCTAGTGCCACATTTGTCACCTTTCTTTGACAGGTATCCTGTTCCCACTTCCAGGAGCCAAGGCCATGGCTATTGACGTTACCACTTGGCTCCCTCCTCCCTCCCTGTCACTGGGCCAGTAAGAGAGAGGAGAGGAGCCTCACGCATGTGCAGTAGGGTGCCAGTCATGAAGCCGTAAGGCTACACTGTAGCCGTAAGGCTATACACTGCTGGGTTCCCTTACCCGCAGCAGCATCCGACATTTGATGGAAACATCAGCTGCAGTGCCATCATCATTGGACTCCAGGACAGATAAATGTCCTATTATTAAAAACCAGCAGCTACAGTATGTGTAGATGCAGGCTTTTCATTTTTGCAGCAGTGGGCAGACCTCTGCTTTAATGAGAGAAGTCTCAATTTACACCTCAGAGTCAAAGTGGCACCCACATTCAGCAATAGCTGTTGGCCATAAAATAGCTACCTGCAGCCCATTTAGAAGTGCAATTACAAAAAAAACATTCTATCACTGACTTTCTTTTGCAGCTTACAGCTTTTGAAGATGTTACCTGAATGTATTCAGAGAAATTATTCTTTACATATCTGACCACTGTTCAGTTTTGGTGATTCCTGCCCCCCGCCCCCATCTTCCATTGTCCAGCTCCACAGCTTCCTCTGTCTCCTCTACCCCACAATCCAGTCTTACTGCTTTTTTTCTCTTCTTCCCCATTTACATCTATGTGCGTCCAACAAAATCGGCCAAAATCTATGTGCGTCCAGTAGAACCCTACCTTACATCTGTGTGTGCGCAACAGAGTTCCTTCTTACCTTTCATGTGGCAAAGCAGTGTGGCAAAAGCCAGGCAATGTAGGAGATCTGGACAGCGAATGTTCAATCCACTTGTAAATGCTAGTTGCGAGTCAAACATGTCATCGGTTGCTACACAGCGGACGGTTGGGGAATCTTTACTGGGGACCTTGGGAGGGTCACAGCTGGCTGGCCATGGCAGTGGAAGCACTGTTCTATTGCCATATTGCAATATGCAGAATGGGGTATGGCCAGCAGGGGTATTTTCATAAACGCTTGCTGTAAACAGATACTTTTTTTTTTCGGGTATCTTGTGGTCCTAGGGGACCCCTGCTTTGAATCATGTAGATTTAGCATAACATGTGGGCATTTCCACAGCTTCCTTTTTTCTGGCAATATATATATTATACCCTCCTACACGTTTATATAAAAACCACCGCCCTGTTCTCTATAAACACAGGCGCTCACACAATTATGTGCATAAACTGGGGGCTGTCAAATTTCAAAATCACTATTAATCTACTACAGCAGCCACTTAAAAATTATTCAAAAATTGAATAAAAAACATTTATCATATAAAAAGATCTATAAAAACAAATAGTTATATACAGATCTAGCAGTGCTAATTGCTAATTTAAACTCTGATATATTTTGTGTAACAACTTTCATATCAGGTGTGTATAAAATACTAATTAATCTTAATAACAATAACAGTCAGTTTAGTCCATATTAAATATTGAAAATATAGATATTTATCCACAGATTATATATTGAGCAAGAGTCTCCTTATATTGCAAGATGTATTGCACCACGACCCCTCTATCCAATTCACCTCCACATGTGCAGAAAGAAACACACACAAGGGGATGTGTGACAGATAAGGCTCCCCTTTAGTACTGTTCTTACCAGAACCTGCCAGTATGGCTTCACCCTGACGCGTTTCGTCATTCCGACATCATCTATGATGTCAGAATGATGAAACGCGTCAGTGGGGAGCAATACGACAAGTAGAGAGACGGCAGTGATTGGGGGAGGACGGACTGATGCGCTATCGGCTGCAGCGAGACACCTGGTGTATACTGCAGAGAACGGTAGGACAGTCCTCACATATCTGAACACTAAGCTGAGAATAAGAGAACCAATGCTTCATACACTGTTTCCTTTGTGAGTGTAAAAATTTATTGTTTTACAAGTTTTATTAAATGTTCATATTTTATGGAATTACGCTATGTTTGCCGTTTCTATATATTTTTTAACCGAGATATTGAGAATTTATCTATATAAGATGTGGACGGAGTAGCTAATAAATCGCAGTAGTTTTTGATATGCCTAATTGACCGGCAGGTTCTCTTAAGAACAGTACCAAAGGGGAGCCTTATCTGTCACACATCCCCTTGTGTGTGTTTCTTTCTGCACGTGTGGAGGTGAATTGGATAGAGGGGCCGTGGTGCACTACATCTTGCAATATAAAGAGACTCTTGCTCAATATATAATCTGTGGATAAATATCTATATTTTCAGTATTTCATATGGACTATATGGACTAAACTGACTGTTATTGTTATTAAGATTATTATTAGTATTTTATACACACCTGATATGAAAGTTGTTACACAAAAGATATCAGAGTTTAAATTAGCAATTAGCGCTGCTAGATCTGTATATAACTATTTGTTTTTAGAGATCTTTTTATATGATATACTATACCCTGCTGGATCCCCCCACCAACCATGATCTGTCTTCATTGCACAAAGGTACACAGAGACCTAGTGATGACTTCTTCTAAAAAAAACTAAAACTCCATGCTTCTCTTATAATGGTGGAGAAAGGAGTCACCAGAGAAGGCAAAACATAGGAAACTGAATCATAGGGGTGCTTTGTGATGGTAGGATGGTATTTTATTTGTATTATATTGTATTTAGGTGGGTTTATGACATTTTTACAGACTAGCTCAAACAACAGTTCATTGTTTACAATATGTTTAATAACCTCCTTCATTTTTTTAGCACATGCAACATGTATATGCAATCAGGTATTTCACAATTTTCTTTAAGAAAGTACCAACTTTTCACTATTGTCACCGATCTCTGTGGCCAACTTTGTGTGATATATTTTAACCCACAAGAAAATATCCCTACCATGAAAAGGTTATTTTCAGTTATTTTAAGTTCCCGGTCCTCCCCCTACATTATATAATATGTATTGTTAAAAAAGTATTCAAGCACTACTGACCATTCAACAAGTGACTTATACAGTCTTCCTATTTCCTATTTGTGGGACCTTTCATCCCATGATAACGCTGTAAGTGCCCTGTCAGTTTGTTTTCTTGTAAGTGTTGTGGTATTTATCTGATCGTTGAGTTGATAACATTCAGAATTTCTTAGCGTATGAGTTATCAGAGCACAGTCCTGACAACTGACAAATAACATCTCAGCTGTACAGGCACTGTAATGTTTTCCCTTGACACGCTGCATTGTTGCTTGACGGCTAGTACACAAAAACTTAACATAATAGAAATGTCAGCTTCTTGTTTCAGCATGTCAATAGGTATATGGAATAAATGTTAAAATGCTGATCATAACATTGTTTCCTCTGATGACAGTACTGTTGAGTCAGATAACACTGGTATAGTAAATAATATTGTATTTATGGATTGCTGTAGAATAGACATAACACCATGGTGTTGATGTCTTATCCACTAATGTATTCTGATATTCCACAGCAGGCTTTGTTTCTCCAGCTTTATAGAGGGCATCAAAGATTTAACTGCAGACACTGAATACAGTTGCAAAATGTATTGGCACAAAGCTATTTAACAGGTTATGGTATCATCCAGACACTGATAACCAGTTGTAAATTACTATTCTAAACAGAAAACAACCCGAGCATTTAATAATTTTTTTTCTGCTTGCCATCATTATGTGCAACAATCTCCTCAAAACATTTATTTTATTGCACAGAACAAAACAGATTATGATATGAAAAGAATGCGAAAATAAATTATTGACTCTTATAGAAAGATAGAAATCCCATAGGAGCGGAATAGAGAAAGTCATTAAACATAGGAAATGTTTTCCTGCAGCTTCAATTTAGACAAAAGAAACCCTTATCCATAAATCGAAATCTTCCAGATATTTTGTGTAATAGATTCCAGACTTTCATAGGCATTTAAATCAGGAAAGGTTACATTTATAGGACAACTCCACTTTCACATTATGGTAAAAACTTTTAGTACAATAATGATATTCCTTTGCCACAGCTGCTCATCACTTCTTCAAAATGTGTTACTTATTGGGAGATTTCCTTAAAAAAATAACACAGCTGGTATTAAATCCCAGTGATTGTCTAAATTTAATGCATCTACCTCTCCAGGTTGTGGGAGAAACTGCGGTTCTGCCGGCTCACTATTATGTCCCATACACACTATCAGATTTTCTGCTGATTTTTATCTTCAGATTTACAGAAACCATGTTGTGCAAGGGCCTGTCTGATTGCAAACAAATTGAAACTCCCAAGGTTTGACCTCATATTATATGGTTTTGATAAATCTGAAGGAAAAACTCAGCATAAAAACTGATAGTGTGTATGGGGCTTTACACATCTGGTGGTCCTGCCCCAACATATTCCAGATTTGGAAATATGTATTATCTTTCTTTTCTGCAGTACTCCATACCCCATTAGCTGAAACTCCGCTATAGCACTTCTTCTCTTACAGTCCATCATGAATCCTGGGATCCTGTCCACAGACTTTTTTATAGTTCATGGTTTAATTGCAGCTAGGAAAGCCATTGCTATGGCTTGGAAACAAATGGATCCTCCTGACAGAATGACCTAGCTCCAAAATCTCAACATACAAACACAATATGAGATCATGTTTACAAAGAAAAATGGAGCACCGGCAATTTTCTGGAAGCAATGGAATACATGGTTGCACCCATGGCCGTCATCAGGGGGTACAGCTGTCACAACTGTAAGGGGCCCCAGCCCGGGCCAGAAGAAGGCAGGACGGATGAAGGGGAGCTGTGCTGTGCAGTATAGAAACTATCTCAGCTGATTCTGCTCAGACATTGAACTCTTTACTGCCACCTCTGGCTACTATGTGCATGTGCACCCCTCTGTGATTTTGTACTGTGCTTCTCAGCAACATGTCAGCTTTGTGAAAATGTGCTGGGACTATGTAGGAACACCTTCTTTACAAGTAGGGGCTGTGAGGGAAAGGGAGGGGTCAGAGCCTTCTGTGTTTACAGGTTTATGTATGTGTATATATACAGGTTTGTTTATGTGAGGGGCTGGCATATATACAGGTGTTTGGGGGGGCTGGCATATATACAAGTGTGTGTGCGGAGGTGGCTGGCATATATGCAAGTGTATGTGGGGGGTTGATATATATACAGGTGTGTCGGGGGCTGACATATATATAGATGTGTAGGGGGGCTGACATATATACAGGTGTGTGGGGGGGCTGACATATATACAGGTGTGTGTGTGTGTGTGTGTGTGTGTGAGGGGACGGCATATATACAAGCAAGTGTGTGTGGGGGCTAACATATATACAGGTGTGTGGGGGGGCTGACATATATACAGGTGTGTGGGGGGCTGACATATATATAGGTGTGTGTGTGTGTGTGAGGGGACGGGCATATATACAAGCATGTGTGTGTGGGGGCTGACATATATACAGGTGTGTGGGGGGGGGGTTGACATATATACAGGTGTGTGGGGGGCAGACATATATACAGGTATGAGGGAGGCTGACATATACAGTATTGCGGGGAAGCTAAGTGCGTACAGGTGAGGTGGCCGATGTGCAGATTCCGTAGGATGGCCCGTGGGCAAGCCCTGGGGAACATTGGTGGCCAGGCTCGGGGGGGGGGGGGGGTTGGGGGGCCTAAAGCTGTGTAAGGGGCCCAAGAATTTCTGATGGCTGCCCCATCCATTATGTACTGTCATCATCTTCCTTATTCTTACTAGTTTTACCATTTATAGAGGTTCCAAGAGGGGGTTTCATAATCTCTCGATCGCTACATTATATTCTAACCAGTCTTATATTTCAGGTTGTACAGTCATACTTGCTATTCCTGCTTTTATATTGCTTTTAGGTTTTCTTAACCATAACCATAGTGTTTTTTTTTCTATTCCTTACTATTTCATATTTCTTGGGAATGCCTATATTCCCCACATTGGTTTTTGTTATCACTGATAAATACCCGATCGGTGTACTTGAGCAGAAAAATGTCTTATGCTGTTAAATATTGTGCTTGCTCTGCTACTGTATGAATTTTGTAACTTTTTGCTTTTTTAGCATTCAGAATAAAATTCTAGTGAAAAAACACACAAAAAAAACACATTTGCATTTTATTCTGCTTCCTTAGCAATCATTGACAGCAAGGAATCTGTCATTTATAGCAGCAATATTGCTACTATACAGGATGTTCAGCTTCAACCCAATAAGTAAAAACTTGTGTTTGAACAGAACGTTGAGCTTATCACTAGCCTGAATCTGGATATTAGACATGTGCAATTATTTTTTAGATGAAATTGAACAAGTTCATTTGGAAATATTTGAATTAACGAAAAATCCGTAACAAATTTTTTTGAAAACCAAAATTTGAAAATTTGAAAAATGTGAGAGAACGAAAATCTGAAAATTAGAAAATCTGAAATAACTAACTAAAAATATCTATTACTAACTATTAAATTGTAGGTATTGGAATTTCCTTTCAAATTTGACTGTTAGGGTCCTTTCACACGGGGCGGATCAGTTCTGATCCGCCCCGTGGATGTCCGTTTGCTCAGCGGGGATCACTCCGCCGATCCCCGCTGAGCAGGGAGATGACAGGTCTGCCTCCGCACACTGTGCAGGGACGGACCTGTCACAGCGCCGCTCTCCCCTATGGGAGATCGGATGACGACGGACCGCAGTGCCCGTCGTCATCCGATCCGATCCGCAGACGGATGGAAAAATAGCTTTTTCCTCCGTCACACTTTTTCGGATCGGAGCGGGTCGGATGTCAGCGGACATGTCACCGCTGACATCCGACGCTCCATAGAGCTCTATGGAGCACCCGTTCAGGTCCGCCTGAAAAACTGACAGGCGGGCCTGAACGGGACGTTAGTGTGAAAGGGGCCTAAGTGAATGTAACGAATACAAATATATCTGAAATTATGAATTATCCGAAATAATGAATGCTGCATCTAAACTAATGACATTTTGAGAATTAATAATAATAATAATAATAATAAAACTTTTTATTATTAATAATTTGTTACTTTAGATGCGACATTCGTTAATTAATTTAAATAATTTATAATTTCCAATAAATTCGTAATCGTTATGTTCATTAACAGCCAAATTTGAAAGAAAATTCCAATACCTATAATTTATTAGTTAGTTACGGTAGCTATTGTTTCAGATTTTTGACTCTGAATTTTCAAATCTTTGAATTTCCAAATTCGAATTTTTCTGAAGTTACAAACTAATTCAAAATAACGAATTCGATCCTAATGAATGATCAAAAAAAAACAGAGAAAGAAACGAAAACGTATGAATTTTTTGGCAGTGCGTGTCTATTTGGAGATTCTGTGTATATATATACATATATATATATATATATACATATATATATATATATATATATATATATATATATATATATATATATATATATATATATATATATATATATATATATATATATACATATATATATATATATATATATACATATATATATATATATATATATATACATATATATATATATATATATATATATATATATATATATATATATATATATATATATATATATATATATATATATATATATACATATACACACATACATACAGTATCTTATAAAAGTGAGTACACCTCTCACATTTTTTAAATATTTTATTCTTTCTATGTAAAGTAGTGAGTGTACAGCTTTTATGACCGTGTAAATTTGCTGTCCCCTCAAAATAACTCAACAGACAGCCATTAATGTCTAAACCACTGGAAACAAAAGTGAGTACACTCTTAAGTGAAAATGTCCAAACTGGGCCCAAAGCGTCAATATTTTGTGTGGCTACCATTATTTTACAGCGCTGCCTTAAACCTCTTCGGCATGGAGTTCACCAGAGTTTCACAGGTTGCCACTGGAGTCCTCTTCCGCTCCTCCCTGAGGACATCACGGAGCTATTAAATATTAGAGACCTTGCGCTCCTCCACCTTCTGTTTGAAGATGCCCCACAGATGGTTTAGGGATAGGGTTTAGGTCTGGAGACATGCTTGGCCAGTTCATCCCCTTTACCCTCAGCTTCTTTAGCAAGGCAGTGGTCATCTTGGAGGTGTGTTTGGGGTCATTATCATGTTGGAATACTGCCCTGCAGCCCAATCTCCTAAGGGAGGGGATCATGCTCTGCTTCAGTATGTCACAGTATATGTTGGCATTCATGGTTCCCTCAATGAACTGTAGCTCCCCAGTGCCGGCAGCACTCATGCAGCCCCAGACCATGACACTCCCATCACCATGCTTGACTGTAGGCAAGATAAACTTGCCTTTGTACTCCTCACATGGTTGGCGCCACATACGCTTGACACCATCTGAACCGAATACATGTATCTTGGCCTCATCAGACCACAGGACATGGTTCCAGTAATCCATGTCCTTAGTCTGCTTGTCTTCAGCAAACTGATTTCTTGTGCATCATTTTTAGAAGAGTCTTCCTTCTGGGACAACAGTCATGCAGACCAATTTGATGCAGTGTGCAGCGTATGGTCTAAGCACTGACAGGCTGACTCCCCCACCCCTTCAACCTCTGCAGCAATGCTGGCAGCACTCATACATCTATTTCCCAAAGACAACCTCTGGATATGATGCTGAGCATGTGCACTCAACTTTGGTTGACCATGGTGAGGCCTGTTCTGAGTGGAACCTGCCCTGTTAACCTGCTGTATGGTCTTGGCCACCATGCTGCAGCTCAGCTTCAAGGCTTTGGCAATCTTCGTATAGCCTAGGCCATCTTTATGTAGAGCAACACTTTTTTTCAGATCCTCAGAGAGTTCTTTGCCATGCGGTGCCGTGTTGAACTTCCAGTGACCAGTATGAGAGAGTGAGAGTGATAACACCAAATTTAGCACACCCGCTCCCCATTCACACCTGAGACCTTGTAACACTAATGAGTCACATGACACCGGGATGGAAAATGGCTAATTGGGCCCAATATGGACATTTTCACTTAGGGGTATACTCACTTTTGTTGCCAGCAGTTTAGACATTAATGGCTGCGTGTTGAGTTATTTTGAGGGGACAGCAAATGTACATTGTTATACAAGCTGTACACTCACTAAATTACATTGTAGCAAAGTGTAATGTCTTCAGTGTTGTCACATGAAAATATTTCCAAAAAATGTGAGCGGTGTACTTTTGTGAGATACTGTATATAGGTACTATACAGTATATATATACAGTACATAAACAATATATATATATATATATATATATATATATATATATATATCCTAAAAATGTATTGACATGTTCTCCCTACAGATTAATTGCAGGGTTTTAACAATGATGTTGGATGATCTGGATGACATTTGCATTCACTGCGCAGGCATCAAATGTTCACTGAGCTGTTTTGTGCCCTCTTCAACCTGACCAACTCTCGTCCTAGTGACCCCAACAATTTACAATTTGTTATATATGCATTGCACTGTAGCATCTAAAAGGGAATTAGGTAAACACATGAGCTTTAAGACCCCTTTCACACAGAGCCGACCCGGGTGTCAGCGGTAAAGCGGTGCTATTTTTAGCGCCGCTTTACCATCGTATTAGCAGCGCTATTCGGCTGATAGTGGAGCAGTTTAACCCCCCCGCTAGCGGCCAAAAAGGGGTTAAATCTGCCTGCAAAATGCCACAGCAGTGGCACTTTGCTGGCGCCATAGCGGCGCTGCCCCATTGTTTTAAATGGGCAGGAGCAGTGGAGGAGCTACTAGAAGGTGGGTGTAATGAGGAGCAATCAGGTTCGGAACAACAAAAAGCAAGGATAAAATAAACCACATATTAACAGCAGATTATGGGGTTATCTGCAGGGGAAGGGAGGGAAGGGAAAGGAGGAGGAGGGAGGGGGGAAAAAGGGGAGTAGCAGAAATACATCTGAGCAAGGTTAACTATAGGGAACATAACTGTATATACAGTGTATACAGACACTGTCAGGCAAATAACAGTCCTGCCAGGGGGTGAAGCTGAGGGCGGGGGGGTATCCCAGTTAGCCATTGAAAGGGCTAATGGGACCCAATACTTTGAGACCAGAGGTTCAATGAGTTAACCCATAACCAAATGTGTGTAGGACAGGCCACTACAGAAAGGAGTGGGGCATACATGCAGCCCAAAAAGTAAGGATAAAATATCCCATCAGGGATTCAAGGGAGAGCAGTTCATCTCGGGGTGAGAGTCTTGGCATTTCATTGGTAGCTGCTTGTTTCATAACTGGGTCAGCGGGCTGCCCGGAATGGGTCGATTCGAGAACCTTGGCTTGGCTGCTGGTTGCTGAGGTACCAATTCTTGGGAAATAAATACTAGTTGTAACAGCAGGCGTTCGCCATATTGAAAGTTGGTAAATCCATATAATTTGTCTCTAAATTGAAACTGGAGATGGAAGGGGAAAGACCATCGGTATTTGATGGATTTCTGTGCAAGAATTTCAAGGAGAGGTTTGAAAGATCTCCGCTTTTGGATAGTGGTAGGGGAGATATCAGCAAAAATTTGGATTTTGTTTCCCTGGAAGGAGAGGTTATCCAGATTACGAGTTCTTCTTTAACACCATAATAGTGCCACAGACAGGCAGCGTGAGGGAGGTATGCTGGGGGCCTGCTAGGCTTAGGGGGAGTTCATCATGGGAGTTTGGAGGAGATTCCCCATTATCTTACTCAGAAGGGATTCGGTAGACAGGCTGCTGGTGTGGTGGTGGTGGATCAGCAATGGAGTCCTGATCTTCTAGGCCTCCTCGTGTCTGCACCGCAGCTGCTATTTTGGATGGGGTAGGGGGTGCCAGGCTGAAGTCTAGCTGGCAGCTGTCTTCTTTCTTGAGGTGGTCACTTGGCATGTGGGTCGGTTCCCTGAGTCTTCCGGGAGGTGTAGGGGTCGGGGTGAGGTGGGTCCCACTCGATCTGATGGTTTGGGGGCTGAGAAAGCCCAGAGTGGTGCGGAGCTCTTGGCCTGACACCTTTGTAGCTAAACCCATACATGTACCCTGTACTATCCCTAGGATTCTAGATGCAGGCGATCTACATACCTCTACTGAAACTATATTGAAAGCTTTATTACAATTTTATACTGACTTGTATGCTTCTCGAGCAACAAATCATTTTGAAGCTCTCACGGACTATTTCATTCGGCTTTCTACTTTATCTCTAGATAACTGGCAATTTTTTGACAGTTCGATTACATCAGAGCAGATTGATAAAACCCATACCACGTTTACCAAACATAAAACTCCTGGCCTGGATGGTTTTCCCATCAAATGATATGTGGCTTATCGAGACTACCTTGTACCTCGATTAAAGATCTTATACTAAGCTATATTGGAGGACAAGTTACTCCCCCATCAATGCAAAAGGTGTTAATAGTTTTAATGCCTAAACCTAATAAGGATCTCACTCTTTGTGAAGTTGGAGATGTATATCACAACCAGGGATGAGTCAAAACCCCCCGTTCCATTTGCATCAGAACATGCAAACAGACAAAAAATGTTGTCAGAACACAAGAACACCGTTAAAGTCTATGGGACATGAACATGAAAAATCAAAAGTGCTAATTTTAAAGGCTTATATGCAAGTTATTGTCATAAAAAGTGGAACATATATCAATGCAAATTTTTGTTTTCAAAACTGCTGTTTTGTCAGGAGCAGTGATTTTTTTAATGCTTAAAGTGAAACAATAAAAATGAAATATTCCTTTAAATATCATGCCGGGGGGGGGGGGGGGGGGGAGTGTCTATAGTATGCCTGTAAAGTGGCACAGTTTTCCCATGTTTAGAACAATACCACAGCAAAATGACATTTATAAAGGAAAAATTGTCATTTAAAACTGATTGCAATGAATTGTCGGGTCTCAGCAATACACAGTAGATAAAACTCATTGAAAAAAAAACATGGGTTCCCCCCCAGTCCATTGCCAAACCCTTTGGGTCTGGTATGAATATTAAGGGGAATCCGAACCAAAATGTAAAAAAATTGCCTGGGGGTCCCCCTAAAATCCATACCGGCCCTTCAGGTCAGATATGGAATTTAAGGGGAGCCCTGTACCAACTTTTTTTTAAATGGCATAGGGGTGCCCCCCAAAATCCATACCAGACCCTTTAGGTCTGATATGGATTTTAAGGGGAACCCTGCGGCAAAATAAAAAAATGGCATGGGGTCCCCCAAAATCCATACCAGACCCTTATCCTATGGTGGCCTCCTGTGGACTCACTTTCCCTAGTGGAAAGAAAGGAGGTGGTGTTGGAATCCTCCTATCCCCTAAAAGCACTTTTCAGGTTCTTCATCCACCCCCCTCTCTGTCCCTCTGTTCATTTGAAGCTCACTGTATTCGTTTATTTTATCCAGTTTCATTGAGAATTGCTGTGATCTATCAGCCCCTGGACCGGATCAAACTTCCTTGACGACTTCTCCGCCTGGCTACTCTACTTTCTCTCCTCTGAAATTCCAACAATCATTCTTGGTGACTTCAACATCCCTGTTAATCTTAACACTCCTGCTACTTCTAAGCTGCTGAGCCTAATCTCCTATTTTGATCTAAAACAATGGACAAGTGCTTACACTCACTCTGTTGGCAACTGCCTTGACCTCATATTCTCCTAGCTATGCACTCTGCACACCCTCTCCAATATTCCTTTTCTTCTATCTGATCACCACCTTATTAGTTTCACTCTCTCCTTTTCTGCCTCCTCCTTGCCTTCCAACTACCAAACTATTACCCATAGAAACCTTTGCCATCTTAACCCTTCTCTTCTTTTTTTTCTGCTACAGATTGTCTCTATGATAACATATCATCCTTGTCCTGCCCCAACTTGGCTACTTCTGTCTACAACAGTTCACTGTCATCCTCCCTGGATAACTTTGCCCCCCTCACTACGCAAAGAATCAAGCCCGACTGCTACAACCCTGGCAGACAATACCAGAAGCCTCAAAAAATGTAGCCTTGCTCTTGTGCGTCTGTGGCATATAACTAAGTCACAGCAAGATTTCAGCCAATATAAATCTGCCCTCCAAAAATAACATTCCTGCCTGCACACTGCCAAACAGACCTACTTTATCACTCTCATTAACATCCTCTCACGCAGTCAACATCAACACTTTTCTACCTCTACCACTCGACTTCGTCCTCCATTACCCCCACCCACTAACTTACTCACTGCCCAGGAGATTGCTTATCACTTCAAAAACAAGATTGAGACGATTCGTCTCGAGATCTCCGCTCTATAGACATCTCCCTCACCTTACACTCCTTACCCTCCTGCACAGTCAATACTTCCCTCTTTTAACCCAGCTACTATAGAGGAAGACTAAACTTTTTTCTAATGCCCACCTAACCTCCTGCCCCCTTGACCCTGTTCCTTCTCAAATAATACGGTCACCATCTGACTCAATCCTACACTCCTTAACTCATATCTTCAACCTCTCACTCTCTACTGGCATCTTCCCCAACCCTCTAAAACATGCACTAGTCACCCCCATACCAAAATATACTGTATAATAATAATAATAATATAACATACACACACACACATATATACACAAACGTTTGCCTTGCATTTCTAATTAAGGCAAATTGTGGGTTGTTTAAGGTTGCACATAATCTTTAAAATAAATACTGTTTTAAGTATAATCTTCCTTTTTACTCTACCACAGCTTTGGTGAATTCAGTATGAGTACTATATAAACCAACCTACCTTGTGCTCAGATGTACCATAAAGACCCCTGCTGTTGCTGACACAACACTCCCTAGTGTTTTCAAATAGCAAAAGCAACAAACCTGTGCTACAGTGAATTTAAACAATATAGTGTAAAAAGTGCTAAGATCCAACCATCTCAACAATAACAATTCTGGTCCAAAACTTTCTCCATGAAGAATGTTCTTCAAATGAATAGAGTTGGCTTACCAGAATTGTTTGACTCCATATTTCTAAGTGAGTCATACAATGCTTTTTTCAATACAATCCCAGTCTGTGGTGTATTTTCCAAGAACACTCCTTGTGTCCTCAGGTAGGTAGTATAACCACTTTCCACTGTATTTTTATAAAGAAAAATACATTCCCATAGTGTAGTATGTTCTACTTCATACATAAAAGTTAGAATAAACACAACTCACAAATCATTAGTTAATCATACCCCTTTTACAGTCATAAGCAGACAGGTAGGACACTCACCAGAACTCTAAGCCCACGTACACACGGTCGGAGATTTTGGCAACCAAATCCGTCTGATTTTGCCCGTCGGATTTAGTCCGACGGATTGTGTTCGAAACTGTTGCATACACACGGTCGGGCCAAGTTGTCTGATTTCGCGGTTGCCAAGAACGCGGTGACGTAAGCCGTGTACGGCGGGACTAGAAAAAGGAAGTTCAGCACCACGTCCGGCACCCTTTGTGCTCCTTCTGCTGATCTCGTGTTTTAGTAGAAGTTTGGTGAAAGACGATTCGCGCTTTTCAAATTGGTGATTCAGATCGCTACTGCTCTTCAGTTTGTGCTTGTCTTTGCGTATCTGATAATCAGTGCGTGCAGTCATTAAGTATTTGCTTCTCATTGTGGACTCTATCTTGGTATAGTACGCTTTGAAAGGCATTTTTTATTGTCTGCTTGCTTCTGCTATTCAGGTCGTCCTTTTAGGTCTTGCTGTTTAGCATTGCTTTCTGGTGTCCGTTCTGACCAGCCGACCGTTTTCCAAACATGTTTCGTCTACGTACTCATGGTACAGTTTGTGCTGTGCAGGGGTTCTTACTTTGACTTTGACACAAGCCAAAGGGCTTGTGTCAAAGTCAAAGTAAGAACCCCTGCACAGCACAAACTGTACGATGAGTATGTAGACGAAACTTGTTTGGACGACCAAGAATTGGTTGCGCCAGCGTCACCAGTTCTCCCACATGCCTTTGCTCCGTGAGATCCGCGAGAATAATCCTGATCATTTCTGGATTATTCTCAGGATGACGGACCCCGTTTTTCACCGTCTGCTGGCTTTGCTGACCCCGTATATCACCAGGCAGGATACCTGCATGTGGCAAGCCATCACTCCGGAGCAGAGGCTCATCGCCACGTTGCGCTACTTGGCGACAGGGAGAAGCCTTCAGGACATCAAGTTCTCTACAGGCATCTCCCCCCAGGCTCTGGGGATCATTATTCCAGAGACCTGTTCTGCCATCATCCAGCTCCTGCAGAAGGACTATATTATGCTAAGTTTTATCCTTAAACATCACATTCTATGTATTTCATGATTGCTAATGTCTTGCATTTCTTTCCTCATTCCCTAATTACCATCATTGCAATATGCTCTAATTCATATGCTCTGCCCCTTTGTCCTCATGCAGATTTGCCTCACTAACTTCCCCACCATGCTCTTCTTGGCCCATAAAACTATAGTCTAGTCACTTGACAATGTCTTTTGTCAGCTCCATAGTATTGCTTTCCCCTAAACACCCCCTAAAATCTCTACAAATGTGATGTGTGTTCTTCAATTCATGCAAAGTGACCTTTTTAGTGTTTTTTGGACTCATTAGGAACCCCCCTCTCCCCAACTGCTACCTCAGCTGATATCAATCCTCTATCTGATGACTTGACCCAACCCAATACACACTCTAAATACCAGTATTTAAATGAGGGTGTGTATCTATCACAAGGTGGTGTCTGTGGATACACTGAAAGGTCAAAAAATTTGAATGCCACGTCCTAGTTATAACTTTGCAGAAAAAAATGTAAAAAAAAAAAAATAGGACATTTTTGGGGATAAAAAATAAAAAATGAAAATGAAGGAACCTTCCCACAAAAGACCTCAAAGAAAAGTGTAGGTTCAATTGGACTTTTTAGGCAAAAGGGACAGTTGTAGAAACAACCGACATATTCAAAAATATTATTTATTTAAAAAAGAGAGAATTAATATTATTGTAAACAATCAGAATTTAAAAGAAAACAAAGAATTTTCTCCTTATAAATATACATTAAGTCTCATTTGATATCCTGTCAGGATTAATACAGTCTAGACAAAATTCATATTAATTTCTATATAAATCTAAGAATTAACAGTTTGTACATATGTAAAACGTAGAGGATATCAAATATATAACCGAAACTTAAAGCGGAGGTCCACCCTAAAATGGACCTCCGCTCATCGGAATCCCCCCCCCTCCGGCGCCACAATCGGCACCTTTCAGGGGGGAGGGGGGTGCAGTTACCTGGATAATCCAGGTAACTGCACCCACTTTCGGGCTAGCTCTCTGCGGAAAGGAGCGTACGTTACGCCCCTTTCCACAAGCGCCCGCCCCCTTCAGCAAGTGCCCCGCTGCCTGCTGGGAAACACACAGCTCCCAGAGGCAGCGGGGACCGTCCGGATTGCGCATGCGCAGTAGGGAACCGGGAAATGAAGCCGAAAGGCTCCATTTCCTGATTCCCATACCCAAGATGGCGGCGGCAGGACCCGATAGACGAGCGAGCGATCGGCTTCGGGTGCCGACATCGCGGGCGCGCTGGACAGGTAAGTGTCACTATTTAAAAGTCAGCAGCTGCAGTATTTGTAGCTGCTGGCTTTTAAAAAAAACAAAAAAACGCGGAGTCCCGGTGGACTCCCGCTTTAAGTATGTTCTGGTGCTCTACATGTTTCGCGTTTTTTTGAATAACGCTTCTTCAGGAGCTTTAGCAATATTCTACAATATAAAGAGAAAAGAAGAAAAATGTATACAGTGTATCACTAAAAACCAACCATAAATTATTACATATATATTCATTTATACATTACATATATAATTTATACAATCTATCGAGATGCTAAAATGTTCTGCGGGAAAAAAAAAAAAAAAGGGGGAGGTTTTTTCTTTGTGGAGAAACTCATGAGTAGAAAAACAATATGGGAACGGGTATGACGTTTTTATTTTGTACATCTTAATATTCATATAAATTTACTTACATTTCTTCGTGGATATGCCCCAGAAGAGGACAGAACCAAAGGGGAAACAGGAGGATTGAAAAGAGGGGGAATATTTTCCCGAGGGGATTAAAGTGATACAGGTTCAATTAGTGAAACCACTTCAATTTATGTTGAGCCCTAAAACTTCACATAGGAGTTTCAGATAAATATTTGTGATATGTTGTAGCCAAAAATCACATAGTAGTAGAGATTCTGGTGCCCCGTGCACTGTATAGAGAAATAAGGATATTTTTAGAATTTTTATAGATAAATATGTATAAGAAATTGTGTATCTAATATAGAGATATAACCTAGTTTATTCAGTAGGTAGTCCATTATTTAAGACAGCATTTATTGGTGAATATCAGAAAATATATAGTGAGGAGCTTTGGAAAAATTATAGTGCATACATGGTAATGATTGCAAACAAAAGTGGTGGTGCCTAAAAAAGTAATGATAGTGGTAGAGAATTGGAAAGCATATGATTAGAGATAAGATAAAGTAAAACAATACATAGATGTGATGTTCCGTCACCTTTAAATGAAGTGGTCACTTCCAGCGATTTCCTAGTACAAGTAAGTACATCAATCAGTTTCCCACAGTTATGCAGAGTGAAAAAGAGGGGGAGGAAAAACCCTGTTCGCCCCTATGGTAGTTATTGGTAGTTACACTAGGCGGAAATGACGTTCATCTACCCGACCACGTCTCCTCTGGTACTCCCGGCCGACCAAGACATCGCGGACCGGAAGTGCGATGTCCTCGCATTCAGCGCGTGCAGTGGACATGGGCTGTTCAATCGTTCCGCACATTATTCAGATACATGCACCAGATCAGAGAGGAACACCACGTGATGCTCCTCCCCGATCGGCGGGGGGGGCCCTGACCTGGGTGTCTCGAGGGAAAACATCACGGGAGACCGTGAATAACCACAGTCCCCCATGACCTAGCGCCACCCCACAGGTCCCGAGTGGAAAACAACGGGGCCATTGTGGGCGGCGCTTGCGTGGTCGCACATTGTATTTTCATCAATGAGAATACAACACACAAAAAAAAAGGGGGGGGGAAGAAACATCCTTCCCATATTTGAACACTTGAACACCAAGACAGCAACAATCACCATTATTACAAATTACATCAATTACAGATAAAATTATTTTTTTTAAAAAAAAAAGAAAAAAAAGAATTATGAATAAAAAAAAAAAAAAACATAAACAACAGTAAATATTAAATCCCGATGGAATGCATAATTTAATAGAATTCAAAGACATTATCCAAATGTCTATATGTCTAAATTTACATCAGGATATTTAGTAGGCGAGAAAAAAAAAAAAAAACCAAAGGGGGAGAGGAGAGGAATGAAAGGATTTTACAGGAACGATTTGTATGATTGAGTCTCATTCAAACCTGGGGCTTGAGTGGCATTGAGTCTCTCAATCCAAATCGCCTCTCGTTGTAGGATGCGTTTGTCCCAGTTTCCCCCACGTGGGTCCCTTGATATGATCTCCAAGACACTGAACATGACGCAGGTTGCATCAAACGCATGGCATAGATCAATGTGTCTACTGATTGTTGTTAACATTTTTCCATTTGAGGATACATATACATGATCTTTAATGCGTTGCCACAAACATCTCATAGTCTTTCCGACATAGAAGGCTCCGCATATACAGGTCATTAAGTATACTACACCTTGCGTTTTGCAATCTGCTCTGGCTTTCAAATGGAGGGTCTCTCCATTCGGGAGTGTGGTTTCTGCACCCTGTTTAATCCAGGGGCAGAAGTCGCAGTTTCCACATTTATATAGACCAGTACACTTTTTTGTCTCTTGTCCTTTAGGTAAATAAAAACTTGATACCAAATGGTCCCGTAGTGAGGTGGTACGTCTAAATGTTAACTGAGGTCTTGCTCCTATATGTTTTTTGATTATTGAATCTTGATGTAGGATATGCCAGTGATTTGTAAGGATGCTGCAGACCTCTTCATGTTGGGATGAGAAACGTGTAACCAGTCTTATGTTGGTTTCTGTCTCAGAGTTATGTTTTTTCTTAGAGTATAATAAGGTATTTCTCGGTTTTCTACATGCTCTATTGTATGCCCTCTCTAAATACCTTTTTCATGATAACATTTATGGACAAATTCACCAAAGCATGTAGTGTAAGGGCCTGCCTCAATACTTTCAAATGATATTTAGATTTTTTTAACACATTAATTTTCTTGCTATGTAATAGCAGAATGTCAAAATGTCCTTCCATTTTGTTATTCTGACACTTCTTACCTGTCCGGTGGGCTGCCAATAGTGTAACTAAGGAGGGGCTTCACAAAGTATCACACATTATTTAGGCATTCAGCTCTCAATCAAGTGGAGAGGGTTACCTGTCCTAAACATCCCCCCTAATTTTTTATCAAGGGCCCATCAGATGGGGGGGGGATGGGGGGGGGGGTTAGGACTCTCATAAGGGGACCTTATACTTTAGGCTTTAAATACTCAGTTAAAAAAATGTTATACTAATTTTGTCAAAAAATGTGGGTGTCTAATCTGCATGCAATGTTGATTTGTAAAATTACTATTTTTTTTTCTTGTGTCACTACACAGTGTCCTTCAACGCAACAGGAATGGCAGACTGTGGCCTCCCACTTTGCCTTTTTTATTTAAGTTGTGCCTTTTTCACCAACAGTGCAAACCCAAGTTCAGAGTGAAATGAGGGGACAGTCTCTTCTCCAGATAATCTTATTATGTTGTGGGTCTGCTACACACACACACCTTCTTTTTGTTAACTAATGTGTAGTGCATTACTGATCAAAATCATGCTCATTTTCAGCACCATGGCAGGAAAATGGCATGATTGTCCAAATTTACACCTCACTGTGGGTGCTTTTTACTAAAGGCACATCCACTATGCACTACAAGTGCACTGCAAGAGTACACCTGAAACTGCACTTGGAGTGCAAAGGGGAGTTGCCTTTATTAAATCACACTCCTTCTCAGCACAAACTCAAATTTCACTACAAATACATTTTAAGCCCAATGAAAAAGGAAGCCACACATTGTTGAGAATTCAACATTTTAATACAAGCACATTCATATGTGCGTTTAGTAAAGGTTTTTACAACAAACCAAGATATTTTGGGTATCCAAAACCGAGTTTAATCATATTTATTTTTTACTTGTTTTTTTGTGCAAACAGGCATGTATCAAAGCGTAAAATACTGAACACAGGAACTTACAAAGTTCAACTTGGAAAACTGAAGACAATATCAGACATGAGTATGTACAAACTGGGCTGATATTGCCTTCATCACATGGGGTGTGACCCCTGAAAAATACTAATTTGGAAGATGGGCACAGTGTGTCAACATGTGCTATCTCCTATCATGGGGGATCAATGTACATGCTTTGGGGCTGCAACCCCTTCATCTCAGGCCGCGTACACACGCGCGGACTGTTCGCCCAACTTTGTCCGTCCAACAGTTTCGGCAAACAGTCCGCTCAAACTTAGCATGGACGGACATGGCCACACACGACGGACGAACAGTTTGCTGAAACCGTGCGCGATGACGTTTCGGCACGCACGACGGATCGAAAATTTCGACGTCCAATACACTGCAATGCAACCTTCCGACGTGGAAATCCTTTCTGAGCATGCGCGAGACTTAGTTGGCCGAACAAGCCTACACACGAGCGAACAGTCCGCTGAAACCTTGTTTCAGCGGACAGTTTTTCGGAATTTCCGTAAGACCTTGTTCGGCCAACTGTCCGCTGAAACTGTCCGCTGAAGCCCCACACACGAGCGGACTGTCCGCCCAAACACTGTTCAGCGGACAAGGTTGGGCGAACAGTCCGCCCGTGTGTACGCGGCCTTAGACACTTTCCACCAAACATGTACATTGATCCCCCATGATGTGAGATAGCGCATGTTTACACACTCTGTGCATCTTCCAAATTTGGAATTATGCAAAATACAACTTTTTTTAAAAAAAAGCAAAAATAAAACCCTATCTAGTTTTTTCATTTTCACACTCTCCCCAAAACATCAATGATGTTCTTCATTTTATTTTTAACATCATTGATGTTTTGTTGTACAATTTCCAAATCCCTATTGCACCCCATTATCTCCCCGATCAAGATCTGGACACTTTCACTGGTAAAACGGGAATCTTCCTCCACATCACCTAGAAAAAAACAAAACAAACACATCATGTAATCCAAATATGGTGATATACATTGATGAGCTTACCGGAAACTGCGTTCTCCGACACTCACCTGTTGTGGTGACAATTTGGCCAACCTCCACAATCTCTCCTTCTTCCTCCTCCTGCTCCTGCTCCTGCTCCTGCTCCTGCTCCTCTGTTTCTTCTTTTGGAAGTTGCCCTTCTTTTTGGAGGGGTGTGGTCCCTGGTGTCCTCATGGTCCCTGGTGTCCTCATACTTGCTCTCCCCTATGAGAATGTAAACAAAGATTAATTAGCACACAGAGGGCAGAAATAGGTATCTGAAACATTGCTTGGAAGTGTTGTACAATTGTGTTTTTGGGCCGAGTTACAAGGTGAGAACATTATTGGGGCCACTTTGTTAAGCTGGAATACTTCCCTGCAGAACGATGTTTCATACGAACGAACGAAACCATGACCTTGAAAGTGGCCATTTAAAATGGACAACATGAAATCAAAGCACATGGAGCATGTATGCAAGCAAGAATAATCATATGAACACACAACGACTTACTTTTTTTAAGAACACACTTGATCCTTAGGTACTGCTCGTGCTCCCTAAGTTTCAGGTCTGACCAGCGTTTTCTCAGTTGATCCTTGGATTGGCGTACCCCAAAATTCTTCAGAAGACTCTTCACAACTTTGTTCATGATCTTGGCCTTTCTGATATTTGGGTTTGGGTAAGGTCCATACTTCCCATCATAGTCGGTCCTGTTCAATATGTCGACCATCTCCAACATCTCTCCAAAAGACATATTTGAGGCCTTAAATCTTGTCTTCCTGGATCGGGACGTTTCAGGCTCCGGGCTTTCCTCACCCTCCTCCTCGTTAGTGGAACTATTATTGCGCACCTGCGTTCTCTCCGCCATGTGCTCTCCCCCACTGCGCGGGAAGCGAAGGGGCGGGGAATAGTCTGGAAAGAACGCCAGGGGCGGGCTGAGTTTCACGCATGCGCACTGTATATAAAACGCCACACATGTGTATCGTCCGTACAATCTGGGAGGAGAGTGTGAGTCACGGACGCGGCGAACGTGGAAACGAAGGTAACATTTTTAACTTTGTGCTTCACTAGACTAGACTGCTTGTATCTAGGCCGCTGTTGGGACAAGATTAGGAGGGATTTTAATTGCATTATTAGTATTTGAGGGTTTGTCTTGTGTTGTGTCTTGCAGACAAAATGGACCCATTCAACAATGCCAACTTTATGGGGCTATTCCTCGAGCTCTACATGGAGATGCCCTGCCTGTGGCAGTTCCACAACAAGTTTTATTATGACAGATCAAAGAGGAACGCAGCACTGGAGAAACTGCTTGCTTTGGTGCAGATCAGGGTCCCCACGGCAGACATGACATATCTGAATCGCAAAATTGTGGCCATGAAGCTTACATATTTCAGGGAGAGAAAGAAGCACCTGGAGTCCTTGAGAGCAGGAGATCCAGATGCTGTTTATTACCCCAGGATGGTGCACTTTGACAGGCTGCATTTTCTGGTAGACCAAGGGGTACCCAGGCCACCACTCAGGCCACCACTCTCCAGGCTTCCTCCAAGGCATCCTTCACCCCCAGATGAGGCTTCTGATGTAGAACCTGGGCCTTCCAGGCAGCACCATGTGGTGGGGCCCAGCTTGAGAGCTTGAGCTTGAGAGCTTGAGCATTGTTGAACATATTTCTTTTGTTACATTTAATGATGTTAACTAGATGTTCTTATTGATCAGTAAGTTGAGATTTCTCCAAGTGGTTTACATCTCAATAGACAGCAGTGACCAAAAATGATTGGGACGGGAAAGAAAAATGCTGGGCTCAGAATGATAGTCTGTTCTATTTGGTAACAGTCAAATAGCAAAAGCCAGGAGCACAAAATGTTGTGATTGATGATCAAAAAACTAAAACTATGTCCCCTTTTCATACACAGGAAGACCTCAGTCGGGGGGAGGCTGTGGCAAGTGGCAGCCAGGAGGTCCACCAACGCCCTCCTTCTCCTCCTGCCCCAGCTACAGGAGCCCAGCCACAGCCTGGGATGGTGGGAAGTCACAAAGGAAGACCAGAGAGTGATGGCCTGGGATGAGTCTGGTGTGCCAGAAGATGCAGCCTCTTGAAGATCACCATCCTGGGGACAGAAATGGCATCTGAATTTCCTGCTCTCTAGGACTTCAGGAGCAGACTTCCCTCCCTGAGATATGTACTCCTCAGGCCACCAATTTTTTTATATCTCATTTAGTCATGTCTGCCCTGGGGGCCAAAGGCTGCACCAAAGTTAAGAAGTTTCTCCAGTGCTGCGTTCCTAGTTTTATTTTCGAGCAAACAAAATACATTTTATTTTTGTTTGATGAAATACTTGTGTAATGTGTTTTCCTTCAAAAAGTAGAGTTTATTTGTGAGCAGGCAGGTACATTTCCAAAATACAAAGTGAACTAAAGAACAAGGGGTACCAACACTAAACAACCTCCTGTAGATTAAAAAAGAAAAAGAAAAAATACAATAATGTTGTTGTTGTAAGTTTACACCCAAAAAAAAAAGTAAAAAAAAAAGGAGAAATGAGCAGTGTCTTTAAAGGAGATTTTTAGGGACCCCCCCCCCCCCCAAAAAATCCCAAAAATAAAAAAAATAAAAAAACATTGTGTAGATGTGACGCAAACTCAAATTGTTTTGCTGAAATGGTTAAAAAAGAGTAATGAAATCCGTTCGGGAGAAGTGTGTGTGACTATGAGCATCAAAAGAAGTTGGTTCTTGCAGCATTGTAAAGAACAAGAGAATGCGTTTGATTAATGATTTTTTAACATTGCAGCGTGACGAATGTGCTATATCGCTTACGAGCAGTAGTTTTACCTGAACGAGCGCTTCCGTGTCGGAATTTTTCAATGTGAGCATGCGTGGCACTTGGTCCGATGAAAATGCTCTACACATGATCGGATTAGGTCCGTCCGGCCCAGTTGGTCGGGAAATCTTTCCAACATGTTGGAAAATTGGGTCGGACGGAGATTCAGACGGAATCAGTCCGATGCATACCACACACAGTCGGATTATCTGATGACACGGTCCGATAAGACTCATTCCGACAGATTCTCCGACCGTGTGTACAAGGGCTAACACCTCCTAAACATGTTTAGGTCTAAAATGAATCATATATAGGTGACATCATCTATTTATTAATTCTTAGTGTGGGTCAGAAGCACGTCCTTATACATATTCAAGTTGGTTGAACTCCCACTTTGTAAAACTCTTGCGTAAACCCATCCACTATTAATCTCTTCTCATCATTACCCAATAATGTTATTGAACCACAACAAAATCAAAACAAAACAGAGAATGAGATTGGTACCCTTAAAGGAACGGTATAGGGGTTATTATGTAGGTGCAAATAGTGCATGTAATAGTTAATCGAGTGAAGACATATTACACGATTTTCCTTTTTGTAACAATTTTTACTTATAATCATATGTAACGGTATAAAAAATGATTTTCTCTACTAAACTCAATCCACAAAACTAACACACAACATTAAGGATCCCTACATTCAAAGAAGTAGACATGTGCAGAGTAAAATATTTCGTTTCGGAATTTCGTTTTCGTCTGAAAACTTAATTTATTTAGTTACTCCCGAAATTCGTTTTTATTTATTTTGTTTTTCGTTCAAAAATTGCATTCGTCCGAAAATCCACATAAATTACGGTCGAATCTGTCTTTGAAGGCTTATGGTGTCTGTCGAATGTATAAAGAAGATTCGACGGAGCTAGTATATAGCATACTTTAGAACCCTATTAAAGTCTATGGGACTCCAACGTTCAAAATCTAAAGTGCTAATTTTAAAGGCTAATTTGCAAGTTACTGTCCTAAAAAGTGTTTGGGGACCCGGGTCCTGCCCCAGGGGACATGTATCAATGCAAAAAAAAGTTTTAAAAACGGCCGTTTTTTCGGGAGCAGTGATTTTAATAATGATTAAAGTGAAACAATAAAAGTGTAATATTCCTTTAAATTTCGTAGGGGGGGGTTGTCTATAGTATGCCTGTGAAGGGGCGCATGTTTCCCGTGCTTAGAATTGTCCCTGCACAAAGTGTCATTTATGCAGGAAAAAAAGTCCTTTAAAATCACTCGCAGCTATAATGAATTGTCGGCTCCCGTAATACAGAGAACACTCATTGAAAGTCATTGATAAATAAATAAATAAATAAATAAATAAAAAAAGCGTGGGGGTCCCCCAAATTCAATTACCAGGCCCTTCAGGTCTGGTATGGATATTAAGGAGAACCCTGCCTCAAATTTAAGAAAAAATTTGACGTGGGGTTCCCCCTAAATATCCACAACCAGACCCTTCAGGTCTGGTATGGATATTAAGGGGAACCCCGCGTCAAATTAAAAAAAAAATTGACGTGGGGTTCCCCCTAAAAATCCATACCAGACCCTTTATCCGAGCACGCAACCTGGCAGGCCGCAGGAAAAGAGGGGGGGACGAGAGAGCGGCCCCCCCTCCCTCCTGAACCGTACCAGGCCACATGCCCTCAACATTGGGAGGATGCTTTGGGGGTCCGTGACCCCTCAAAGCACCTTGTCCCCATGTTGATGAGGACAAGGGCCTCATCCCCACAACCCTGGCCGGTGGTTGTGGAGGTCTGCGGGCGGGGGGCTTATCAGAATCTGGAAGCCCCCTTTAACAAGGGGACCCCCAGATCCCGCCCCCCCCCCTGTTTGAAATGGTAAGGGGGTACAAAAGTACCCCTACCATTTCACAAAGAAAGTGTAAAAAATGTTTAAATAAAACAAACACACTTTTTAAAAATTCCTTTATTAAAAATAAAAAAAAAGATTCCAGCGGCGGTAATCCACTCTTGCTATCCAGCGACGGACGGTCATCTCTCCAGCGATGTCTAATGTCATCCAGCGCAGCGCAGCATCCTTCTTCTGTCTCCTCCACGGAGACACTGCAGGCATTCCGGCGGATGACGTTTCTTATATACGGAGGGCGGGGCCACCCGTCACCTGACCCCGCCCCCCTCTGACGCAAGGGGAAACCCGGGGTTCCCCGTGACGTATGGGTGACCCCGCCCCCCTCTGATGGAACGGAAACCTGCCTGTGTTACATCAGAGGGGTGCGGGTCACCCCTACGTCACAGGGAACCCCGGGTTTCCCCTTGCGTCAGAGGGGGGCGGGGTCAGGTGACGGGTGGCCCCGCCCTCCGTATATAAGAAACGTCATCCGCCGGAATCCTTGCAGTGTCTCCTCCACGGAGACAGAAGGACGGAGGATTCGCTGCGCTGGATGACATGAGACATCGCTGGAGAGATGATCGTCGGTCGCTGGATAGCAAGAGTGGATTACCGCCGCTGGAATCTTTTTTTTATTTTTTTATTTTTAATAAAGGAATTTTTCAAAAGTGTGTTTGTTTTATTTAACCATTTTTTACACTTTCTTTGTGAAATGGTAGGGATACTTTTGTACCCCCTTACCATTTCAAACAGGGGGGGGGGCCGGGATCTGGGGGTCCCCTTGTTAAAGGGGGCTTCCAGATTCTGATAAGCCCCCCGCCCGCAGACCTCCACAACCACCGGCCAGGGTTGTGGGGATGAGGCCCTTGTCCTCATCAACATGGGGACAAGGTGCTTTGAGGGGTCACGGACCC
Source organism: Lithobates pipiens (assembly GCF_037356315.1). NCBI lineage: Eukaryota > Metazoa > Chordata > Amphibia > Anura > Ranidae > Lithobates > Lithobates pipiens. Next base: position 322,204,384 of record NW_027507758.1, on the reverse strand, counting down.
CCAAAGCATCCTCCCAATGTTGAGGGCATGTGGCCTGGTACGGTTCAGGAGGGAGGGGTGGCCGCTCTCTCGTCCCCCCCTCTTTTCCTGCGGCCTGCCAGGTTGCGTGCTCGGATAAAGGGTCTGGTATGGATTTTTAGGGGGAACCCCATGTCAAATTTTTTTTTAATTTGATGCGGGGTTCCCCTTAATATCCATACCAGACCTGAAGGGTCTGGTTATGGATATTTAGGGGGAACCCCACGTCAAATTTTTTCTTAAATTTGAGGCAGAGTTCCCCTTAATATCCATACCAGACCTGAAGGGCCTGGTAATTGAATTTGGGGGACCCCCACGCTTTTTTTTTAATTTATTTATTTATTTTTTTATCAATGACTTTCAATGAGTGTTCTCTGTATTACGGGAGCCGACAATTCATAATAGCTGCGAGTGATTTTAAAGGACTTTTTTTCCTGCATAAATGACACTTTGTGCAGGGACAATTCTAAGCACGGGAAACATGCGCCCCTTCACAGGCATACTATAGACAACCCCCCCTACGAAATTTAAAGGAATATTACACTTTTATTGTTTCACTTTAATCATTATTAAAATAACTGCTCCCGAAAAAACGGCCGTTTTTAAAACTTTTTTTTGCATTGATACATGTCCCCTGGGGCAGGACCCGGGTCCCCAAACACTTTTTAGGACAGTAACTTGCAGAATCTTTTCTCTCTGTCAAATCTTTTTTCTCTGTCGAATATTTTCTCTATATAATCTTGGACTAATAGAGGTAAGGTTAAGCACATTCGACCACAGGTTCTATAGACACAGATTGTTGTCAGAGTCATGTCGAATCTCCTATTCTATATCGAACTGTTGTAACAATGAAAACGAAAATAAAGCATTTATTTATGTCGGATCTTTCGTTTTTCGGATTTTGTGCTTTCGTTATCGTTTGTCAAAACGAAAACGAAAATAGCTGAAATTCGGACGAAAATGCATTCGGACGAAAACGAATGCACATGTCTACAAAGAAGTGACAGTTGTTTCAGTTGAGTTAAATGAGATTGGAAATTTACATTACCATGGTTTAAAGTAGATCTACAAGTAAACCTTTTTTTTTTTCATTTAAGTTTTTTTTTTTTTTTTCAGTAACAGGGCAGTTATAACTCCTGTCATTTTTTTTTTGCCATCCGTATCCCATTAAGGAGATTTACATTCACTTCTTGTCCCATAGCAAAAACATAAAATGAAAAAAAAATAAGATAATTTCTTGGGGACCCCCAGGACTAATGTCTCAGTTGGAAGATTTCTCCTCTATTACTTTTCCCAACATTTTCTTTTTCTTTCACTTTCAATGATAATGTTAAACAGGACAAATAGAGAGGGTGAATAGGCAGCAATAAAAACCTGACAGGTGTTCTAATCCATCTCCTCCCTGTCCAAAACTTTAAAAAGTATAAATAAAAATCCAAATATATGTGTTCAATAATTGTGAAATTAGGTTTTTGTGTCAAAAAGGCAACAGCCCTTTATAAACCCATTTTTACTTTTTATATGTGTTTTTTTACTGTACTGATATTCCAAAATATATTATAAAATTGCCATGTATTAGATTAGTGCCAGTAAAATGCCACTGAAACTCCTTTTTGCGTTAGATTGCTTCTGTCATAGCTGATCTCTGCCAGCTGATCTGTGTCCCTTATATTATTTTCAGCTTATGTGGTGTGTAACTGTTTGCTGTTGCAAGGCCAGTTCACTATTCTAATTAGGAATGAGCTTCAGATCTGGGTCAAACTCATGCCATTGGCAGTTTGGTAATATGGTGGCTGTTTGCTGCTATAAAGTAAACACCAACAAAATATTCCCAACGTTACCAACCAGTGAATTCAATAACAAAAGAATATTTGGTTAGTGCTGCTATACGCTGTTATGTGTTCCCACATATCAAATCAGTGACATGTTTTTTTATATAGTGCAATGCAACAATTTAAATTAAAATGATTCATGTGTACAAAAACCCTGTAACACCCAACCAATAATGGATTACATGTATACTTTAACCACCAAATATTATGATGACATGCTGTAAACGCTGAATAAATACTTTAAATCATCAAGAAGTATGTTTATTTAGTCTGTAGTGACAATCCTAAATACAGTAATCAAACTAACATACATTAATTATGTGTCTGTGAAAAACATGTGTTCAGGGGGAAAATGCGCGGTGGCTGAGGGAGCAGACATGTTTCCTTAGAGCTCTGCTCCCGAACTGGACTGACCAGAGAACCACAGACACCAGCCGCTCTAAGAAGCACACTCGACACTGCCTTTCCGCTCACGGAACTTACCGGCACCGTTATCATGGTCCTGAGGACCCCTAGACCGAAGTTTAAAATTGGTATTTCCAAGGAAGCGCAGTCTAGGCCGTCCTCTAAGATAGCGGTGCCAGCTACCTCATAGACCAGCACACCTTGCGCTCTCAAAGCCCTGTCACACAGCCTGAAGCTGCAGGATTATGCTGGTGAGTCTGATTCATATTCTGGTGGTTCACAGACTACAATTCACACTAAATTGTTTAAACAATTTGAACGAATGTTACAGAAAGCCCTGAAATAAAAATGTCTGGCCACATTACTGACAAATTAACAGGAGAAATTAGAGAACTGGGGTAGAGAACAGCTGAATTAGAAGTGAGAGTGGATGAAATAGAGAACCATTCACAACATTATGTCTCTGAATTTGAACATCTTAATGATGAGAATCTTATATTACAGTCCCGCATTGAGGATCAAGAAACAGGGACAGTCGTTCCAATTTGAGGATCAGAGGGATTCCTGAAAGTATTGTGGATATCCAGGCCACCATGTTAGCTCTCTTTCAGGACCTCCCAGGGACATAATAGTTAAGCAACATTATTATCGCAGCAAGGAACAATTGCTGGCTGCAGCCAGAGGGAAGGACCCACTTAATTTCCAGGGTCACACTTATCAGCTCTTCGCAGATCTATCCCCTCTTACAATAGCACTCATGCACTCCGAAATCTGCAAACTGCAGGAGCCTTCCCCCTACTCGGCCGAGCGGGGGTGCCCCTTCACAAGGAAGCTTTTGGGCTCTGATTGGCAGGCTTTCGCCCCCAAGTCTTTTTCTGCCCCTGGGCCCAGCCTTGAGCCTTTCCTGTAGGGGGAGGTTGGGAAGGCCGTTGCCACTGCTTAGAGCTTGATGCTCCGGGAGAGAGAGAACGGAGAGTAGATTTACCCCCTGAAATTCTTTGGACGAACTTGTCTAATTCTTCTCCAAATAAACGTTCCCCCTTAAACGGGAACCCAATCAAATGCTTCTTGCATGATAGCTCAGCTGCCCAATTTTTTAGCCATAGGGCCCTTCGCATGTGTACCAAAAGGAGAGACAAACGAGATGCTTGTTGGACAGAATCCAAAATTGCATCAATCATAAAACACAGAATTTGAGGTATTTCTGCATAGTTCTCCACTTCCTCACTGGGAAGGAGGCCAAGCATCTGCTTAACTTGTTCCTTGAGGAACTGACACAACCCCATGGCTGCGACTGTAGGTTGCACTACTGCGCCAGTCATGGAAAAGGAGGCTTTCAATAAGGTTTCCAGCTTCTTATCAGTTGGATCCTTAAATACCTGAGCATTATCCAAGGACAGGTCAGGTTTCTATTCACGCAAGAAACAGCCGCATCGACAGATGGGACCCCCCATTTCTTGGCGAAACTTTCCTCCAGAGGATAAAGCATAGAAAACCTTTTAGGAGGAGCACACAGTTTATCAGGATGTCCCCAATCCTCATACAACAATTTATCCATTAAGGGATGAATTGTAAAGGAAAGGCAGTCTGTGGGATTTTCCTGACTCCCAGGGAAGAAACAGAGGACGTAGCGACCTCAACAGCAGGCATTCTGAATGTGGTACGCACCAATTCAGTATAATATTGCACCTGTTTTCTGAGCGCCTGGGAGGAGGGGACTCTCTCCTTGTCCTCTGATTCATCCGACTGCTCATGATCCCTGTCCCAAGATAGGGATCTCTCCTCATTGTCAGGGGTGTCATCTGAAAGAGGAATCTCAGCAGAGGGAGGGGATCTACCCCTTTTCCTGCTATCTTTTAGGGAATCTGAAATAAAATTCATGATTCTCCCTTCAAAACCCTCCAATGTAGCCCTAAGGGAGTCCTCAGTGACATATATCGGGGCTGAAATATTAGGAGAGGCTGCAAAACGTGACAGGGGCACTGACTCATCCTGTGAGGCTGGCTCCAGTCTTGCGGGGGGGGGGGGGGGGATGGTAACCTACAGGCATTTTTAGAATCCCTAGACATAGGCAGTGATTTACCAGTGCCTTTGTTACCTCCCCCTGAGACCCTCTTACGAGGAGACATAGTCCTAAGCTACAAAGCAGAGGTACTAGTACAAAGTGCAATCACTGTTGTGCTCAAAGTCTCACAATAAATATATATGCTTAAACTGCACAACCTGATGCTGAGTAGGTGTCTTAGGTTTGCCTGGATCCAATCCCTTGGGATGCTTACTGCCCACAGCTCCTGTGTCTCCACTAACAGCCCCCTGGCGCTCTGGGCTTTTTTAAAATTGCCGCCTGGTGCCTGCGCAGTACAGCGCCGTGCACACCAACGTGCACGGCTCGCAACCACACCCCCCCGACTTCATTAGCACGGGAGCGTGCTTAACGGATATGCACGAGGACCACCAGACATCCAGGGGGTAAGGGGACCACCATCGGACCCCCAGACTACGTGGGACCCCTGTATTACCTTTATTGTGGCAGAGAGTGCAGTGGAAACGTGAGTCATCTGGAGGAACCATGCTTCACTGAGCGTGTGTATCTGAAAGGCATGTAAGTATGCATCAGGCTACTCTTACTCCCTCTAGTGGTGGAAACCAGGTAAGACATACAACTACTCAATAAAGAAATCCATAAAATACATTTATATAGGATTAACTTCCCTTACCTGTCCTCGCCGCAGAAATTGCTGAAAACAGACAGATTCCAGCCTTCACCCATCACGGCAGGCAGAGTTGTGCCAACCTTCAGGTTTTTTTGGGGTTCCTTCACAGAAGAACCTCCTACCTGGACCTTGTAAAAGACTCTGCCAGAAACTTTCGTGCCACTATGTAAATAGTACACCAAGTCTGGTTTTCCCAGAGCCCAGTCTTCCAATAGTAGAGGACTTACAGGCAAAACCTAGTTTCTTCGGATGACGAGGCCCTGGTACCATACCATCTTGGGAGTCAAAGTATCGGCCCGAGATATGGATCTGGTTTGTTGTAGCCCTTAGACCCCCACAGGGACCTGCACAGAGCTTTCTTCAGAGCACATGTTTTACGTGACCAACCACCATAGACACTGGCGAAAAAACTGAGGTGCCTCCCATATGGGAGGGGTTATATAGGGGAGGAATTCTCCTTAATTGGGGGTTAACCAGTGTCCAATCACCAGAGGTGCCTATATAACCCACTATGCAATGAAGCTCCTGTGTCCCGTGATGTATGATCAAGAAAAACAGTTTGCTCCCACACTGATACCTATATTAACCAGAGCCTTCAATACTATACTTAATGGACACACGTTTAAAATGGAAACATTGACTTCCATAATAACTATGCTCCCTAAATCCAGATCAGACTCCACCTCTTGGACCAGTTTCCATCCCATATCTCTACTGAATTGGGACATTAAACTTTTAGCTAAAATTATAGCATATCGTATCAATCCCATTATAGGCCACTTAATCCATCGTGATCAAACAGGATTCATGCCCACACGACAAGCGGGAGAGAATCTTAGACAGGCCCTCTTACTCAATCATGCAGCTAAAAATAAACACATTCCAACCTGCCTCCTCTGTTTAGATGTCAAGAAGGCATTTGACTCTGCCACTTGGCCATGCATGCAATACATTCTACATAAATTGAGTTTTGGGAATCATTTTCTGACCTGGGTCTCCTTTCTATATGATAATCCAAGGGCATATGTTAAATATGCTGGCTACAAATCAGCAATGATAGATATTAGGAGAGGTACGAGGCAAGGTTGTCCCCTCTCCCCGTTGATTTTTGCTCTTCTAAAGCCGCGTACACATGGGCGGACTGTCTGGCCAACTAAGTCCGTCAGACAATCCGACGGACAGTCCGTCCTACTTTCGAATGAACGGACTTGACCACACACGATGAACAAACAGTCCGTTGAAAGCTTGCGCGATGACGTGTACAGCACGTACGACGGGACTAGAAATCGGAAGTCCAATACACAGCAATGCAACCTTTCGCCGTGTAAATCCTTTCTGAGCATGCGCCATACTTAGTCCGTCCAACTAGCCTACTCACGAGCGGACTGTTCGCTGAAACCAAAGTTGGACGGACAATATTACGGAAAGTCCGCCAGACTGCACGCTGAAAAAGTCCGCTGAAGCCCACACACGGACGGACTGTCCACTGAAATGTGTTTTGGCGGACTAAGTTGGACAGACAGTCCGCCCGTGTGTACGCGGCTTTATAGAACCCCTGGCCCTATTAATCAGAGCCAACCCTGATATTAAATGTATTGAGTTAGGAGGATTACAACATAAGATCTGTCTATTTGTAGATGATGTTCTAATTTTCATCCACATGTGTCTGCTTCGAATCTACTAGACTTATTAGCCCTTGTACACACGGTCCGTTGGATTTTGTCCGACTGATTTTTTCCAACGGATTTTGTCCGAAACTGTTGCATACACATGGTTGGACAAAGTTGTCAGAAAATCCGATCGTTCGAACATTTTCTGTCGGAATGTCCGACCGTGTGTACAAGGGCTTAGATAGATTTGCTCATATTTCCAGACTGTTTGTCAATCCTACAAAATCGAATGCATTTAATATTTCTTTAACGCATATTGAACTAATGCAAGCTAAATCCTCTTTACCTTTTAACTGGGTATCTCACCAACTTTTACATTTAGGAGTCCAACTTACACTTTCCTTGACGAACCTCTTTGCAGCTAACTACCTTCCATTATTGAAACAAACCATGAATGAAACAGCAGTCTTCTCTCCCCTTGTCGTGGTTAGGGCGAATCAATGCTATAAAAATGACGATATTACCGAAATTGCTGTACTTATTTAGAGTACTTCCCATTTCATTACCGTTATATTTCTTAAGACTGGTACAAAGAAGGGTTATGTCATTTATATGGGGACCTACCAAACCCTGCATACTTCTTGCAACACTCTATATTCCTAAAAATAAAGGGGGTTGGGAGTGCCGAACTTTTCTTCCTACTACTACTACGCAGCTTAATTATCACAGATTCCTAAGTATCATGCTACTAGAGAAATCCCTTTGTGGGTAGCTAACAAATCCATTGACAGCGACCCCATTTTCGTGGCTAATCTGCTGTGGCTTCAACCCAAAGATAGAGCCCACCTTTCCAATCCCATTACTAAACATTCCTTTTGGCTATATGGGACAAATTAAACATTTCTCATTATCTCCAATCTTCACATAATCCCCTCCTTTCTTTCCTCAAGAATCCAGCTTTCTACCCTGCCTGGAAATTACCAAAGTCTTTTGCAGCATGGTCAACTATAAATTTGACCCGGCTATACAAATTGGCCTCTTCAGCTGATTTTCATACATTCCCTACACCTTGTGAAACATTTGGGCTTCCTAGGACTGAACTTTTTCATTATTTACAAATCAAGAATTTTTAGGCACCTCTCATTAGTACAGGTTCAATATATAACCAAATGTCGCAATTTGAAGATATTTGCCAGAGTGGCCCACATATTAGAGGACTGATTTCACTCTTATATCAACATCTCACCGCTATATCCAATGACTCATTTTCCTCATATGCTCCTAAATGCTTTGTGCCCATTAGGGGTGGATGGGTGGTCTGGAGGCATGTTCCATTAAAAACGCCAACATTTTAGGGGCTCTAATTTTGGTTCTTTAAGTGAATCTACTTTGTTATAAGTCTTGTTTTCAGATATGATCCTTGTTGATCATACAGTGACATCTATACCCATATTTATTATCCATGATTTTGACTGTTTCCCTTGTATAAGCCTACAGATTGTTCTGTTTTTCTCATGTAAATCTCAATAAAAATATTGAACAGAAAAACATGTGTTAATTTTTTCAATAATGAGTACTGAAAAAAAACAAGCCAATACTCATAACCCTATTAGGCTCCGGCTGGCCAATGGCACCCATACAAGTAACCCTGTCAAAGTACTCTCTGAATTTTGCAAACGTCTTGCTAATCTATATGAAGGGAAGGGGTCTCTTCCTTCCAATGAAGCAGAGACACTCTTTCAGAACCTGTCTATACCCAAGTTGGCAGATGCTAGCCGTGAGTCTATAGATAAACCAGTCTCGGTAGATGAGGTCCTCGGCGCCATAAAAACCCTCAAACCCCACAAGCGTCCTGGTCCAGATGGTCTTCCTGGTATATACTATAAGAAATTTGTGGCCATCCTGGCCCCACTTCTTGCTAATTCTTTCAACGCCCTACTAAATCAACATTCCCTTGGTCGCGACACATTGACTACTATCATTGCCATGCACCCTAAACCCAACACAGACCACACCCTCTGGTCCAACTATAGACCCATCTCCCTCCTAAATTTGGATGTGAAAATCCTAGCCAAAATCCTCGCCCTGAGGCTTAACCCAATTATTATATAAAAACTGAGTTTGTCTTATTTAACCATTTTTAAACTTCCTTCCTTAAACTTCCTTTGTGAAATGGTAGGGGTACTTTTGTACGCCCTTACCATTTCAAACGGGGGGGCGGGATCTGGGGGTCCCCTTGTTAAAGGGGGCTTCCAGATTCTGATAATCATTATTAAAATCACTACTCCTGAAAAAACTGCAGTTTTTAAAACTTTTTTTGCATTGATCCATGTCCCCTGGGGCAGGACCCGGGTCCCCAAACACTTTTTAGGACAATAACTTGCATATTAGCCTTTAAAATTAGCACTTTAGATTGTGAATGTTCGAGTCCCATAGACTTTAATAGGGTCCTAAAGTTCACACGAAGTTTAGGTCTGTTCGCAGGTTCTGGTGCGAACCGAACAGGGGGGTGTTCGGCTCATCCTTACGCTTACACAGGTGATCCGGCATCAGGAAGGTCCCAGTGTGTTATAGGTGCCCAAAAAAATATTCTAATCTATCAAGGATTATATATTCCGTAGTGACAATCCTAAATGTAGTGATCAAAATAACATATATTATTCACCATACAACTTCAGACATGCATCCATGAAAAAAATGCATTATTTTTTTTTTAATAAAAAGCCCTGAATAAAATCAACCAACTGATGTATGTCATCATGCAGCAGCCACAAAATAGAATAGTATGCCCTATGAAAGTAAGGTGGAATTGTGACCGGGAGGGCCCTATAAAGGCAGAGCAACTTAGGTAACAAGGAAATTTTTACAGCTGCAATTCGCCCGAGCCAGGAGGTGTGGAGGGGCAGCCAGGCATCGAGTAGTGAGGAGAAGTGTTTTAGCATTGGAAGGTAATTCGATTGGAACAGGTGGGTGGGGTCGCTAGTCAGTTTGATTCCTAAGTAAGGGATTGAAGAGGAGGACCATAGAAAGGGAAAATTCATCTGTACAAGTTTAAGTTCAGCTAAGGGAAGGGCTGGGCCTTAGATTTTGCCTGACTGACCTCTAATCCGGAGACCCTTGCAAACTTAGCTAATAGTTGTAGAAGGTTGGGCAGAGTGATATGTGGAGAGGTAACAAATAATAGTGCGTCGTCAGCGAAGAGGCAAAGTTTATGGGAAGTAGAAGCTATTTCTAGGCCATGGATATTTGGGTTTGTTCTAATTAAAGCCGCAAGGGGTTCAATTACTAAGGCAAATATTAGCGGGGATAAGGGGCAGCCCTGTCTCGTTCCTCTTTGTATTGGGAAGCACTCTGAGCTAAAACCGGAGTATTTCACATATGCCTGTGGATGCGCATATAGGGCACTCATCCATTGTAAAAAGTTGGGACCGAAGCCCCAGCGTCTTAAAATGTAGTGGAGATAGGAAACCCAAGACGTCTTGAACTGCAGGTGAAATGTAGGAACTAGTTCCTCCTTAGGACACCCTAGTGCTTCCAGCCTTCCCCTCTCAAGAACCAGGCCCTCAACTGAAGGTGAGCCGGACATGGATGGAGAATCGAGCCTTGGGAGAGCAGGTCCTGTCTGGATGGAAGAGGAACTGCGTCCCGAAAACTGAGGAGGGTTAGGAGAGGAAACCAAGGCCTGTTGGGCCAATGCGGAATTATTGCCAACACCTCCACTTCCTCCCATCTGAGTCTCTTCAGGAACTGAAAGATAATTGGAATTGGAGGGAAGGCGTATGCCTTGTGGAACCACCACTGCTCTGTTAGGGCATCTATCCCGTAGGCCTGCGGATCCTTGAACCTCGAATAGAATCTCGTTAGCTTCCTGTTGAAACGGGAGGCGAAGAGATCCACTTCTGGAGAAATCCCCAGGGATAGAACCCACTGAAACACATCTTCGTGAAGGGTCCACTCGTTGTTGTCCAAGTGGACTCGTGAGAGAAAGTCCGCTTGGACGTTGAGAACTCCAGGCACATAGGCTGCTGTTAGGTTGGCCAGATTCTTCTGGGCCCAACGCATTATTGGATCCACTTCCCGCAGCAGAGGCCAACTTCTGGTGCCCCCTTGCTTCTTTACGTATGCGACTGCAGTCGTATTGTCCAGCCTGAGGACTACGAATGCTCCCACTATCAGATGCGGAAATGCCAAAAACTCTAGGAAGGCTGCTCGTAGTTCTAGCACATTTGACACTATTCCCCGAGAGGAAAAGTCCCAAATGCCCTAAGCCACTTCCGATAGACTATGCGCCCCCCAGCCCTTGTTGCTGGCATCTGACGTCACTGTGATCCATTTGATTGGAAGAAGGGAGTGCCAATTCAACAGGTTCTCCCGACGAAGCCACCAGAGGAGGGAACCTCTCATGGTCTGAGTAATCTCGATGGACTGGACCTTTTCTCCCGACCATTGGCGAAGAAAACCCATTTGAAAGGGGCGCATCCTCCACTATGCCCACTTCACCATCGGTATGGTGGACACAATGGTGCCTATGATCTTTAGGCAATGAAGAGCACTGAGACGAGACGAAGAGAGGGCCAGGTGGATCCTGTCCCATACTACTGCAACCTTCTCCTCGGGCAGAGAGATGGTACCTTTTGCCGTATTGAACAGAGCACCGAGGAACACGAGAGACTGTGTAGGAACTAACTGGCTCTTCTCCAAATTCAGGAGCCACCCGAATTCCTTGAGGGTTGCGATAACTTGATCCCTGTGTTTCAAGAGACAATCCTTGTCCTGAGCCAGAAGAAGCAAATCGTCCAGATAATGATGAATCCGGATTTTCCTCACTCTCAACAATGCTACAACTGCTAGAAGGACCTTCGAGAATGTGCAAGGGGAGGTTGACAGATCGAAAGGAAGGCAGGTAAACTGTAAATGAAGCTGGCCAATGGAGAAACGAAGAAACTTTTGGAACTCTGTGGCCACCGGGACGTGAAAATAGGCGTCTTTGAGGTCTATTGAGACATGCCAGTCCCCTGGCTGCACTGATTGTTGAATCGTGGACAGAGTTTCCATTTTGAATTTCTCCTTTCTTATGAAGCGATTTAGACGCGTCAAGTCTATTACGGGTCTCCACGTACTATTCTTTTTCTGGACCAGGAAAAGAGGGGAATACATTCCCATGCCGCGTTGGTTGTCTGGAACAAGAATAGCGGCGCCTTGATCCAACAAAGATTTTATGCAGGCTAAAAGAATTTGTCTTTTTTCTTCCTACCTTGGAATGGATGTGGGAACACACTTGAGTTTGGGGACACTGCTGAACGACCAAGTGTGCCCGAAGGAGACCGTCTTGACGGTCCAAAAATCCTGGATCGAGGCTGCACAGACGTGCCGAAAGTGGAACAAACGAGCTCCCACCTGGACCGCCTGGAGGGGCCCGATCTCAAAAGGACTTAGTAGGCTCCTTTTCCCCCATCGAACTGCCCTTTGCAGATTTTTTGAGAGATGTCTGTCTGGACCTCCAAGATCTGGAAAATTCCCGTCTAGGCCTGTAAGTGTGTGCCTCCCTTGCACGGTCTTGACCCTGCTTTCTTGGGAACGATCTCCTTTGACTCTGCAGGCGCCTATCCTGGGGGAGAAACCCTGACTTACCCCCGGTGGCCCGAGTTATAGCACTATCCAGCTTATTGCCGAAAAGGGAAGAACCATCAAAGGGAATACGGCACCAAACCTGCTTAGAAGCGGGATTGGCTAGCCAAGGACGGAGCCACAGGGCACGCTTGGCAGTTACAGATGAGAGCATAACTCGAGCCACCAGTCGGATAATATCGATCGAGGCCTCTCCCAAGAAAGCCAAAGCCAGCCTTAGTTCTTGAATGGGAGAACCCTTGGCAAGATCTTCTGAGATGTTTCTGAGTGTTTCATCAACACTATCAGACCAAACTTCCATCTCTCTAGACAGGCAATGCCAGACGTAAGATAGATCCTCTTCAGGTCAGAATCAATTCTCCTGTCCAGAGCATCCTTAAAAGAGACTATGTCCTCAAGAGGAAGGGTCACATGTCTGACCAGTCTCATCACAGCCGCATCCACCAGAGGGGAAGACTCCACATTTTTAACTTCTTCCTCCTTAAAAGGGTAGAGTCTCTAGATCTTAGATAGAAGAGAATTCTTTTTCTCTACCTTGCTCCACTCATCCGAGATCACTTCTCCCAACTCTGAGAGGAAAGGGAAGCTAATACGCTCCTTCATTAATTGTTTAAAAAACTTTCTTTGCTTCGCCTGAGCCACTACCAGCTCTTCCCAGTTCAGCGTTTCCTTGATGGCTTTGACCAAAGGAGGAAGCAAGGCAAAGTCAAAACCCGAACCAGACTCTTCTTCCTCAGATTCACTATCTGAGAGGACAGCAGACGGATGGCTAGGCAAAGAGGGATCCCATGTGTCCTGGGCCTGAGCATCCCTCCCCGGAGACCTTGGAGACTCTATGGGAGACAAATGGGGGCTTCAAATTTCTTTAGACTGTCCTTGACCAATCTTTCCACCATAGACTTCAGCTGTTGGTCCGAGTCACTCCTTTCACCCGTCGCTTTAACATAACAGGCATCACAAAGGGACTTGTCAGCAGGAACCTGCGTCCTGCACCCCCAGCATAAACCTTCAGCTGTGTGACTTGGGCAAGCTGTAGAAGGGCGGGAAGATTCCCGGCTACGGAGACTGGTTCTCGCAGGAGAATCATGATGTCTGGATGTGTAGAGGAATGTCGGCGGTGGGACTTAGACGAATCACTTCCTCGGTGAGAACTCTGGCGTTGAGTAGACCTAGAAGGGCTGAAAAAGGGAAAAACCGGCAGTGTTAGCGGAACATCCCCTAATGTTCCACTGTCCCCCCCCGGCAGGTAACCCAAAAAAGAAGTACCTGCTCCGAGAGGGCTGGCCACTAGCAGGCGGTGAGGCATCCAAAGGATCCATCAGGGCTAATGCTGAAGAAACCAGGGCTCAGGAATGGCACTGCAGGCTTTACAAGCATCCCAGAGGCTCTGCAAGCTGTTCTCTGTTTTTAAAACTGCCGCCTTAATGACGTCACGAATTACGCCATGAAAACACTAGTGCGCATGCGCGAAGCCCGCAACGCGCATGCGCGAACCAAGCCTCGTCCTTGCGCCGGTCTTGCGCATGCGCAGAACAACCGAGCGGCGAACAAAGAAGTAGCTGGAACGCAAGGAAACCAGCCGCCCAGCCTGCCAGATACATCGCACAGCGCTGTATGGGGGAAAAAAAAGACACACGCACTAAAACAAGAACACACAGAAAATGACACAGAAAGGCTGCCATGGACAAACATAAAGCTCACCACTCTTGTACACGGACACCAGCCGAGGTAGGTCCCCAAACACATGCCGGACTTCTGGAGGAGGGGGGGCAATAGTCACCTGCTAGTAGCTAGGCTCACGACTAACACACGGCTTCACCTGTCAGTGACAAGGCATTCACCTCTTCAGCGTCTCTTCCATATGCCCCTTTTCCATACTCCGCTAGTAGCTAGAGCTTATTGGAAATATGCGACTCCAAGTCGCTCGGCCGGTCCGTATCGCAGAAAAAAAATGCAAGTCTTCAGGGTAAAAAGACACATGCTAGGTCCTATGGAGGAGGTCAAAAAAAGAACACGGCCTCTGGCAGGGAGAAAAGATTTATGGGAGTATCATCCTATAGGGTAATGGAGGTGGGACTAAACCCACACGTTGGCTGCCATGGAGTCTGTCAGGAAAACCCTTCTCATTTGTATTTCATAATAAAACCTGTTTTGTATTTCCCTTTTATACTGCAGCCCACTATACCACTTCAATATTATTTCTTTGAAATAATACTCTCTAATTTTATTTGTATTTGTAAACCTACCTTGTCTCTCTCTTAAAAAATGCAGCCTAGAAACATTGCTTACATACTATGCAGCATGTCTATACACCATTTATGGCTGTTGTACACTCTGATTTTTATTTCATGCTTTAACTGGCCTGGTCTCTTCTTCTTAAACTGTGACTTACCAAAGTTGGTTATATTCACAGAGTCTGAACATATACCAAGTCTCCACTGAGTCTGTTCACAGAGTGTGTATAATTTTTATGCATTTTTTTTCTGTGAAGTAATGTGAAATAATGAACTCTAATGCCGTGTACACATGATCAGATTATCCGGCGGACTTGGTCCGTCCGTGTGTGGGCTCCAGTGGACTTTTTTCCCCAAAAGTCCGGCGGACTTAGAAAGTAGTTTTAACTCAAAAATTGCCCGCCGGACTCGCAGGAGACACTGTGGGGATCCCAGCGCTAACGTTTCTTATATTAGGAGGGCAGGGACAATCCGGCCGTCTGTGTGCTAGTCCGCCGGACTTTTGAAATGAACGGACTTTCCCGCACACGGAGAAAAGTTCGTTAATTTTGAACGCAGATCCAGGTAGCCGGGACTAGCAAAGGAAGTCAATGTCGCCGCCTTCGGCGGCGAGATTGACACCTCGCTGCCCCGTCACCTGGTATGGACTTAAAGGGGAAGCCCTACGCCAAAAAAAGGTTAAGACCCTTATCCGAGCTTGCAGACCGGCCGGTCAGGAAAGGGGATGGGGACGAGCGAGCGGCCCACCTCCTGAGCCGTACCTGGCCGCGCGCCCTCAACATGGGGGGTGCTGCGGTCCCCCACCCCAAAGCACTTTGTCCCCATGTCGATGAGGACAACGGCCTCTTCCCAACAACCCTGGCCGTTTGTTGTCGGGGTCAGTGGGCGGGGGGCATATCAGAATCCAGGAGCCCCCCACCCTATGTGAAGGAGCATGGGGTACAATGTACCCCTACCCATTCACCTGGTGAAAAAAATGTAAAAAAAAACACCACACAAGGGTTTAAAATAATTTATTGCACAGCTCCGGGGGTCTTCTTCTGTCTTGGGGGGTCTTCTCACCGCACTCCTCCTCCTGGCTTTCTTCTTTGTGTGGCTTGGACATAGCAGAGTGAAGATGCTCATAAGAGCTCTTGACCCTTTCATCTAGGCTGATATGCCCAAATTCAAACCCTTTCTCACTGGCCATGAGCTACCATGGCCAGTGAGAAAGGTAAGACCAGGGGATCATCTAAAGCGGCTTCAGCAGCCAAAATCAATTGTTTCTTTCAAAAACTGTCCAGAGCAGTCCTGGAGGCTCTTTCTGAAGAGACATGAGGTGCCCCAAGGCCTCCAACTCCGCACTCCTCATCAATGGTGCCCTTATAAACCTCTTTGCCCCACTCCTTGTTGGGACTTCCGGCTCTCCTAGTTCCCTCGTCTGGCCTTGAGCTTTCCCTACACCTATCTTAGGATGATGCAGATATCCAAGCCCTGTTGCAGGCTCTCCCTACCAATTCAGACATGTAGGTGCTGGTGCTGAGGGTGGAGGAACAACACCGCTGGGACCTCAAGCAGATTCGATCAGAAGTGCACGGCTTGGACAACAGACTGACCATGGATGAATTAGTGGTGTTTGCTCTGGAAACCCATGTTACCCAGATGGAACAAGCACACTCACGGTACCAAGACCAGTTGGCGGAGGTACAGCTCCATGCAGAGGACCTAGAGAACCACAGCCACTGCAACAATATGAGGCTCAGAGGGCTTACAGAGTCAACTGGACGATCTAGCAGAGACTGTCCTAGCAATCCTGCATAAAGTCCAACAAGTCCAACTCCCTTCTCCCCCTTTTTTTTGTGGGTGCACCCTCCGGTCCCTACATTCACCATGGGTCAATCAGAGAATCTTTGTCTCGTGTCTATCAATGTGAAGGGGATGAACACCCAAGAGAAGCGCTCTATAGTGGTCTCCAACTTGAAAAATATGAAAGCTCACATTTGCTTCCTTCAGGAAACTCATTTTTAAGCCGATAAAATACCGAGACTCCATGATCATTTCTCCCCGGCAGCCTACCACATGTGCTCTTCCAAAACCAGGTCCAAGGGGGTAAGTATTTCTCTTCTAATGTGAACTCCGATAACGCTCCCCTGATGGTTTTGGAAGCTCACAAGAGCTACGTCAGAGGCATCTTGATCAAGTTTGGATCCCGTCTCAAGAAGGCTAGAACCCAGCAAACCCACAATTTATTGGACAAGATCAGAGCCTTGGAGGCCACTCATAAAAAATTTCTAGCAGCTCAGGCTTTGGTGGACCGTACTATCCTGAGAACCCAGCTGAGATCTCTGGCCCTAGTCAGGGCCAAGACAGTTAATGCTAAATGTAAACGTATGTTCTACAAGCATAGCAACAAGTGTGGAAAATTACTAGCAAGGGCTCTGAGAACACAACGGGCTTGAGCATTTATCCCTGAACTCCTGGGTGACAATAATACCAAGGTACATACTACGGAGGAGATTGCTGTCTTGTTCCGAAAATACTACACTTCCCTGTACAACTTACCGCGTCAAACCTCTGTAAGGGATATATCATTAAAACGTGAGGCCATACAGGAATACATTCAAAAGTCGGGCCTGCCCCGTCTGTCTGACGAGCTGTTGACAACTTTAGATACACATATCTCTGGGGATGAGGTAACTCTGGTGATAGCATGAATGCAAAATGGCAGGGCACCGGGCCCAGATGGATACTCCCTCCTATATTATAAGGCCTTCGGGATCTTTTGATTGCACATTTTCGAGGTGCATATAATGATGCAGGGAAAGGAGTGCTCCCCCCTACGGACACTTTGCGGGCTTTCATTACGGTGCTCCCCAAAGAGGGCAAAGACCCCCTACATTGGATCTTAAAATCTTCACCAAAGTCCTCTCAATGCGCTTAATGGAGTGGATTCTGCAACTGGTTCACTCGGATCAGGTTGGTTTTGTGCCCTCCAGGGAAGCACGTGGCAACACTATGAAGGTGCTTAACCTGATCCATGCAGCTCGGACGCGGGGGACACCCATGCTGCTCCTCTCAACCGACGCCAAGAAGGCATTCAATAGGGTGCACTGGCCCTTTTTGTTAGAGACCCTTTGACTTGTGGGATTAGGACACCGGATGATAAACTGGATACGATCTACTTTCACCATCGGCCCAAGTAAAGGTTAATGTCTACCTCTGTTCCCCATTCGCGATAGCAAAAGGGATGAGACAGGGATGCTGTCTCCCCTGATATTTATTCTAACCCTTTCTCCAAATGGTTAGCAACAACCCCCGACATCTCAGGCCTTCGTTTAGATGATACGTTGTCCCCAAAAATCATGGAGTTTGCCGACGACCTTATATTCATGGTAACTAACCCCCTGGTATCTATTCCAAACCTGCTGGTGGAATTGAAAAAGCACGGGGCACTATCCATTTTCAAGATTAACTACCATAAATCAGAGGTGCTCAACATATCCATGCTGGCATCTCTCGATACATTATTCTTGGTAGATTTCCCTTTCAAATGGGCAGAGACCTCCATCAAATACCTGGGCATTCTTCTGCCCAGTAGGTTGCCAAAACTGATGGGCGGAATGGCCTTGTCAGACGTTAATCTTTACCACATGGCCTGTCACCTGACATGAATCTTAGACTGGTGTCGCATGGCCGGCTTAAACAGTGGAACAACTCTTGACTGAAACTCAGCTAAACTCGGTGCCCTGGTGCCAGGCAAATCTGCCAAGCCAAGTTCTAAACCACTCCACTGTGGAAGAAACGTGGAGGATTGCTCAAAAAGCATTCCAGGATTTCTCAGTCACACATACCCCCTCGCTGCTCACCCCGGCCGTTGGGAACACGGCCTTCAGTCCGGGAAAGCATCATAGAGGACCCATCCTTAATGGGTCTGTCCTTTTGGCAAAAACTCCAGCTAGCTCACTTCATAGGGTCGCAACCTCTCCCAGTGCCCTTCAGAAGGACCTTAACTACATTTGAACAACTATGCCTGAAACAGTCTCCTGTGCAACATACAGTTTTGATGACCTATCAATTTGCTCATATTGCCTCCCAAGGATTTCAGACCCCTCTACATTTTTAAGTGGGAGCAGGATCTGGGACTCCAATTCACTGAGTGACAAGTGGAACGACTTCTCCTCTTTTCAAGTAAAACTTCAGTGTGTGCTAACCACCAGGAGGCAGGGTTCAAAGTGTTGACTCGGTGGTACTATACACCAGAGAGGATCCACAAGATGTTCCCTCAGAGCTCTGATTTGTGCTGGAGATGTGGGGAGGAACTGGGTTCTCTCCTCCATGTCTTCTGATCCTGCCATCTTTTGGTTCCTTATTGGACTGAGGTACACTGCATTATCCAGAAGTTCACCGATAGGAAATTGCCTCTGACCCCCATGTTCTTCCTCCTACATCATCACAAGATTCCGAGCAAGATCTGGAGGAGATCCATTCTACCTCTCCTGCTTACAGCGGCAAAAAGTTGCATCCCTTGATTCTGGAAGTGGACACAGATGCAGGGGGTGATCGTCTGGTTGAAAAGAATAGCCAAAATCAATGAAATAGAGGACTTGGTGGCCACAGATAAGGACCTCAGAGATAAGTACCTCAAGAAATGGTTGTATTGGCACGAGTTTGCTTACTCTGAGGAACATAAGCCTATGATCTAACTCCCTTGGGAGTGGAGACACCTGAGATAGCTCCCTGGTCACTGATGGAGGGACTGGAAGACGGTCCCCCTCCCTCTTTTCTTTATCTCTTATTTCTCTGGCTTCTCTTTGATGCTTGACCGCAGGGTCACAGCCATCTCTCTTTTCATCTAAAAAAAAAACAGTGTATACTGTAAAAAATGGATGTGGATACCTCCTTGGCCTCAAGGACCACTGTCTGGTCCGCAAATATATGTTATATTATGTGCTTTATTGTGAAGTTTGTATACGTGGTCTAGCATGTGGGGGTGAAATGCATTTCAGAATTCAATCTTTCCTTAGGGGTATATGCTTCAACTTCTACAATGAAGCAAAAGGGGATATATATATATATATATATATATATATACAGTATATATATATATATATATATATATATATATATATATATATATATATATATATATATACAGTATCTCACAAAAGTGAATACATCCCTCACATTTTTTGTAAATATTTTATTATATCTTTTCATGTGACAACGTTTAAGAAATTACACTTTGCTACAATGTAAATTAGTGAGTGCACAGCTAGTATAACAGTGTAAATTTGCTGTCCCCTCAAAATAACTCAATACACAGCCATTAATGTCTAAACCGCTAGCAACAAAAGTGAGTACACCCCTTAGTTAAAATGTCCAAATTGGGCCCAAAGTGTCAATATTTTGTGTGGCCACCATTATTTTCCAGCTCTGATTTAACTCTCTTGGGAGTTCACCAGAGCTTCACAGGTTGCCACTGGAATCCTCTTCCAATCCTCCATGACGACATTATGGATCTGGTGGATGTTAGAGACCTTGCGCTCCCCCATCTTCCATTTGAGGATGCCCCACAGATGCTCAATAGGGTTTAGGTCTGGTGACATACTTGGCCAGTCCATCACCTTTACCCACAACTTCTTTAGCAAGGCAGTTGTCGTCTTGGAGGTGTGTTTGGGGTTGTTATCATGTTGGAATACTGCCCATTCTCCGAAGGGAGGGGATCATGCTCTACTTCAGTATGTCACAGTACATGTTGGCATCCATGGTTCCCTCAATGAACTGTAGCTCCCCAGTGCCGGCAGCACTCATGCAGCCCCAGACCATGACACTCCCACCACCATGCTTGGCTGTAGGCAAGATACACTTGTCTTTGTACTCCTTACCTGGTTGCCGCAACACACGCTTGACACCATCCGAACCAAATAAGTTTACCTTGGTCTCATCAGACCACAGAACATGGTTCCAGTAATCCATGTCCTTAGTCTGCTTGTCTTCCGTAAACTGTTTGCGGGCTTTCTTGTGCATCATCTTTAGAAGAGCCTTCCTTCTGGAATGACAGCCATGCAGACCAATTTAATGCAGTGTACTCATACATCGATTTCCCCAAGAAAACCTCTGGCTATGATGCTGAGCACATGCACTCAACTTCTTTGGTCTACCATGGTGAGGCCTGTTCTGAGTGGAATCTATCCTGTTAAACCACTGTATGATCTTGACCCCCATGCTGCAGCTCAGTTTCAGGGTCTTGCCAATGTTCTGATAGCTTGGGCCATCTTTATGTAGAGTAATATTTTTTTTTTCAGATCCTCAGAGAGTTCTTTGCCATGAGGTGCCATGATGAACTTCCAGTGACCAGTATGAGAGAGTGAGACTGATAACACCTAATGTAACACACCTGCTCCCCATTCACACCTGAGACCTTGTAACACTAACGAGCCACATGACATCGGGGAGGGAAAATGTCTAATTGGGCCCAATTTGGACATTTTCACTTAGGGGTATACTCACTTTTGTTGCCAGCGATTTAGACATTTATGACTGTGTGTTGAGTTATATTAAGGGGACAGAAAATGTGCACTGTTCTACAAGCTGTACACTCACTACTTTACATTGTAGCAAAGTGTCATTTCTTCAGTGTTGTCACATGAAAAGATATAATAAAATATTTACAAAAATGTGAGAGGTGTACTCATTTTTGTGAGATAATGTGTATATATATATATATATATATATATATATATATATATATATATATATATATATATATATATATTGCTGTAGGCTGATTCTGACATTGCTAAAGAATCTACTCACACAGTGAAACATATCGTGTTATAACTGAGGAGGATGTACATAAGAGTAAAAGAAAAAAATGCCACAGACAGGGGAAATCAAAATAAAATTATATAGCCATGCCCAGATACAAATAATGACATAGAACCATCTAAAGTACTACTAAATATATGACATATATTAGGCCAGGCTAGAATGTTAGTATAAACCAGATAGAAAAATGGTAATAAAATGTTTTACCACGCATACTGTATGAGAAGTTTCAAAGAAGTCCCAGACGGTGCAGAGTGGCGCACGTCCCGGCCCCTGAGTTGGGGAGATAAATCGTGGGATGCTGGGAGGGACCGCACTATATATATACCCAGCTAGTAAGAGAAAGCCCGCCAGTGCAGCCTCATTAGTGCCACCTCATCAGTGCATATCAGTGCTGACTCATCAGTGCCCATCAGTGCAGCATATCAGTGCCCATAAGTGCCACATATCAGTGCCCATCGGTGCAGCTTCATCAGCGCACATAAGTGAAGGAGAAAATGTACTTATTTTTTAACAGAAACAAATAAAACCTTTTTTGTTTTTAAAGTTTTTTTTAAATTGCTTAGCAAAAAATAAAGAACCCAGTGGTGATTAAATACCACCAAATCTCTATATGTCTAAAAAAAGATAAAAATTTAATTTGGGTACAGTATTGCAATTGCCATTCAAAGTTCGACAGCACTAAAAGCTAAAAACTGGCCTGGGCAAGAAGGGGGTGATAGTGCCTTGCATTAAAGTGGTTAACCCCTTGCTGTCTAGGGCATTTTTAGAAAACAAATTCACACATGTTGAAAGCAGAGGCCTTGGAGAATAAAACGGTGCCTATTGCATTTTTTTCCAAATTATTTGAAAAAAATTAAATAATTTTAGTGTACAAAAACACAATATTAATTATTAACTTTTTTTGTTAAAATATAATGTTTTAAAAGTAAATACCATAGATATAAATAGAGTAAATAGATACCAGTCATGTGAAGACTCAAAATACCACACACCCGTGAAATGGCGACAAACTACTGTACCTAGAATTTTTCATAGGTGATGCTTTGAAAACATTTACAGGTTATCAGTGTAGAGTTAATAAGTTAAGACCCTACAATTATTGTTCATATACATTGACATTTACAGAGACACCTCATATGTGTGGTGCCATTGCTGTTTATCTATGTTCCCTTTTATGCTGTCTACTCTGTTTCAAGGATGTCTTGTTTTACTATCTCGTACATTACTCCATCCTGGGGCCCTTTGAATGTGGTGGGGCACTGTGGAAGTACTTGATGGACCCTGTTGCATATTTAATAAGGTGTAGTCCTTTTTGTAAGTATGTTTAGGATTTTTATAATTTAAACTTTTTCAATCTTTACTCTTATGTCCCGGAGTCATGTTATACCATGCTGTTTTCCTTGACCCATTATGATATTATCTTTGAGATTACACTGCTTGTCTATGTGTATTTATGCTGATATATTGTCATTATATTACCAGAAAATACAGTCTGTTATGATCATACATTCTGTTATGATCATACCCTGAAAAAGCAATTTGCTATATTCCAAAACATGTTGGGATCTTCCAGTTGATTGCCTGCGGTTTGATGTTCCACCATGTCAACCAAACTGCATACCTTGAATGTCAGCCTTGTATTGTATTGTGATCCATATGTATTTCATCATTTTGATATGCATGTCTACTCCTCTCACTTTTTATATTTGTAATAAAATGTATATTTTTTATCATACTTACTCTTCTACTCTTCTGCTTAGTGTGATCTTTGCCTACAAACAAGGATTTTTTTGTCTTTATCTGTGTGTAGGGACCTATGAGCCCATTTGCATGCACATGGGGGAGGGTGGTGCTGTTCAAACGTTTTAAATAGTTTTTATTTATTATATTACTTTTTTTACATGAATGGTTTTTTTTCCAGTTAACTTTATTGCTGTCACAAGGGGATAACAAGCCCCATATGCAAGAGCTTTGGGCGGGTGACAGGTAATCTTTATGGAGATATCAGGGGTCTATTAGACTTCCAATGTCTCTCATACCCTCCAAAGCAGCCAATCAAACACAGATTGTGCCAGGGTATGACAGCTCTGAAACTGGAGGTGACAAAATCATCATTGCTTCCGGTTTCATTAGTCACAAGGGAGAAGTTATTCCAACTGTTTACCATGGTCCTGAGCTCCCTAGAGGAATGGGAGAGCCTGGAAAATACTGCAGGCAGCAACTGGAAGGAAAAGCTACCCAGATCACTTAAACAGCTGATCACCAGCTGTAAAAAATTGCACCATAATCATGGTTTCAGCTGCAGCCATCAGCTTGGTATAACCACTTGCTGACAGGAAGTATATCTATGAAAGGGGGTTAGCAAGTGGTTAAAGGCCTCTTCCAAGCATCCAATAAAATGTTTAGTTGATTTTCCCATGTCACCCTTGAAGTTACATTTAAAAGTGGACCCTTATCTTGCTGTTTGTTTGCATTGTTAGTACCGTTCTCTCCATGGCCTTTGTTTCATGATCTCTTCCCCATGAGCTTTGAAAATAGCCAGCATTAATTTTTAATACTTGCTCCCCAGAGAATTTAATAAAGTTTTGATTAAAGTTCACAATTTCCGGACTTTGGGCGAACCAACCAAACCCAAGACAATTCACTCATCCTTAATTCTAATTAGATTCAAATAAATCTTGGAAAATGAGTCAAGTGTAACTTCCTTTTATTCTCTATGGCAAACAAGAGGGAACTCATTTACAATCAAACTGAGCAAATGATGGATTTTTTAATGTGCTTAGAGTGTTCCAACATTATTTTGTTATTTCATAAGAAAGAGTTTGAATTCCTTTAAACTAAATATTTCCATTCTCCATCTGCCAACAGTTGTGATGCTTGACTCAATTGTATTTTTTCAACAGCCCACTGTCAGCCCTTCCTATTTCAAATTATCGCTTATCACACACACAAAAATTTGGAATTTCAAATAAAACACGAAAGCTCAGCTAGTTGCATTTCTATATCACCATTAAATTGGGTGACATTTAGGAAAAAAGCATCCAGAGAATTTGATTTGCAAAAACGAAACATCAAAAGGTTGCGTGGAAGCTGCAAAATCTGACCTTACTAACATTTGCATTTCCATGCAATCAAGCGAGTAATATACCAGAACGGAACAACGGCAAGGTCCTTTCAACTATTTTGTTTTTGAAGTGACAATTCCATTTACGCTGGCTGTTATTCAAAGTTATTTTATAAGAAGACAAAATGAATAACCCTAAAAAATTTCTTACGAATTTCCACATAATGGGAGTTCTGTAGCTTTCCGTGCAGGAGAAACAACAATTGTGATTTTGTACTGTCTTTTTAATTAAACGATCACAACAAAGCTCAGATTATTTCATGCTTTAAGTAACATTGAGAAGTATATGCTAAGGTTTTTATTTTGAGAAGGGAAGATATCTGAGATACAGCTATTATTACAGGCAACAATAATCAGGACACACAAAAGATTTCCTGTTGAGTAATCTAATTAAATGACACAGCAGGAAGCCTCTCCTCGGTCCCTACTCAGAATGTGAAATATTGAAGTTCCTTTTATGGTATGGGATTTTTTTTAAATATGAGTGTTTTATTAAGTTAAGCAACATGCATTTAGATTTGTTTTGGAATCTTGCATAGGATTATCTGACTGAGACAAGACCATTAGTCTCTTTGGAAAGCAGCCATTGTATGATGTCCAAGCATCATTCTTATTCTGGCATTGTGGACAAACACAAGGTGTAAAGGCAACTCTCAGAGAACAGATCGTAAATGGGTAATATCACAATCAAAATGAGATTTAGCAGATGGTGGCTGGAAGAAACACCATACCAGTGTAGACGGGTGGTCACTGGCTAGAGGAGTGGTTTGGGTCTTTCTGTCTTCTCCACCTCTTCCACCACTGTTGCCAGATGAGAGCAGCACCGGACTATGTGTCTTCCAGCAAGACTCTCTCCCCTCGCTTACCTCGCTTCTTTGCAGTATAGGTAATCATCATATTATAGGCAAGTGTTCGCCCTACTTAGTTCAGCATCCTCAAACAAATTCTGATGCCTGTCTACTGTTTTATGCATTGTGTTGACTACTTTTTTGTATCTACCATCCAGTTATTTCTTTCTGTGCACTATTATAGAGTGGTAGCATACTAATGCTTAAGTTAATCAGGTGCAAGCAACCTTCAACTATAACCAGGTGAAGGGATGAGCCAAACACCCCCCGGTTCGGTTCGCACCAGAACTTTCAAACGGACCGAAAATTCGTACAAACTTTAGAACCCCATTGAAGTCAATGGGACTCCAACATTTGAAATGAAAAGTGCTAATTTTAATGGCTAATATGCAAGATATTGTCCTAAAAAGGGTTTGGGGACCTGACTCCTGCCCCAGGGGACATGGATCAATGCCATTTTTTTTTTAAATGGACGTTTTTTCGGGAGCAAAAGTGAAATATTCCTTTAAATATTGTGCCTGGGGGGTGTCTATAGTATGCCTGTGAAGTGGCACATGCTTCCTGTGTTTAGAGCAGTCCCTGCACAAAATAACATTTAACAGAAAAAAAGTAATTTAAAACTGCTTGCAGTTTTAATGTAATGTCTGGTTCCGGCAATACGAAAATCATTGAGAAGAAAATGGCATGGGTATCCCCCCCTGCCCATTACCAGCCCCTTTGGGTCTTGTACGGATATTAAGGGGAACCCCGCACCCAAATTAAAAAAAGAAAGGCGTGGGCCCCCAGGCCCTATATACTCAGAACAGCAGTATACAGGCGGTGCAAACAAGACAGGGACTGTGTAGGTTTGTTGTGTTAAGTAGAATCTGTGTGTAATTTTGAACTGGTACATTTTTAAAGTGTAGCTCCAGTCAAAAAATCTATTTTTAAGCTTTTTGGAAAACATAGGGAAGGGTTATCACCCCTGTATAATTTTGTTGGGCCGTCCGTCTTTTTTACTTTCACTTCCTGTTGTCTCCTTCCGTTTGCAAGTAGGAGACGTTTGTAAGTTGGATGTTTGAAAGTGGGGGCCTGCCCTATATGCTCTGCAGCAATGTGGGCCTAAGGTGTTGGTGTTGCCACAACACTGTAAGCCCTCAAAGTGACTCTTGGTGTGCGCTGGAGCACCCTGCTGTGAACAATTATACCAAGAATTGTAATTACATGCCATTGTTGAACAGTGGTAGAAAAATTGGGCCTTTGTTGGTGGTGCTGGTGCCACAACACTATAAGTCCTCACAGTTACTCTCGGTGGGCACAGGAACGGGCCCTGCTGTGAAATATTATATCAAGAATTTTAATTACATGCCCCTGTTAAACAGGGGCTGAAAAATTGGGCCTTAGGCACTGGTGCTGGTGCCATGACACTGCAATCTCTCCCAGATACTCTAGTTGGAGTGCAGGAATGAGCCCTGCTGCAAAGTATTGCATCAAAAATTGGAATTACATGTGGCTGAAAAATTGGGCCTTAGGCACTGGTGCTGGTGCCACAACACTGCAACTTCTCCCAGATACTCTAGTTGGAGTGCAGGAATGAGCCCTGCTGCAAAGCATTGCATCAAAAATTTTAATTACACGCCCCTGTTAAACAGGGGCTGAAAAATTGGGCCTTAGCCACTGGTGGTGTCACCCAGAACTAAAAATGTTCTTCCAAGCTATCAGCAGGATCATTGAGGAGGAAGAAGATAGTCAGTTAACATAATAGGACAGTCACTCAGCATCAGCATAGGCAGTCTTGAAGGATGTGACATTTCAAATTAAATTATTCAGTTACATCAGCTTCAGGGGCTTGGTAACTGGTGGTGATCCAAGACTGATTCATCTTTATGAAGGTCATATGTTGCAGATAACAACGGTGCGATCTGATGCACTCGTCTCAAAAAAGGCCCACACCAAAGAACTTTTGGAATAATGCGCCCCGGAACAGGCGGAGCTCTGCGGTGTGATTCAGTAGGTGTGCTGCCCCTAAGCTGGCCCCCAGAGGGCATCCTGCCTCGTTGGAGATCATCCCCTCCCTCTTCATCACTGGAGCAAACCTGAAAGACTGCTGTCCTTCTTGAGCATCCCCTCTCTCTACGCTCACGCTACTGCCTTCCTCTAGCTGGGTATCATTATCAGAGCCTTCAAAACGCTGGGCATCCTCCTGGAGCATGTACCCAACACTGTGCTCAAACAGTTCGGGGGACTCCTCAGGAGGACATGGTGGGTCTAGGGAAGGAGTGACTGATAACATTGAGACGAGGGAAGAGGACGCGTTGGCAGCTGCTTTGCTAGAACCCTGAGCCTGGGTGAGAGAGGATGAGGAGGATGGGGAGGGCTTGGTCATCCACTCAACCAAGTCTTCGGCATGATGCGGCTCAACACATCCAGCTGCCAAAAATAAGGACAAGCGTGTCCCATGGCCACATGCTGATGACGATGCACCGCATCCACGACCAGCACTGTTGTCTCTAGACACAGAGCCTGCTTACCCTCTTTTATTGGCTTGTGACTGTCTGCCTCTCCATGTTGGCCTTCCAGACATAGTAATGGCGTGCAGGGAGATGGGAAAACCAGCAATTGGGTAGCTTTAGGTGCACACTGAGCAGATGACACAGTACACCGTCTGTAATTACTGCAGCTGCCTGCCTGTGTTACAGAAACAGAACAACACCAGCAATAAGGGGTATCTTCAGGTGTATACTGTGCTGGAGGCACACAACACCCACTTTAACTGCTGCAGATGCCTGTATTAGAGAACACCAGTAATAAAGGGTATCTTTGGGTGTATACTGTGCTGGAGGCACACAACACCCACTTTAACTGTTGCAGATGCCTGTATTTCAGAACACCAGCAATACGG
Source organism: Lithobates pipiens (assembly GCF_037356315.1). Lineage (NCBI taxonomy): Eukaryota > Metazoa > Chordata > Amphibia > Anura > Ranidae > Lithobates > Lithobates pipiens. Next base: position 322,176,280 of record NW_027507758.1, on the reverse strand, counting down.
GGTATCTTCAGGTGTATACTGTGCTGGAGGCATCCAACACCCACTTTAACTGCTGCAGATGCCTGTATTACAGAACACCAGTAATAAAGGGTAGCTGCAGGTGTATACTGTGCTGGAGGCACACAACTCCCACTTTAACTGCTGCAGATGCCTGTATTACAGAACACCAGCAATAAGGGGTATCTTCAGGTGTATACTGTGCTGGAGGCACACAACACCCAATTTAACTGCTGCAGATGCCTGTATTACAGAACAACAGCAATAAGGGGTATCTTCAGGTGTATACTGTGCTGGAGGCACACAACACCCACTTTAACTGCTGCAGATGCCTGTATTACAGAACACCAGCAATAAGGGGTATCTTCAGGTGTATACTGTGCGTGTGGCACACAGCACCCACTTTAACTGCAGCAGATGCCTGTATTACAGAACACCGGTAATAAAGAGTAGCTTTAGGTGTATACTGTGCTGGAGGCACACAATACCCACGTTAACTGCTGCAGATGCCTGTATTACAGAACACCAGTAATAAAGGGTAGCTTCAGGTGTATACTGTGCTGGAGGCACACAACACCCACTTTAACTGCTGCAGATGCCTGTATTTCAGAGCACCAGCAATACGGGGTATCTTCAGGTGTATACTGTGCTGGAGGCATCCAACACGCACTTTAACTGCTGCAGATGCCTGAATTACAGAACACCAGTAATAAAGGGTAGCTGCAGGTGTATACTGTGCTGGAGGCACACAACTCCCAATTTAACTGCTACAGATGCCTGTATTACAGAACAACAGCAATAAGGGGTATCTTCAGGTGTATACTGTGCTGGAGGCACACAACACCCACTTTAACTGCTGCAGATGCCTGTATTACAGAACACCAGCAATAAGGGGTATCTTCAGGTGTATACTGTGCTTGTGGCACACAGCACCCACTTTAACTGCAGCAGATGCCTGTATTACAGAACACCGGTAATAAAGAGTAGCTTCAGGTGTATACTGTGCTGGAGGCACACAATACCCACGTTAACTGCTGCAGATGCCTGTATTACAGAACACCAGTAATAAAGGGTAGCTTCAGGTGTATACTGTGCTAGAGGCACACAACACCCACTTTAACTGCTGCAGATGCCTGTATTTCAGAACACCAGCAATACGGGGTATCTTCAGCTGTATACTGTGCTGGAGGCATCCAACACGCACTTTAACTGCTGCAGATGCCTGAATTAAAGAACACCAGTAATAAAGGGTAGCTGCAGGTGTATACTGTGCTGGAGGCACACAACTCCCAATTTAACTGCTGCAGATGCCTGTATTACAGAACAACAGCAATAAGGGGTATCTTCAGGTGTATACTGTGCTGGAGGCACACAACACCCCCTTTAACTGCTGCAGATGCCTGTATTACAGAACACCAGCAATAAGGGGTATCTTCAGGTGTATACTGTGCTTGTGGCACACAGCACCCACTTTAACTGCAGCAGATGCCTGTATTACCGAACACCGGTAATAAAGAGTAGCTTCAGGTGTATACTATGCTGGAGGCACACAATACCCACGTTAACTGCTGCAGATGCCTGTATTACAGAACACCAGTAATAAAGGGTAGCTTCAGGTGTATACTGTGCTGGAGGCACACAACACCCACTTTAACTGTTGCAGATGCCTGTATTTCAGAACACCAGCAATACGGGGTATCTTCAGGTGTATACTGTGCTGGAGGCATCCAACACCCACTTTAACTGCTGCAGATGCCTGAATTACAGAACACCAGTAATAAAGGGTAGCTGCAGGTGTATACTGTGCCGGAGGCACACAACTCCCACTTTAACTGCTGCAGATGCCTGTATTACAGAACACCAGCAATAAGGGGTATCTTCAGGTGTATACTGTGCTGGAGTCACACAACACCCACTTTAACTGCTGCAGATGCCTGTATTAGAGAACACCAGCAATAAGGGGAATCTTCAGGTGTATACTGTGCTGGAGGCACACAACACCCACTTTAACTGCTGCAGATGCCTGTATTACAGAACACCAGTAATAAAGGGTAGCTGCAGGTGTATACTGTGCTGGAGGCACACAACTCCCACTTTAACTGCTGCAGATGCCTGTATTACAGAACACCAGCAATAAGGGGTATCTTCAGGTGTATACTGTGCTGGAGGCACACAACACCCACTTTAACTGCTGCAGATGCCTGTATTACAGAACACCAGCAATAAGGGGTATCTTCAGGTGTATACTGTGCTTGTGGCACACAGCACCCACTTTAACTGCAGCAGATGCCTGTATTACAGAACACCGGTAATAAAGAGTAGCTTCAGGTGTATACTGTGCTGGAGGCACACAACACCCACGTTAACTGCTGCAGATGCCTATATTACAGAACACCAGTAATAAAGGGTAGCTTCAGGTGTATACTGTGCTGGAGGCACACAACACCCACTTTAACTGCTGCAGATGCCTGTATTAGAGAACACCAGCAATAAGGGGAATCTTCAGGTGTATACTGTGCTGGAGGCACACAACACCCACTTTAACTGCTGCAGATGCCTGTATTACAGAACACCAGCAATAAGGGGAATCTTCAGGTGTATACTGTGCTGGAGGCACACAACACCCAATTTAACTGCTGCAGATGCCTGTATTACAGAACATCAGTAATAAAGGGTAGCTTCAGGTGTATACTGTGCTGGAGGCACACAACACCCACTTTAACTGCTGCAGATGCCTGTATTAGAGAACACCAGCAATAAGGGGAATCTTCAGGTGTATACTGTGCTGGAGGCACACAACACCCACTTTAACTGCTGCAGATGCCTGTATTACAGAACACCAGTAATAAAGGGTAGCTGCAGGTGTATACTGTGCTGGAGGCACACAACTCCCACTTTAACTGCTGCAGATGCCTGTATTACAGAACACCAGCAATAAGGGGTATCTTCAGGTGTATACTGTGCTGGAGGCACACAACACCCAATTTAACTACTGCAGATGCCTGTATTACAGAACAACAGCAATAAGGGGTATCTTCAGGTGTATACTGTGCTTGTGGCACACAGCACCCACTTTAACTGCAGCAGATGCCTGTATTACAGAACACCGGTAATAAAGAGTAGCTTCAGGTGTATACTGTGCTGGAGGCACACAACACCCACGTTAACTGCTGCAGATGCCTATATTACAGAACACCAGTAATAAAGGGTAGCTTCAGGTGTATACTGTGCTGGAGGCACACAACACCCACTTTAACTGCTGCAGATGCCTGTATTAGAGAACACCAGCAATAAGGGGAATCTTCAGGTGTATACTGTGCTGGAGGCACACAACACCCACTTTAACTGCTGCAGATGCCTGTATTACAGAACACCAGCAATAAGGGGAATCTTCAGGTGTATACTGTGCTTGTGGCACACAGCATCCACTTTAACTGCAGCAGATGCCTGTATTACCGAACACCGGTAATAAAGAGTAGCATCAGGTGTATACTATGCTGGAGGCACACATTACCCACGTTAACTGCTGCAGATGCCTGTATTACAGAACACCAGTAATAAAGGGTAGCTTCAGGTGTATATTGTGCTGGAGGCACACAACACCCACTTTAACTGTTGCAGATGCCTGTATTTCAGAACACCAGCAATACGGGGTATCTTCAGGTGTATACTGTGCTGGAGGCATCCAACACCCACTTTAACTGCTGCAGATGCCTGAATTACAGAACACCAGTAATAAAGGGTAGCTGCAGGTGTATACTGTGCTGGAGGCACACAACTCCCACTTTAACTGCTGCAGATGCCTGTATTACAGAACACCAGCAATAAGGGGTATCTTCAGGTGTATACTGTGCTGGAGGCACACAACACCCAATTTAACTACTGCAGATGCCTGTATTACAGAACACCAGCAATAAGGGGTATCTTCAGGTGTATACTGTGCTTGTGGCACACAGCACCCACTTTAACTGCAGCAGATGCCTGTATTACAGAACACCGGTAATAAAGAGTAGCTTCAGGTGTATACTGTGCTGGAGGCACACAACACCCACGTTAACTGCTGCAGATGCCTATATTACAGAACACCAGAAATAAAGGGTAACATCAGGTGTATACTGTGCTGGAGGCACACAACACCCACTTTAACTGCTGCAGATGCCTGTATTAGAGAACACCAGCAATAAGGGGAATCTTCAGGTGTATACTGTGCTGGAGGCACACAACACCCACTTTAACTGCTGCAGATGCCTGTATTACAGAACACCAGCAATAAGGGGAATCTTCAGGTGTATACTGTGCTGGAGGCACACAACACCCAATTTAACTGCTGCAGATGCCTGTATTAGAGAACACCAGCAATAAGGGGAATCTTCAGGTGTATACTGTGCTGGAGGCACACAACACCCACTTTAACTGCTGCAGATGCCTGTATTACAGAACACCAGCAATAAGGGGTATCTTCAGGTGTATACTGTGCTTGTGGCACACAGCACCCACTTTAACTGCAGCAGATGCCTGTATTACAGAACACCGGTAATAAAGAGTAGCTTCAGGGGGTATACTGTGCTGGAGGCACACAATACCCACGTTAACTGCTGCAGATGCCTGTATTACAGAACACCAGTAATAAAGAGTAGCTTCAGGTGTATACTGTGCTAGAGGCACACAACACCCACTTTAACTGCTGCAGATGCCTGTATTTCAGAACACCAGCAATACGGGGTATCTTCAGGTGTATACTGTGCTGGAGGCATCCAACACGCACTTTAACTGCTGTAGATGCCTGAATTAAAGAACACCGGTAATAAAGGGTAGCTTCAGGTGTATACTGTGCTGGAGGCACACAACACCCACTTTAACTGCTGCAGATGCCTGTATTACAGAACACCAGCAATAAGGGGAATCTTCAGGTGTATACTGTGCTGGAGGCACACAACACCCACTTTAACTGCTGCAGATGCCTGTATTAGAGAACACCAGCAATAAGGGGAATCTTCAGGTGTATAATGTGCTGGAGGCACACAACACCCACTTTAACTGCTGCAGATGCCTGTATTACAGAACACCAGCAATAAGGGGTATCTTCAGGTGTATACTGTGCTTGTGGCACACAGCACCCACTTTAACTGCAGCAGATGCCTGTATTACAGAACACCGGTAATAAAGAGTAGCTTCAGGGGGTATACTGTGCTGGAGGCACACAATACCCACGTTAACTGCTGCAGATGCCTGTATTACAGAACACCAGTAATAAAGGGTAGCTTCAGGTGTATACTGTGCTAGAGGCACACAACACCCACTTTAACTGCTGTAGATGCCTGAATTAAAGAACACCGGTAATAAAGGGTAGCTTCAGGTGTATACTGTGCTGGAGGCACACAACACCCACTTTAACTGCTGCAGATGCCTGTATTACAGAACACCAGCAATAAGGGGTATCTTCAGGTGTATGCTGTGCTGGAAGCACATAACACCCACTTTAACTGCTGCAGATGCCTGTATTACAGATCACCAGTCATAAAGTGTAGCTTCAGGTGTATACTGTGCTGGAGGCACACAATACCCACTTTACTGCTGCAGGTGCCTGTATTAGAGAACACCAGTAATAAAGGGTATCTTTGGGTGTATACTGTGCTGGAGGCACACAACACCCACTTTAACTGCTGCAGATGCCTGAATTACAGAACACCAGTAATAAAGGGTAGCTGCAGGTGTATACTGTGCTGGAGGCACACAACTCCCACTTTAACTGCTGCAGATGCCTGTATTACAGAACACCAGCAATAAGGGGTATCTTCAGGTGTATACTGTGCTGGAGGCACACAACACCCACTTTAACTGCTGCAGATGCCTGTATTACAGAACACCAGCAATAAGGGGTATCTTCAGGTGTATACTGTGCTGGAGGCGCAAAACACCCACTTTAACTGCTGCAGATGCCTGTATTACAGAACACCAGCAATAAGGGGTATCTTCAGGTGTATACTGTGCTTGTGGCACACAGCAGCCACTTTAACTGCAGCAGATGCCTGTATTACCGAACACCGGTAATAAAGAGTAGCTTCAGGTGTATACTGTGCTGGAGGCACACAATACCCATGTTAACTGCTGCAGATGCCTGTATTACAGAACACCAGTAATAAAGGGTAGCTTCAGGTGTATACTGTGCTAGAGGCACACAACACCCACTTTAACTGCTGCAGATGCCTGTATTTCAGAACACCAGCAATACGGGGTATCTTCAGGTGTATACTGTGCTGGAGGCATCCAACACCCACTTTAACTGCTGCAGATGCCTGAATTAAAGAACACCAGTAATAAAGGGTAGCTGCAGGTGTATACTGTGCTGGAGGCACACAACTCCCAATTTAACTGCTGCAGATGCCTGTATTACAGAACAACAGCAATAAGGGGTATCTTCAGGTGTATACTGTGCTGGAGGCACACAACACCCACTTTAACTGCTGCAGATGCCTGTATTACAGAACACCAGCAATAAGGGGTATCTTCAGGTGTATACTGTGCTTGTGGCACACAGCACCCACTTTAACTGCAGCAGATGCCTGTATTACCGAACACCGGTAATAAAGAGTAGCTTCAGGTGTATACTGTGCTGGAGGCACACAATACCCACGTTAACTGCTGCAGATGCCTGTATTACAGAACACTAGTAATAAAGGGTAGCTTCAGGTGTATACTGTGCTTGTGGCACACAACACCCACTTTAACTGCTGCAGATGCCTGTATTTCAGAACACCAGCAGTACGGGGTATCTTCAGGTGTATACTGTGCTGGAGGCATCCAACACGCACTTTAACTGCTGCAGATGCCTGAATTACAGAACACCAGTAATAAAGGGTAGCTGCAGGTGTATACTGTGCTGGAGGCACACAACTCCCAATTTAACTGCTGCAGATGCCTGTATTACAGAACAACAGCAATAAGGGGTATCTTCAGGTGTACTGTGCTGGAGGCACACAACACCCACTTTAACTGCTGCAGATGCCTGTATTACAGAACACCAGCAATAAGGGGTATCTTCAGGTGTATACTGTGCTTGTGGCAGACAGCACCCACTTTAACTGCAGCAGATGCCTGTATTACAGAACACCGGTAATAAAGAGTAGCTTCAGGTGTATACTGTGCTGGAGGCACACAATACCCACGTTAACTGCTGCAGATGCCTGTATTACAGAACACCAGTAATAAAGGGTAGCTTCAGGTGTATACTGTGCTGGAGGCACACAACACCCACTTTAACTGTTGCAGATGCCTGTATTTCAGAACACCAGCAATACGGGGTATCTTCAGGTGTATACTGTGCTGGAGGCATCCAACACCCACTTTAACTGCTGCAGATGCCTTAATTACAGAACACCAGTAATAAAGGGTAGCTGCAGGTGTATACTGTGCTGGAGGCACACAACTCCCACTTTAACTGCTGCAGATGTCTGTATTACAGAACACCAGCAATAAGGGGTATCTTCAGGTGTATACTGTGCTGGAGGCACACAACACCCAATTTAACTACTGCAGATGCCTGTATTACAGAACAACAGCAATAAGGGGTATCTTCAGGTGTATACTGTGCTGGAGGCACACAACACCCACTTTAACTGATGCAGATGCCTGTATTACAGAACACCAGCAATAAGGGGTATCTTCAGGTGTATACTGTGCTTGTGGCACACAGCACCGACTTTAACTGCAGCAGATGCCTGTATTACAGAACACCGGTAATAAAGAGTAGCTTCAGGTGTATACTGTGCTGGAGGCACACAACACCCACGTTAACTGCTGCAGATGCCTATATTACAGAACACCAGTAATAAAGGGTAGCTTCAGGTGTATACTGTGCTGGAGGCACACAACACCCACTTTAACTGCTACAGATGCCTGTATTACAGAACACCAGCAATAAGGGGAATCTTCAGGTGTATACTGTGCTGGAGGCACACAACACCCTATTTAACTGCTGCAGATGCCTGTATTACAGAACATCAGTAATAAAGGGTAGCTTCAGGTGTATACTGTGCTGGAGACACACAACACCCACTTTAACTGCTGCAGATGCCTGTATTACAGAACACTAGTAATAAAGGGTAGCTTCAGGTGTATACTGTGCTGGAGGCACACAACACCCACTTTACTGCTGCAGGTGCCTGTATTAGAGAACACCAGTAATAAAGGGTATCTTTGGGTGTATACTGTGCTGGAGGCACACAACACCCACTTTAACTGCTGCAGATGCCTGAATTACAGAACACCAGTAATAAAGGGTAGCTGCAGGTGTATACTGTGCTGGAGGCACACAACTCTCACTTTAACTGCTGCAGATGCCTGTATTACAGAACACCAGCAATAAGGGGTATCTTCAGGTGTATACTGTGCTGGAGGCAAACAACACCCAATTTAACTGCTGCAGATGCCTGTATTACAGAACACCAGCAATAAGGGGTATCTTCAGGTGTATACTGTGCTGGAGGCACAAAACACCCACTTTAACTGCTGCAGATGCCTGTATTACAGAACACCAGCAATAAGGGGTATCTTCAGGTGTATACTGTGCTTGTGGCACACAGCACCCACTTTAACTGCAGCAGATGCCTGTATTACCGAACACCGGTAATAAAGAGTAGCTTCAGGTGTATACTGTGCTGGAGACACACAATACCCACATTAACTGCTGCAGATGCCTGTATTACAGAACACCAGTAATAAAGGGTAGCTTCAGGTGTATACTGTGCTGGAGGCACACAACACCCACTTTAACTGCTGCAGATGCCTGTATTACAGAACACCAGCAATAAGTGGAATCTTCAGGTGTATACTGTGCTGGAGGCACACAACACCCAATTTAACTGCTGCAGATGCCTGTATTACAGAACATCAGTAATAAAGGGTAGCTTCAGGTGTATACTGTGCTGGAGGCACACAACACCCACTTTAACTGCTGCAGATGCCTGTATTACAGAACACCAGCAATAAGGGGTATCTTCAGGTGTATGCTGTGCTGGAAGCACATAACACCCACTTTAACTGCTGCAGATGCCTGTATTACAGAACACCAGTCATAAAGGGTAGCTTCAGGTGTATACTGTGCTGGAGGCACACAGCACCCACTTTACTGCTGCAGGTGCCTGTATTAGAGAACACCAGTAATAAAGGGTATCTTTGGGTGTATACTGTGCTGGAGGCACACAACACCCACTTTAACTGCTGCAGATGCCTGAATGACAGAACACCAGTAATAAAGGGTAGCTGCAGGTGTATACTGTGCTGGAGGCACACAACTCTCACTTTAACTGCTGCAGATGCCTGTATTACAGAACACCAGCAATAAGGGGTATCTTCAGGTGTATACTGTGCTGGAGGCACACAACACCCAATTTAACTGCGGCAGATGCCTGTATTACAGAACACCAGCAATAAGGGGTATCTTCAGGTGTATACTGTGCTGGAGGTACAAAACACCCACTTTAACTGCTGCAGATGCCTGTATTACAGAACACCAGCAATAAGGGGTATCTTCAGGTGTATACTGTGCTTGTGGCACACAGCAGCCACTTTAACTGCAGCAGATGCCTGTATTACCGAACACCGGTAATAAAGAGTAGCTTCAGGTGTATACTGTGCTGGAGGCACACAATACCCACGTTAACTGCTGCAGATGCCTGTATTACAGAACACCAGTAATAAAGGGTAGCTTCAGGTGTATACTGTGCTGGAGGCACACAACACCCACTTTAACTGCTGCAGATGCCTGTATTACAGAACGCCAGTCATAAAGGGTAGCTTCAGGTGTATACTGTGCTTGTGGCACACAGCACCCACTTTAACTGCAGCAGATGCCTGTATTACAGAACACCGGAAATAAAGAGTAGCTTCAGGTGTATACTGTGCTGGAGGCACACAATACCCACGTTAACTGCTGCAGATGCCTGTATTACAGAACACCAGTAATAAAGGGTATCTTCAGGTGTATACTGTGCTGGAGGCACACAACACCCACTTTAACTGCTGCAGATGCCTGTATTTCAGAACACCAGCAATAAGGGGTATCTTCAGTTGTATACTGTGCTTGTGGCACACAGCACCCACTTTAACTGCAGCAGATGCCTGTATTACAGAACACCAGCAATAAGTGGAATCTTCAGGTGTATACTGTGCTGGAGGCACACAACACCCAATTTAACTGCTGCAGATGCCTGTATTACAGAACATCAGTAATAAAGGGTAGCTTCAGGTGTATACTGTGCTGGAGGCACACAACACCCACTTTAACTGCTGCAGATGCCTGTATTACAGAACACCAGCAATAAGGGGTATCTTCAGGTGTATGCTGTGCTGGAAGCACATAACACCCACTTTAACTGCTGCAGATGCCTGTATTACAGAACACCAGTCATAAAGGGTAGCTTCAGGTGTATACTGTGCTGGAGGCACACAGCACCCACTTTACTGCTGCAGGTGCCTGTATTAGAGAACACCAGTAATAAAGGGTATCTTTGGGTGTATACTGTGCTGGAGGCACACAACACCCACTTTAACTGCTGCAGATGCCTGAATTACAGAACACCAGTAATAAAGGGTAGCTGCAGGTGTATACTGTGCTGGAGGCACACAACTCCCACTTTAACTGCTGCAGATGCCTGTATTACAGAACACCAGCAATAAGGGGTATCTTCAGGTGTATACTGTGCTGGAGGCACACAACACCCAATTTAACTGCTGCAGATGCCTGTATTACAGAACACCAGCAATAAGGGGTATCTTCAGGTGTATACTGTGCTGGAGGCGCAAAACACCCACTTTAACTGCTGCAGATGCCTGTATTACAGAACACCAGCAATAAGGGGTATCTTCAGGTGTATACTGTGCTTGTGGCACACAGCAGCCACTTTAACTGCAGCAGATGCCTGTATTACCGAACACCGCTAATAAAGAGTAGCTTCAGGTGTATACTGTGCTGGAGGCACACAATACCCACGTTAACTGCTGCAGATGCCTGTATTACAGAACACCAGTAATAAAGGGTAGCTTCAGGTGTATACTGTGCTGGAGGCACACAACACCCCCTTTAACTGCTGCAGATGCCTGTATTACAGAACGCCAGTCATAAAGGGTAGCTTCAGGTGTATACTGTGCTTGTGGCACACAGCACCCACTTTAACTGCAGCAGATGCCTGTATTACAGAACACCGGAAATAAAGAGTAGCTTCAGGTGTATACTGTGCTGGAGGCACACAATACCCACGTTAACTGCTGCAGATGCCTGTATTACAGAACACCAGTAATAAGGGGTATCTTCAGGTGTATACTGTATTGGAACAAAAGAAAGCTATATTTGTGGAAAAAAAATGATTTGGGTACAGCATTGCATGATTGTCCAACTACCAGTTAAATTAGCTCGGTGCTGAATAGCAAGCGATGACCTGGTCATGAAGAGATTAAAACCTTCCGGAACTCAAGTGTTTAAAGTTGTTACTTGCAACCTGTTTCCCCAAGCAGCTCTTCCTTAAAGGGGTTGCAAACCCTCAGGTTTATTCACCTTAATGCATCCTAGGCATTTAAATGAAAAAAACACCTGGCAGTGACCAGCCCACTAGCCCCCCCATTTTATTTACCTGAGCCCCCTATTTCCCTTGTTGGGGACATGCTGTCTCTATCTCCATGGGGTCCTGGCTCTTTTTTTGGTTAGATTGATAGCAGCGCAGCCATTGGCTTCCGCTGCTGTCAATCAAATCCAATGATGCGGGTGCTGGGGGCCAGGGCCGAGTCTGACTATCGTGTCTATGGAGCGCGCCCGCAAGGTAACCCCTCCGGTAAAGCGCTTCTACTATGGGGTTATCTGATGTGGGGAGGAGCCGCGAGAGCCACCGACGGACCCCAGAATAGAATGCCCTGGACCACTCTGTGCAAAACGTGCTGCACAGTGGAGGTAAATATGATATGTTTGTTATTTAAAAAAAAAAAGAAAATGAGCCTTTACAATCAATTTAACCACTTCAATACTGGGCACTTATACACCTTCCTGTCCAGACCAATTTTTAGCTTTCCACAAACTATGGTATATATCAGGGCTATGCAATTAGCAGACCTCCAGCTGTTGCAATGCTACAAGTCCCATCATGCCTCTGCTTCTGGGTGTCATGCTTGTGGCTGTCAAAGTCTTGCTATGCCTCATAGGACTTGTAGTTCTGCAACAGCTGGAGATCCGCTAATTGCATATTCCTGGCATATATAGTATATAGAAGTTGTATTATTTTTGTCACAGTTGTTTGGAAAATGAAGATTGGTCCAGTGTGTGATTGGTCCAGTCTCTACAAATCACAGAGATCAACACAATAGTACGCAATGAATGGCTATGAATGGAAGACTGACAAAAGACATTTATTTCCTGCCATTTTTTTTAAAGAAAAAAATTCATGCAATTACATATTAATTACATTTAATAATAAGGAGGCCCTTAGATACCAGCCCACCTACATGAATGAATATAGGGTACATAGAACCCCTACTCATTCACAAAAAAAATTAAATAAAAACGTTTGAAATGTCTTTTTGAATTTTTATTTTTTTGCTTTCTGTGGCTTCCTGACCATGTGATAGAACCTCACAACTTCTTGTAGTCATCACAGGGATTAGGAACAACCAAAAATCTCCCCAGTGGGGTCACATAATGAAATAAACATCTCACTGAAATTATATAAGGTACAGATTCTACTGTAAAATACAGTAGAAAACAGTAGAATAGCAAACCATGAAGGGATCGCCACAGTGATTTAACATTACTTTTTCTTTACTTAGATCTGAAAACCAATAATAATAATTTGAACAAGAATGAATCAAATGATATCTTTGTTTCTTCTGTGTTTTAATATATCATTTGATGGAAAATGCCAATGAGAATTACTGACAACCTTTAGTAAGTGCAAGGTGGCATATCATTTTAGCTTATTGTTGTCAGACTTCAGTACCAACAGTGAATGCTGGCATAAATATTAGATCTTAGGGTGGTGAGGCAGAGGTCTGATTCCATCAAGTGCTTATTGTAGCCATGACTTTTAAATGTATCTGTGACATTTGAGCTGGTTCTCCCTTGAGGAACTTGTCACATCTAACTAATCTGAATTCTTTATGACATTTAACGTTAATCCAAATGAGAAGAAGAGGCTGTCAAATATGGTGTTTTATTGTATGTACTGTGCATGTGTTTAAAGTGGAAATGCAGCTAACCAACTTAAAATCTGTCAGCCATTATAAAAGTAAAAGTCCCATCTAAGAGGAAACACCATGTGATACCTACTTTTCCCCACCTTTCTTGCAAAAGGACAGGCATTACTTTATTCATAGTTAAGTTCCACCAACTTCCATACCTTTACATCCAAATATATTCTCCCTAGATTGACAGTCTGATTTCCAAAGGTGTCTCTGTTGCTCCACCATCCAGAATAGAGACACCCTAAGACAGGAAGTGTGTTACTGGAAATATCATCAGGTGCAAATAAAGGAAAAAATGCAAACAGCAAACTAATGCAGCCACCATGTTAAGGATTGGCAAGCTGCAATCTGTAATTAATATCACTTTAAAGGCTAAAGTTTACTATTGTAAAAAATAAAATAATGAATGCACATATTTTTGCAGGAAAACAAATGTGCATTTAATAATAATATTAATAATAAAAAATATTTATTTTAATAGGAGTCTGCATTAGACCTAAAATCAGTGGATCACTTGTACACTTTCAAGCTTCTGTGGACACTTCCTACAGCTCTCTGTCCATACCGCCATATGGGCTTTCAGTTGCAGAGCTGTCAGAAGTATCAATGGACTACAAGACCATCTGCCATGGTGGCAGATCTCTGTGAATGAATGACATGGTTATGCGGGCAGAGCCCTGCACAGCCTCCCTGACTTTAAATATGACACCGGCTGCAGGCGAAAAGAACCCTTGCATGCTATCACAGGGATGGAGGCTCTGGGGGTGGGAGGCAGGTGCTTAGAAGATGTTAAATGTCACACCTTTAATAAGGTTGTAATACAGTATCTCACAAAAGTGAGTACACCCCTCACATTTTTGTAAATATTTTATTATATATTTTCATGCAACAACACTAAAGAAATTACACTTTGCTACAATGCAAAGAGGTGAGTGTACAGCTTGTATAACATTGTACATTTGCGGTCCCCTCAAAGTAACTCAAACCACAGCCATTAATATCTAAACTGCTGGCAACAAAAGTGAGTACACCCCTAAGCGGAAGTGTCCAAATTGGGCCCAAAGTGTCAATATTTTGTGTGGCCACCATTATTTTTCAGCACTTCCTTAACCCTATTGGGCATGGAGTTCACCAGAGCTTCATAGGTTGCCACTGGAGTCTTCTTCCACTCCTCCATGACGACATCAAGGAGCTGGTGGATATTAGAGACCTTGCGCTCCTCCACCTTCCGTTTCAGGATGCGCCACAGATGTTCAATAGGGTTTAGATCTGGAGACATGCTTGAGCAGTCCATCACCTTTACACTCAGTTACTTTAGCAAGGCAGTGGTCATCTTGGAGGTGTGTTTGGGGTCATTATCATGTTGGAATACTAACCTGTGGCCCAGCCTTCCAAAGGGAGGGGATCATGCTCTGCTTCAGTATGTCACAGTTCATGTTGGCATTCATGGTTCCCTCAATGAACTGTAGCCTCTCAGTGATGGCAGCACTCAAACAGCCCAGACCATGACACTACCACCACCATACTTGACAGTAAGCAAGACGCACTTGTCTTTGCACTCCTCACCTAGTTGCCACCACACATGCTTGACACCATCTAAGTTTATCTATGTCTCATCAGACCACAGACATGGTTCCAGTAATCCATGTCCTTAGTCTGCTTGTCTTCAGCAAACTGTTTTTGGGCTTTATTGTGTATATTCTTAAGAAGAGGCTTCCTTCTGGGATGACAACTATGCAGACCAATTTCATGCAGTGTGAGGCATATGATCTGAGCACTGACAGGCTGACCCCCCACTCCTTCAACCTCTGCAGAAATGCTGGCAGCACTTATACACCTATTTCCCAAAGATAACCTCTGGATATGATGTTGAGCATGCGCACTCAACTTCTTTGGTCAACCATGACGAGGACTGTTCTGAGTGGAACTTGTCCTGTTAAACAGCTGTATGGTCTTGGCCACTGTGCTCAGCTCAGTTTCAGGGTATTTGCAATCTCCTTATAGCCTAGACCATCTTTATGTGGAGCAACAATTATTTTTTTCAGATCCTCAGAGAGTTCTTGGCCATAAGGTGCCATGTTGAACTTCCAGTGACCAGTATGAGAGTGAGAGCGATAACACACTAAATTTAACACCCCTGCTTCCCATTCACACCTGAGACCTTGTAACACGAATGAGTCACCTGACACCAGGGAGGGAAAATGTCTAATTGGGCCCAATTTGGACATTTTCACTTAGGGGTGTACTCACTTTTGTTGCCAGAGGTTTAGACATTAATGGCTATGAGTTGAGTTATTTTGAGGTGACAGCAAATTTACACTGTTATATAAGCTGTACACTCACTACTTTACATTGTAGCAAATTGTCATTCTTCAGTGTTGTCACATGAAAAGATATAAAATATTTACAAAAATGTGAGGGGTGTGCTCACTTTTGTGAGATACTGTACGTAACACGTTCCTAAAGGTTAACCTAGCCTTTAAGTATTACAAGTTGTCTTCGTAAAGAGGCAAAAAATAATCTGGGGTTGCTGCTGTGTCATTATTTTTCATGTAGGGAATTTCTTAAAAGAAAACTATTATGCTTGTGGGAATTAAAAAAAAAAAAAAATTCTATCAAACTATATACGTTTAAACTGATGCTTAACATCATTGATATGTTTGTTTCACACAGGGTGCAAACAAGACAGTGGTTTACAGAGCATTATGATTTCTGATGAAAGAGTGCAGCAAAGCTGTTTGTCTGAATGTTGATCTTACACTGTAAATGCAAGGTCTGCTTTGTTTTTTTTTCACAGCCACACCCATGCCAAAAAATGTAAAGTAGGGGTAAAAAGTCTGTGAGGGAAAAAGTTAGTTGAAATGAACGTGCCCAGATCATGCACACTAAAGTATGCAGATATTCTGAAAAAATCTTTGTGAAAGAAAATAATAATATTATTAATAATATTTAAAGTTCACAGCACATCCTTTAAAAATCTGATGGGGCACAAGCAGCAGAGAAAGAAGTGTCCACACCAGAGTCCACACTTCCCCATCTACTGCACCTATCACAACGAAGGGTGCATGGCTGAGTAATCTTGTACTGGGGTGGGCAGATCCTGATGATGAATTAAAAGACTAGTTCCAGATCTGGTCTGCTTTACTTTAGATTGACAGCACATGGCAGTGGGTATTCAGTCAATAGCTGTTTTTAAATCTGCCCTCTGGTATGTGCATTCAAACAAAAGTAAAGGGAATCTGATAGGGAACTAGTCCCCAGTTTCCTTTAAGGCTCTGCCCACCCAAAATCAAGTCATTTTTCGCATCATCTGTATCCCCATTTATATTTAGCTTTCAGCCAGGGAATCTCTTAGTTAACACCTTAATTGGATTGGGGCATAGCTCTGTGTTGGAAGCTGTCACATGCATGAAAGCCTCCCAACACAGACATGGCCAGCATTGGTACTGGTTGCCCATAACCCATACCCCAGACGACGTCACCATATGACGAAACGCGCGTCGGGTGGTCCAGATGTGCTGACGCAATTACGTTGACCTTCTGAACAGGTGTTCGAATGCCGGCCGGCATTTCATGCTTTTATACTGCTATGTTTGTGAGTATATTTTGTTTATTTAAATAAAAATATCCTGTCTGGTTTACGCTATGGGAGGCTTTATTTGTGTTTTCCGAGTTACCATCTAAACCATTGCCTCTTATGTGGAAATCTCCATGGTCCATTCGAAAGTGTTTCCGCTGTAGGAGTCAGGATTGGTGCAGTTTGAGTGACAAATTCAATAAGCGTTTACATACCGTTTTCTGGTAAGCGTGCATTCCCATTGTTGACTCATGGGTTTCTGGCTTGGTGAAAGTGGATCGCACGGCTGACTGGCACCCTCTTAAAGAGATATCTCTTCCATTATAAAGACTTTTTGTTTGGACTTTTTCTCATTGGTTGCGGTTCACTGGTTCACAGTTTTTATGGATATAATTTTTTATTAATTTGTCACTGGGTTTTTATCTTATTTAATTATAATTAATAATCACTGTATTTATTTATAATTATTTATTTATTGATTATAATTAATTTATATTAGTTTACTTATAGTCAATAATTAATGAATTTATTTATTCATTTATAATTATTTATTCACTTTTTGAATATAATCAACTGTTATTAATCACTATATTAATTTAATCATATTCAATTTTTGAGCATTTATCACTTAATTTTGATTGTATATGAATTGTTCTAGCTGATTTCACTTAATCTATTGGAATTATCTGATTAATTTTAATTTCCTTGCACAAACAGTAATAGCCTCAGTGGGGGTAGGTAGCACAGCTAATTTTGGTCTTTATATGCACTGGTTGCCCTTATTTACCACCCATTTCCTAATCTGGTGGTAATTCTTTAAGAATGTGTTGTTGCCATAGGAACAGATTCTTAAAGTGGTGATAGTAAAAACTACCTGAATTTGCCACACGTACCAGCAATGTTACTGACACTGATGCAAATGCTTGCCTTAACTAGGTGCATTTACTTCTTAGGGATCTACCACCAGAAAATTGTTGCTTTGAGATGTTTTGAGTTTCCCCACTGAGTTTTTCTATGAAAACAGATCTTGGCAGGCTGCCAGCCCTCTAATGCAAGCAAACAGCAGGTGTTTCTAAGTTCTTATACTGAATCCCAACTTTGCAGAGAAAAGAGCTTGTACTAATGTAGAATCCAGTGATTCACAACAAACCGGGCAGTAAGACACCAGACCAAGGACACCCGCAGCATGTAACAGCAGTGTGTAGCAGAGAAGGCATTAGCTATGCTGACAGCATCTGTCTTGAGGGGTGGATTGCTTCCCGGCCAGTCCAAACCCAATTGGGGAGGTTTCCAGAAGGATGGCATTTCCTTTTTCTACTCGACTGGAACCTCTCCCTGCCAATAATCACTGTCCCTGTCAGATGGGTGACCTGTCCCTACACTACCCACATATGAAATGCATGCCAAGCCTGGGAGCCAGGGTCTTAAATTGGCTCTGTCTGATCCAATATGGCTGCTAGAGTCAAATGGGGCTGCAGCATTGTATAACTTCCCCAGTGACCCTGGAAACCCAAGAGGAACCATGCTCCTCTTGCCTTCCTCTCCCCCTGCAATGCCACTGTGACTGAGCACCACCTGCAATGGGGAAAGTAGGCTGCACCAGTCTACATATATATATATATATAGATAGATATATATAGATATATATATCATAAGCCTTGTCACACCTGCACCAAAGTGCATTGCTCTTTAGCAGACGTGCCGGAGGTGCCATTAACTTTTAATGGCATCCACATGCATCAAGAAGCACTGCACGTTTTTGTGTGCATGAAACTGCATGGCACCAAAGGACTATGTGGTTCCATCCAAAAAAAAATGGCCAGTGACATTTCCCTCTAGGAAATGCAGGTACAGCAGCCTATTCAGTAGAATAGACTGCTGTGCTCGTGAAAATGCGAGCCACACCACCGCACAGATATGAATCTAAACTAAGGCCTCATGTACATGACCGATTAGGGCAGTAGGAGGAGAGTTACACTTCAAAAATGAATTTGAAAGTACAAAATGTTAATTGCAAAATTTCATATGTACAAGAAATTAATATAAAAATACAGCACTATACACATAAATAAACAATAGCAGACAGCATTACAATCTTAACAAAAATTGTGTGAATGAATAAAGTGAAAACAGTGCAGCGCTAAGAATCAATTTGATTCTTAGCGCTGCACTGTTTTCACTTTAAAATTTCATATGCACATGAATTAAACATTAGTAAACACTGTATAAATTTTATTTTCTACTCCTGCCCATACAAAATTAAAAAAATATGTACAACGCCAAAATCCATTCACCTTCAAGCTCATTGGCAACGTAATGGCCTTTTCCAGAAGGGTATTTAGCAAATGAGTAAGCATGACCAGGTAAGCAACAAATAAAGAATCATGTATGAGAACAGAAGGGAAGTAGGACTGCAGCCTTTACCAACTAATTAATATTTAGCTTTTATTCTATAATTCACAATGTTAAACAAAACAAAACAAAAACAAAAACAACAACAGCAACAACAACAAAAAACTATGGTGATTCTGAGTAATACCCCAACTTTTATTTGATGCATATTTCATATGCTCCAAATGAATATTGTTACACTAAAATAAACTTTCACCAACAATTTTTTTAAGCAACACTCCAGTGGTATAAGTAGCTTAGATGAGCTGTGAAAATAATTGCAGTTTAATTTAATATAATGTAATAATTGTTAAACTACAAAGTTAAAATCTAAATTAAATATAGAAAATATTGTGAGGCATTCATAAAATAATTGTTTTGCTGTTAATAACCTTCAAAATATATTTTTCCAAATTTTTTTCAATGCTCATTTAAGATGAGTGTAGCTGATCTGCTCATGTCTGAAATGTAGAATATTTTTTATGGCACTTTCAGCTAATAAGCTATGATTATTCACTTTATATATGAATAGTTTAAAATGTGTTTTTATCTTGAAAGTTATGAAAGCTTGAGTTTCTAAATAACACAAAAATAATATATTATATTTTATTTTTTAAGTAACTTTTCCTTTTGAAAATGCTAGTTATCTGCCTGTGACGCTAATTATTTGGCTTTAATATATATGTCACTGACCTGAAATAAGTATGAATAGGGAATTCCAACTATTCCTCAGCTTGTACTTGATCCATACTTTGTTGTTGGTCAGTGGCTATTAGGTTGATTTACTAAAACAGGAGAGTGCAAAATCTGGTACAACTCTGCATGGAAACCAATCATATTCCAGGTTTTGTTTTTTGTGAAAGCTTAATTGAACAAGCTGAATTTAGAAGCTGAATGGCTACCATACATAGCTGCACCAGATTTTGAACTCTCCTGTTTTAGTAAATCAACTCCCATATGTCTATGTGCCTCATGACACAGCTGCGAAGCTAGAACATTCAGTGTGAATATTGGCTGCCTTTATAGATAGGTGTCCATAGGAATGCAAAACCCGCTTAAACCCACTTAAACCAGGTCAAATGCAGGCCAGGAAGAGGTCAACGACATCACTGTCATCAAAAAATATGTTTCATTTTTTTACTCGAAGCTTGCAAAAAAGTTTGCAAATGCCTTAGGCCGCGTACACACGGGCGGACTGTCTGTCCAACTTAGTCCGCTGAAACGTGTTTCAGCGGACAGTCCGCTCGTGTGTGGGCTTTAGTGGACTTTTTCAGCGGACAGTCTGGCGGACTAAGTTTTTCGGAATTTCCGTAATATTGTCCGTCCAACTTTGGTTTCAGCGGACAGTCCGCTCGTGAGTAGGCAAGTTGGACAGACTAAGTATGACGCATGCCCAGAAAGGATTTACAGGGCGGAAGCGCTCGGTCTTGTAAAACTAGTGTTCGTATTGAAGCTAGCATATTCGTCATGCTGCTAATTTTGTGTTTTTTTAATATAGCCCGTTCTTTTCTTCTTCATAATGCAAGAAAAATGAAGTAGCTTTGCTGCTTATATTCACACAGAGTTATCCCAAATGTTTTTATTCATCCTCATCCTATGATTAATATTCCAATTTTATAAAATTAAAAAAAAAAAAAAAATATATATATATATATATATATATTTATATATATATATATATATATATATATATATATATATATATATATTAAAAAAAAAAATTATATAATTTATATATTACTATATATTTTTGGAACTACTATTGTCAGTTTTTTATTTTTTTTGTGAAACAAGATGGACTTGTGTTTTTTTTGGCCAAGCAGGACTATGTAAGTAGAGATAGATAGATAGATAGATAGATAGATAGATAGATAGATAGATAGATAGATAGATAGATAGATAGATAGATAGATACCCAAACCAGCATTTTAGCTTACACATGATTGAATGTTCAAAATCAGCAGAGCTTCCCCTCATTTCAAATGTTAAGCCCCAAATTTACAGCGACTGCACTTCCAAGTGCACTTGCAGTGCTTTAAAAATTGCACTCGAAGTTAGCATATTTCTATTAACATGAACGTGTGTTTTGTAAATAACCCCCAGAGTCTTTTGACATGTACCTGCCTACTCACAAATAAACTCAGTTTTTTTAAGCCAAAATAACAAAAAAAAAACATACAATATTTTTGGAAATAATAAGTATTTATTTTTCGTCAGAACAAAACTAAATCAAGAGGGAGGCAACACTGGAGACAATTTTGAAGTTTGTGAAGCCTTTTGTCCCCCAGGCACACATCAAGTGAGTGGCCACCAAAATTCAGAACCTGTGTAACATGTAAATAGGGAGCACAACATGGTCCTAGAATCCCAAAGACCAGGAACAGCAGCAGATGAGATCTATGTCCCCAGACTGTGGTACTACAACAGCTTGCGTCTTCTGTCAGAACAGACTGAAGCCAGGCAGTCACTTCCGACTCTTCCGTCTAGCCTTCCCTCCACGCTTCGCTGGAGGCTGTGCCTCTGGTGGTGGACTTGTGGTAGGAGGAGGAGGAGGAGGAGGAGGAGGAGGAGGAGCAGTAGGGTCTGTGTTATACAGTCTGGTGGTCGGTGTTAGCTCACCCTCCAGACCCCGTTGAATCGCATAAAAAAAAATGGCTTTGCACAAGTTGCGCTGTGCCTTCTCCATTTCTAGCAACTTGCTTGCCAAATATGTACCGTAGGCCTCCTCAGGATTGGGGGGTTTGCTCAGCACTTGGGTGGCTTGGCGTATAAGTGCCAATGACTCCTCCTCTGTCCGTGTCATCCTCCTGGGCCTTTTGCTGGCTAGGCGGAGGGAAGGGACCTGGCTTTCGGTCCGACTCCTGCTGGGCCCAGCTAGCTCCTGTGTGTGGCTGGTCCCGGCCTCCTCCTCCATACCACTGGTCCCGGCCTCCTCCTGGGTGAGCTCATCCTGTGTAAAAAACAAAGAAATCAATAACTAAAATATGTCTATATTTTGAAATCATCAATCACTAACAATTTTACAGTTCTCACTTGCAAATACATTTGTCTTGAAATACAAAAGGCTATCATTTTGACACCATCATTTTTCCATCAGTTCACCAAGATTTGAGCCACATTTGTGGAAACTACTGTATCCTTATATCTAATTTAATTTGTATATAATATTTGAGCAATCCTAACTTTAGAAACTAAAATATACCTGGCTCCAGCTGGGCGCATCAACTTCGTCCAGCAAGGAAGGGTCTGGATCTTCCAGGGATGGCTCACCTGAGGTGGAGGGAAGGGTGGAGGGAAGGGTAGACGGAAGAGTGGAAAGTGACTGCCTGGCTTCTGACGTGTCATCCAGAAAACGCAGCCTGTCGTAATACCACAGCCTAGGTACATAGATCTGACCTGCTGCTGCTCCTGATGTTTGGGTGTCTAGGACCTTTTTGCGCTCCCGCCTATACACGTTACGCAGGTTCTGAATTTTGGAGCTCACAAAGTCAATGTCTGCCTGGGGGAGTCGGGTTTTCACAAACGTCAAAATTGTCTCCAGTGTCTTCCTCCGGCCAGGACGGCTGGAATATTGTGGGTGTTTGGAATCCCACAGGCTCCTGTGCGACTCTATTATATCGATAAATGTGGAGAGGAAGGCCTCCTCCTTAAAGGGGTCTGGGGTATACTTTTGCATTTTGATTTCTGAGAAAAAAATAAAAAAAATAATGCCAGACCAAATGCACACTATTTATATTGTGACAATGTAGGCGAGACCCACACTACACCCACGCACACACTACCGCACACGCTACCCCCCCACACACACACTACCCCCCCCACACACCCACACTACCCCCACACACTACCCCACACACACACACACACTACCCCCCCACACCCACACTGCCCCCACACACTACCCCCCACACTCACACACTACCCCCCCACACCCACACTACCCCACACACTACCCCCCCACACACACACACTACCCCCCCACACACACACTACCCCCCCACACACACACTACCCCCCATACACACACACACTACCCCCCCACACACACTACCCCCCCATACACCCACCCCCACCCCCCCACACACACACACACACACACACTACCCCCCCATACACCCACCCCCACCCCCACACTACCACACAAAACACCAACCCCACTCAACCACCAACCCACATAAAAATCAATTAACCATCAACAAGGTGAAATCTCACTATATACATTCCTAACGCAGGCTTAAAATTAAAATAAAATAAAAAGATAACCATCTTACCGTTGCGTGTAGCACTCGCTGCTTCCGTTCGGACAAGCGTACGGCCTCGCGGTAACGCTTTATATACAGCGCATGCGTTCAAGCTCCGCCTGCGTCGCCCACGTTGCCCGCTCCTGACGTTCCGTGTGACCGTATTTCCCCGCCCCTTTTACCCTCGTTCCGCTGTGGGAGATTGATAGGTGTAAATGGCGGACGGAATTTCAGTGAGCAGCGCGGAGGAAAGCCCTGAACCCCATGCTTCCGGAGCAAGGAAGAGATATAAGGCCACAAACATGGCCTTTGAAGAGATGGTGGAGATGGTGGATATATTGAGAAGGGAGGATTACGATGGGGAAAATGGCCCGTATCCCAAACCCAATATCCGCAAAAACGGCATCATGGATATAGTTGTCGAAACTTTGCACAGCAAATTTGGGGTCCGAAGAGGCAAGGATCAGATCCGGAAACGATGGTCCGACATCAAATCCAGGGAGCCGGACCAATACCATCGAATCAAAAAGGCCCTGAAAAAAAAGTGAGTAAACTCCGCGTTTATCGTGACTGTCGGACATAATCGTTCGTATAGGTATACGATATATTTGTAAATCTGGCGAATTTGATCGTTCGTGTGGTTAATAGTTCATGTAATGAGCGAATATGCTTGTTCGTATATGTGGACGTAAATAGCATGGATTTGTATATGGTGTAAATTTATCTGGTGTTTGATTAGATTTTAATTAGTTATTAATTTTTTGGTATTGTTCATGATAAACTGAATTGTCACACTCAGTTTAGGATATAAATTTTTAATAAAGTTTCATAAATTTATTCAGTGTAATGTAGTCTCAATAAAAAAATGAGATAGATAGATAGATAGATAGATAGATAGATAGATAGATAGATAGATAGATAGATATATAGATAGATAAAATGCTGGTTCAACATCTGGACTGGGAATCATTTAGTGTAGTTTGGGACATCATAGAACATTTTTTGACATAATCACACACAGGTACTCCAGGGGATGATTCGAGTGTGTCCGTCTGTGAAACTTGGACAAAAGATATAAAGTATCACAGTTTGGTTAAAGGCTAGGTTCACATTGCTGCAATGTAGGAGATCGAATGTGATTTGCACCGCACTGCAGTGCAAATCACATGTGATCTCTGTGTGATGCGATTTCAGCCATACATATAGTATGGCTGAATTCGCATCGCACCCGGCCCAAAATTGTACATGGCCCTTTTTTTAGTCCACAGCCGAATCGGATCACATGGGTGTTCACACCATGTGGTCCGATTCCTGTCCGAGTTTAAAGATTGCACTGTGATATGAGAAATAATTTGGAGGTGTCAATAAAACTTTACACTGATACTCCCAGCAGGTCACATAGGGCAGTGCGAACTGCCTCCGGGAGGCATGCGATGCGTGAAACCACAGTAGATTTGCAGCGTTCGCACATCGCAGCAGTCTGAACACAGCCTAACTAAAAAAATGTCATTTTAATGATGTATTAAACTAGGATCTTGTAATAACCAGCTAATAATTGTACACCACTTCAAACCAATGTTTCAGATTCCAATTTCTGAAATCAAATATCACTATGCTTAAAAGTATACCTTTTTTTTTTTTTTCATTCTCATAGGGGAACAAAGACTCAGACAAGAGGCGGAGCAGCCCAGGACCCCCCGACCTCACCAGCCTGATTGGGCAGTTAGCCCAAGCCCCGTGTCCGTGATGGAGCTGCCCAGCCCAGTGTCAGAGCTGGAGCAGCCCAGCCCAGGGCTAGATGTGGAGGAGGAAGAGGTGGTGGAGATACGCACCCCACAAAGTGAGTGTCTGACAACCCAGCTTAAGGTAAACAATTAATGGCTGTATATTTTAACCAATTTTTTATCTACACATGTTTTTAGGTAATGATCTGGTTGTGGAAGGACAAGCCGCGGAGCCATTTACGACTGATAGTGCCCAGAGACTCATTGGTCAGATCATGGCCTGGAATGGCAATATTGATTTGATGGAGAACAACATCCATGCCATGCAACAACAACTGGACACTATGAGGCAGGAAATGAAGAACATGATCGATGTTTTAGGGAGAATCTAAGCCCCTTTTCCCTAAAACGAAAGATCATGTTCTTAATTTCCTTGACAAAAAGTTTTTAATGTTTTTAGAACATTGTTTTTAGAGGCCAAATTTTGAAGATGCACACGGTGTGTCAACATGCTCTATGTGCCATCAGAGGATCGCAATGTACGCATTTGGTGTTTGCAAACCCTTCCTCATTCTAGTATGTGAGAGGAAGGGATTGCACCCACCAAACACGTCCATTGATCACTCATGATGGTACATAGCACATGTTGACATTACCAATTTTTGGTGTGCATCTTCAAAATTTGGCTTTACCCCTTGTTTTCTGTAAATAGTTAAAAATTTGATTTTATGTATTTTTTTTTATAATTTTTATTATATATATATATATATATATATATAGATATATCTATATATTTATATGTTTCCAAAAAAAAAAAAAAATTACAAAAAAAACAAAAAAACAAAAAGAAAAATATCTAAAAAAGAGGCACTGGTTGGAATGTGCACTATCAAAAATTCCAAAAAAAAAGATGTGTGTGTGTGTGTGTCTACTTCTTTCAATACTCAATACCAGTTTGGGAAGTCATTTTGTGTTTTCTGTCACAAAGGGCCTTATTTACTATTGGCAAAAACCACTTTGCAATACAAATGCACTAGGACAGGAATATGCAATTAGTGGAAATCCAGCTGTTGCAGAACTACAATTCCAATGAAGCATAGCAAGACTGACAGCCACAAGCATGAGACCCAGAGGCATGATTGACTTGTAGTTTTGCACCAGCTGGAGGTTGGCCAATTGCATATCCCTGAATTAGGAGAATGTAGGAGACAAGCACCATTAAAAGCAAACAAGAACCAAACTTAAAAATTTGAACAGACAATACATATTTCAAGAAAAATAAATTTTTATTGGTCAGCTGGCATTGGAATAGCCCCCCTACCATTAAAATAGCTGACATACCGGTCACGCACCTCACGTGCTGTTTGGGGGGCTAAGCCAGGAAGGGCATGATCCAGCCCTGTGAGTTCAGGTAATATTAGTCCGGCCTCAGGCCCAATAGGTTGCAGGTACTGGTTTCCTGAAAGTTTGCGGAGAAAATTGTGCAAAATGCAGCAGCAAAGAATCACATAGTTCAGTTTATACTCTGCTAAGTTGATCACTATCATTAACAGACGGAACCGGCTGGCCATAATAGCCGGTAATTAAAAACACTCCTCTCCGGGGTGAGGGTCCTTTGGGGGAAGGGTTTCATCAGATGGTCACTCAGACCGAACGCTTCATCAGCTAGAAACACAAACGGTAGACCCTCCACATTCTCGGCATCTGGTGGCAAGTCCAGGCCACCAGTGATGAGACGGTGGCAGAACTCGGTCTGCCTAAGGACTCCTCCGTCAGACATCCGGCCGTTCTTCCCCACATCCACATACAGAAAGTCTCATTGTGCTGACACCACCGCCATTAGCACCACACTATGGAACCCCTTATAATTCCAATAGTAGGACCCCGAATGGGGTGGGGGCACAATTCTCACATGTTTCCCGTCGATCGCCCCTCCGCAGTTGGGAAAGTCCCAACGGGCAGCGAATTGGGAAGCCACAGTCTGCCATTCCTGTGGCGTGGAAGGAAACTGGGGAGTCAAACACAGGGAAAAAAAAATTAGTCATTAAATCAAAACAATTCATAACAAATAAAACTCAAAAACATTTTGAAACAACAGTTAAACAGAAATATTGAAAAAAAATTTCTGCCAAAAAAAAAAATAGACAGCCCAATTCACAGATTACTCAGCCCTCTGATGGACCAGGGGACATAAGTTAGGTGGGTGAGTGGGGTGGGGGACTAATTAATGAGTAGACAATACCTGCAACCAATTTGAGTGGGGTCGGGGGACTAATTAATGAGTAGACAATACCTGCAACCAATTTGAGTGGGGTGGGGGACTAATTAATGAGTAGACAATACCTGCAACCAATTTGAGTGGGGTGGGGGGACTAATTAATGAGTAGACAATACCTGCAACCAATTTGAGTGGGGTGGGGGGACTAATTAATGAGTAGACAATACCTGCAACCAATTTGAGTGGGGTGGGGGGACTAATTAATGAGTAGACAATACCTGCAACCAATTTGAGTGGGGTGGGGGGACTAATTAATGAGTAGACAATACCTGCAACCAATTTGAGGGGGGTGGGGGGACTAATTAATGAGTAGACAATACCTGCAACCAATTTGAGTGGGGTGGGGGGACTAATTAATGAGTAGACAATACCTGCAACCAATTTGAGTGGGGTGGGGGGACTAATTAATGAGTAGACAATACCTGCAACCAATTTGAGTGGGGGACTAATTAATGAGTATGCAATCCATACATATATATATATATATATATATATATATATATATATATATATATATATATATACACAGGGTGTATACAAAGAGTATACAAAGGGTGGGGGGGCAGTAAAATAGTACAATGGAGCTGACAATATGAATTATAGAGAAAAACAGTCTCGGCTGTGGGTGTATAGGGGCCCAGGATTGCATGCTGAGGACGTTAGTGAAAGCAAATATGCACGTGGGACACAAAAAGGTAAAAAGCTCCAAAAAAATGACACAAAAAAAACCATCAAAAAAAAAAAAATGCATGCATTCATATAAAGGGGACATTCACATCATATTCCTGTCATGGATATTAAAAGTCATGATGAAATGAATACAAACATACAATGCATATAATGCAATATTAAAAGAACAAACTTACCTTCATATATTCCTTCTGCAGGACCCGAATAATGGCAGAACAGGTCTCTGGAATAATGATCCCCAGAGCCTGGGGGGAGATGCCTGTCGAGAACTTGAGGTCCTGAAGGCTTCTCCCTGTCGCCAAGTAGCGCAACGTGGCGACGAGCCTCTGCTCCGGAGTGATGGCTTGCCGCATGCAGGCATCCTGCCTGCTGATATAAGGGGCCAGCAAAGCCAGCAGATGGTGAAAAACGGGGTCCGTCATCCTGAGATAATTCCTGAAATCATCAGGATTATTCTCACGGATCTCACGGAGTAAAGGCATATGCGAGAATTGGTCACGCTGGCGCAACCAATTCTTTGTCCATGAACTCCTCCTCACCCTGTTCACAGACTGGGCTCGGGTCAAAGTATTAACCCCAACACCAAGCCCCAATATAGCACAAACTCGTTCCCGAGTACGTCCACTCTCCATGGCTTTGAAACGGTCGGCTGGACAAACGAGCTCAACTGAACACACTGAAGAACAGCCAGACCTATGAAGAACGACCTGAAACCCAGAAACGAGCGGACCAGAAGCGCCTAACAACAGGTATCAACTGATCCACGCGTACCAAAAGACAGATACAAACCTCACAGGTAGACTGCGCCGCAGTAAACGGACAAATTAAGCTGAAGTCTGAAAAGCGCGAATCGTCTCTAACCAAACTTCTACTAACGCAAAGTCAGCAGAAGGAGCCCAAAGGGTGCTTTGCTGTGTCTTGGACTTCCTATTTCTAGTCCCGTCGTACGTGCTGTACGTCATCGCGCAAGCTTTCGGCAGACTGTCTGTTCATCGTGTGTGGTCAAGTCCGTTCATTCGAAAGTAGGACGGACTGTCTGTCGGATTGTCTGACGGACTTAGTTGGCCAGACAGTCCGCCCGTGTGTACGCGGCCTTACAAAAACCTGCTGTACACACTGCTTCTAAGCAAGCTAAAGCCCATGTGAACAAAGCCTAACAGAATTTCCACTAAAAGCAATGATTGTTTGATAAGAAATTAAAAAGTACCTCCCTTATAAATGTGGAAACATCCAACTCTTTTTTTAAACAATCTACTGAGCTGGTTACAACTATTTCCTGAGAGAGTCTATTCGACATGTTACAGCTCTTGCTTTGAAGAAGCTTTTCCATATGTGGAGTTAAAATCTATTTTCCTTCAGATGCCCCCTTGTCCTTTGTAGTGACTTACTTCTGCACCAAGTTTACTATATGAACCACATATATATTTAAACACAGGCGATCATATCCCCCTTAATTGTCTTTTCTCAAGAGAGAACAAATTCAATTCAACCAATCTAACCTTATGGCCAAAGTCCTTCATGCCTCTTTTTATCAGTTTGGTTGTCCTTCTCTGCACTTTCTCCAGTTCCCCAGTTCTTTTTTGTGAACCAATGACCAAAACTGAACTGCAGATTCCAAATGAGGTCTTGCTAATGTTTTGTACAGGGCAAACTTACATCTCTCTCTATCTTTCTGTAAAATAGGCTATACTACTTTTATTATAAAATAAAGCATTTTGCTTGCTTTAGCATTGCGTGCTATTAAGTGTATGATCTACCAGAGAATAGGAGAAAATGGATTTGAGAAATTAATTTGTGTGAATTAGACTGCCATTATCCTAAATCGCATTATAGAAAATATGCAACAATTGCATTTGGGAGATGCCCCTTTGGACTTTTTATATGGCAGAATAAGGAGTATATATAAATCAGATAGTTAATTAAAAGGCATATTTACTGCCAACTTTATTAATATACACAATAAAAATAAAAAAGTAAACAGTGCATATAGCATACAAATATCTAACAATCATAAATTGCAATAATACATCAATGAGTAGACATATATAAAGTATCAAAAACTAACCCAAGCTTGCAATTCCAAAGTGCCATCCACAACAGTAAGGTCAGCAGATTGGATATTCAACCATAAACCCAACATGTTTCGGAAATTATTGCATTGTTGTGCATTTTCCTTCTTCAGGGGTGGCTTATTATAAAGAAAGGTTGGGATATTGTTTTCTTATCTGTAATGTAAATATGATAATTGTATAATAGTGGCAGCATTATGATATACTGCGATATTAGAAAAAAAAAACGCACAATCCATTATAAAACAATTTTCACCTCAAAGATACTCACATATCAGACTCATTGGAAACGGTAAAAACAATAATACTACAGATGACACAGTAAATGCTGGTCGCACGACTCCTCATAACCGTGCACTAAAGGTGGTACCACATGGATCCCCAGCTCAGGCGCCAAATCGCATCTACAAAAGATGCCAGATAAGTGCCGCAAAAGAAAATTCATATTGTGAAGACAATCATATAAGGCTGGGTTCACACTGCTGCGGGGGGAGATCCGGATGTGATTCGCACCGCAAATCACATCCGATCTCCGTAGCGCTGTGAGTTCAGCCATACAGATAGTATGGCTGAACTCGCAGCGGTCCCGCAGCAAACTCGCACGGGACCCTTTTTTTCGTCCGCAACAGAATCGGATCGCATGGGCGTTCACACCATGCGATCCGATTCTTGTGCGAGTCGGCAGATCGCACTGCGATATGCGATCGGATCTGGGGGTGTCATTAACATATCATTGACACTCCCAGCCGTTCGCATAGGGCAGTGTGAACTGCCGGCGGGAGTCGTGCGATGCGGGAAAACGCCGCGGATTCGCGGCGTTCCCGCATCGCAGCGGTGTGAACCCAGCCTTAAGGGAAAAGATAACTTCTTTTTGGTAAATAAATGAATCCCTAAAAGCACAACTATATAAATATATAGTGTATAGTGTTGCAACTTCAATACAAGGGGGTCTGCCACATGTTTAAACATTCCCCAGTATATTTTGTATGAAGAGAAAGAAGGTAGTGAGGATGGTAGTAATAAAATATCTAGAGTGTTACCTTTAAATTCACAGAGGTGTGGACGTCGGGACATCAGCCGGCAAACTGACACTACCCTTTTAACTATCCTTTTAACTATCTGATTTATATATACTCTTTATTCTGCCATATAAAAAGTCCAAAGGGGCATCTCCCAAACACAATCGTTGCATATTTTCTATAATCTACCAGAGATTGATCATTCTTGATCATTGAATCCCCCTGTTGTTTTCCCCCTAGAACGTATGCAGCATGCATGTTTTAAGCCCCACAGGTGCATAAGTGTCTGGACTTGGATCACCTGCTGGTGGTACTGTGCTTCCCAGAGTGGAAAGTTGTTGTTCCAGTGTCCACCAGTGAAAAATGTAACAGAAGTGCTTCTCTGCATAAAGTGACAGAAGTGCTTTAATGCATAAAGTGACTCTGATTTTGCTTCTTTCACCAATATGCACTCACCATAAATGGCATAATGACAAAATATCCTTTGAGAGTTCCCAGCAATCATCAAGTGTCTCTTCCACAGGTGAAACGGTCTCCCACACTGAGACTTTATCAAAAAGGTGCTCACCACACGGAACCTGAGAAAAAGTCTGTGGTGTAGTTATATATTACAAAATGAATGCCAAGTAAAAGGAAGGATGTACATCCAGTATAAAAACATAAACGGCCAAACTTAGATCAAAAGCTGCCAATCCCAAACTAGGACATGGGCTTAGTGTCAGCATGCAATATATCTGGATCTAAAATGTAGATGGACCCCCCTGATGACGTGCATGCGCACAAAATGTGCAGGGAGGATCTTCACATTCTGATGCCACACCGCCATGCCCAATAAAATTCTATAAAATTTGAAATCTTGTAATAGATTTATATGTTTTTGCTCTTTCACTGTTCCAACAGTGCATTACTCCAGTCAATTTTAAGGTAGTTATAATCTCCCATTATTATTTTGTTTTATGGTCCTTTCTAATTGGTCATGCGACACTATACCCAATTGAATTTTATAAAAAAAAAAATGTGAAAAAAATATTTGAAAAAAAAACAGTGTGGGGTCCCCCCCCGACCACACCAGGCCCTCCGGGTCTGGCACAGACCCTAAGGGAAACTCCATACCAAAATTTGAAACAAAGAAAAAATGTTGTGGGGCCCCTTCAAAAGCCACGGCAGATCCCAGCCAGAGCACGCAGCCTGGCAAGGTGGGCGAATGAGTGCACCCCTGCAAGAACCACACCCGGCCACATGCCCCCAACTGTGTCCTCACAACGATGGGAATAAGGCCCCCTCACAACCCTGGCCAGTGTTTAAGACAGTAAGACAGATAAAGCTTTCTTTTAAACATCACTGGAAACTTTTCAAATAGGCAATCTTTCTTCATACGTTTAGGCCAAAATATATTCTACAACATCAGTTTATGAATAAAAAACATAAATAAGTGTATATTAATAGTATTGGGCGAATGGTTCGGCCCGAACATTTGCCTGTTTGACGAACACCTGAATTTGCAAACTATGGTATTTATTGTTTGAGATTTATCAACCCTGATACACTGTATATCAATTATTTTTTGAGGCCTTAACATGCCAGGACAGTGTGTGTGTGTGTGTAGCACCGGCTACACACACACAGGCTGGCTCCTGAAGAACACACGCAATGTGTTTTTCAAATTTAAGGTTACACCTGAACTACAGTTTGGTTTGGGTACAATTGTCTAAATTTGGACTTTAGCATCAGTCTGACTGGACTATGAGATGTTCAGCCTAACCACAGGGGGCACTGTCTCTTCTGGCAGGCATGGAACTATGGTCTGGTTGGGTGCTTAAGTTCTCTCTCTCGGAGCCCCCCCAGTGAGAGTGGCTTTCTGGGAGAGGGTATTTAAGATACGGATGTCACATGATTCGGGGTTCCGGTCCAGAAGGATGTACTGACTTCATGGTCCTGGTCCTCCTGACCAGCCCCCAGGAAGGCTATTGCCTGGGGTGCAGATCCACCCAATCTTGTTGTCTCGGGGCTGGCTAGCCTGAGGCAAGGAAACTAAAGGAGGATTCTGAGGTGTTTGGGTGCCGTCTCTGGTTTGGGAGAGACCCAGTGACTTCATGCTATCCAGGGGAGGACTCTTCAGAAGAAGGCCACGTACAGGTTGGTTTCTTAGCAAGAGCCTGGAGGAGCTAAAGTACCCAAGGGAATCTGGTCTCGTGGATATCGCCAAGCTGGCCAAAAGATCCAGGTATCACATGAGAGTTCTACAAGTTTAGTTTTCCTACGTGTTCTACAACAACGTCTGTGGCAGAGACTTATCCTTGTATGTTCTACAACAACGTCTGTGGCAGAGACTTGTTCCTGAGTAAGCACCCTGGTGGCTGCTAGGCCTTGTGAGAGAGGGACTGTCCAACTTGAGTGAACATCCAGTTGCGAATGGCTATTCTCTGGATGCAGTCAAAGTAAGCAAGTTCTTCAACATTGACTTTGACACTAAGAGTACCTGAACTTCCTTTCCAACCCGCTGATCCCATTTTATGAGACTGTTCATTGTCTAAGTTTTTTTGCAACCAAAATCTATTTAAGTGGATCTGTCGTCAGTCTCTCTAGTTACTGGGCCATCTACCATGGGACACCCCTGGATGTGAAATGAGGAGAAAGAAGGTAACGGTAAGCCCAATCTAACCAGCAGCTCCTTCGGGGGTTAGTACTATATGTGTAAACATCAAAATATGATGGATGGTGGCAAGCAATCAAACTGTGGTCCCACAAAGTAAAATTAAAGGGGTTGTAAAGGTTCGTGTTTTTTCACCTTAATGCATCCTATGCATTAAGGTGAAAAAACACCTGTCAGTGACTAGCCCCCAGTCCCCCTCGTTTTACTTACCTGAACCCTCAAACTTGTCCCACGGAGACGTGCCTTCTCTCTGCTAGGGGATTCTCGGCTGTTGATTGCATAGATTAATAGCAGCGCAGCCATTGGCTCCCGCTGCTGCCAATCAAATCCAATGACGTGGCCGCCAGGGAGCGGGGCCAATTCCTGCATTCAGCATCTATGGACGCCGAATACTGGAGTTGGGAGCGCACCCGCAAGGTAACCCCCCAGGAGAGCACTTCTCCCAGGGGGTTATCTGATGTGGGGAGGAGCTGCGGCCATCTGGGACTCTCCCTCGGGATTGGCTGAGACACAGCAGTGGTGCCATTGGCTCCCGCTGCTGTTAATCAAAGTCAGCTAACCCATCAGGGGAAAGAGGGGGCCAAATCGCAACTCCATATCTGAATGGATACAGGGAGCTGCAGCTTGGCTCAGGTTCCTCCATAGCAATCTGCTTGCTATGGGGGCACTCAACAGGATGGAGGGGCCAGGAGCACCGAAGAGGGACCCGAGAAGGGGAGGATCCAGGCTGCTCTGTGCAAAATCATTTTTTCACAGAGCAAAAATGGCTGTTTTTGGTTGTTTCTTATGTAAAAACCATCCTATCCACTATTTAGCAACCAATCCCATTTCCTGCTGGTGTCTCCATGGGCTCTACCATCCCACTGGCTTACCACAGAGCTCATTGAGGACCGGAAGGTCCCAGAAAGAACACCATGATATAGGAAACGAGAAGCAACAAGCATTTTCATCACTTCCGCTTTCCCAGATGTAAACCAAGCCTTTTTTTACATTTGGAAAGTATCTGATCATACTGAACTTGGTGTGATCAAATGCTTTAAAGGGAAGAGGAGACACCTGGGGTCTACTAGACCCCAGCCCTTCCCATAAAGAGTACTTGGCACTGCCTATTGCCAAGGATGTTTACATTCCTTGTGACAGCAATAAAAGTGATCAAAATTATTACTTTTTAAATAAAATAAAACATTTATTTAAAGTGCCCCTGTCCCTTCATGCTTGCACGAATGCAGATGTTAGTCTCCCAAGCATACGTAAACAGCAATTGCACCACACATATGAGGTATTGCGTTGAATGTCAGAGTAAGCCCTTGTACACACGGTCGGATATTCCGACAGAAAATTTCCGATCGGACTATGTTGTCGGATAATCCGACCATGTGTGGGCTTCATCAGACTGTTTCCATTGGAATATCTGACCGACCAAGTTTGAAAGCTGGCTATAAAATTTT
The DNA here is from genome assembly GCF_037356315.1 of Lithobates pipiens. NCBI lineage: Eukaryota > Metazoa > Chordata > Amphibia > Anura > Ranidae > Lithobates > Lithobates pipiens. Next base: position 322,140,969 of record NW_027507758.1, on the reverse strand, counting down.
CCGACAACATGATCCAATGTGCGTCAGTTCCGATCGTGTGTAGCCTAGTCCGACGGACAAGGTGCCACGCATGCTCAGAATAAATTCTGAGACTGAAGCGCTCGGTCAGGTAAAACTACCGTTCGTAATCAATATAGCACATTCGTCACGCTGCAATGTTAAAAATTCTTTAATGCAGCTCATTCTCTTTTTCTTTATAATGCTACAAGAATTAAATTGTTTTGCTGCTCATATTCACACACACTTCTCCAAAACGTATTTCTTTTTTCTTTTTCCTCATTTCATGAATACAATATTTTAATTTGTCACATCTTCCCAATCATTTTTTTTTGTTTTCAATTTCGGGGTTGGTTTTTTTAACCACTTGAGATCCACGCTATATACAAATGATGGCTACAGCGCGGATCTCCTTTTCCGGGACTACGTCTATTGACGTAGTCCCGTGTACGAGCGGCCTGCGCGCCCCCTGAGGGGCGTGCGCGGTGCGCTCTGTGATCGGCGAGTCCATGAGACTCGCCTGATCACCGATCCGTGCAAGGGGTCGATCCCGACCCCTTATCACGTGATCAGCTGTCAGCCAATGACAGCTGATCAGGTGACATAACGGAGCCGGTAATCGGCTAGTATTCCTCCTCGCGCTGACAGCGCAAGGAGAAAAAAAAAAGCCGATCACCGGCGGCTGTGATCGGGATATCAGTCCCGATCACGGCCAGCAATGCAAGCGCCCACCTGCCCCCTGCCAGTGCCCACCTGCCCCCTGCAGTGCCACCCTAATAAAAAGTAAGTGCCTCCGTCAGTGCCACCCAGCAGTGCCCATAGTGCCACCCAGCAGTGCCCACAGTGCCACCCAGCAGTGCCACCCACAGTGCCCACAATCTGCCTCAAAGGTGCTGCACCCCAGTGCCGCCCATCAGTGCCCAGCAGTGCCGCCCATCAGTGCCCAGCAGTGCCACCTATCAGAGCCACCTATCAGAGCCACCTATCAGTGCCCATCAGTCCCATCTATCAGTGGTACCTATCAGTGCCCATCCGTGCCACCCATCCGTGCCATCTTATCTGTGCCCATCTTTGCCCATCAGTGCCGCCTTATCTGTGCCCATCGGTGCCGCCTTATCTGTGCCTATTAGTGCCGCCTTAACTATGCCTATCAGTGCCCACCAGTGCAGCCTATCAGTGCCCACCAATGCAGCCTATCAGTGCCCACCAATGCAGCCCATCAGTGCCCACCAATGCAGCCTATCAGTGCCGCCTAATCAGCGCACTTCAATGAAGGAGAAAAATGACCCGTTTGCAAAATTTTATAACAAACTATTAAAACATGATTTTTTATTTTTTTTTGCATCTTTTTTTGTTTGTTTAGCAAAAAACAAAACTCCGAGCTGTAACTAAATACCACCAAAAGAAAGCTCTATTTGTGGGAAAAAAATGATAAAAATTTCATTTGGGTACAGTGTTGTATGCCCGCGCAATTGTCATTCAAAGTGCATCAGCGCTGAAAGCTGAAAATTGGTCTGGGACTGAGGGGGTTTAAGTGCCCAGTAAGCAAGTGGTTAATCAAGATCTCCTTTTTTGACAGTTTGCTCATCTTCGTAATTTTTTTAGTGTGTTTTGTGTGTCAACTTACCACAACACCATTATTATAATTTTATTTTATTGTTTTCTTTTTTAATCTTTGGGAGGTTGTTTGGTGTTGTTGCCCCTTGTTATTAATTTGACTTTGTATTTTTGAAATGTACCTGCCTACTCACAAATAAACAGCCCTTTTTGAAGTAAAACACATAGGCAAGTATTTCTTGAACCAAAAAAAAAAACGTTATTTAGGTGTCAAACAAATAAACAGGAAGGCAACGCTGGAGAAACTGGTCAATTTGGCAAAGCCTTTGGCCCCCAGGGCAGACATGAAATATTTTTTAAATGCAAAATTGGTGGCCTGATGAGTACATATCTGAGGGAGAACAGTCTGGTCCAGAAGTTCAAGAGATCAGGAAGAGCAGATGACATCTATGTGCCCAGGCTGTGGTCATACAAGAGCCTGCATCTTCTGTCAGACCAGACTGAACCCAGGCCATCACTCTCTGGTCTTCCTTAGGCACTTCCCTACAGGCTTCCTTCAAGGCTGTGGCTCTGCTCTTGTAGTTATGGCAGGAGGAGGAGGAGGGCAATGGTCGACCTCCCGGCTGCCACTTGCCACAGCCTCCTCCCAGCTGTTTTTTTTAATCAAGATCTCCTTTTTTGACAGTTTGTTCATCTTCGTAATTTTTTTTGTGTGTTTTGTGTGTCAACTTACCACAACACCATTATTATCTTTTTATTTTATTGTTTTCTTTTTTAATCTTTAGGAGGTTGTTTGGTGTTGGTGCCCCTTGTTATTAATTTGACTTTGTATTTTTGAAATGTACCTGCCTACTCACAAATAAACTGTCCTTTTTGAAGTAAAACACATAGGCAAGTATTTCTTGAACCAAAAAAAAACTTTATTTAGATGTCAAACAAATAAACAGGAAGGCAACGCTAGAGAAACTGGTCAATTTGGCAAAGCCTTTGGCCCCCAGGGCAGACATGAAATATTTTTTAAATGCAAAATTGGTGGCCTGATGAGTACATATCTGAGGGAGAACAGTCTGGTCCAGAAGTTCAAGAGATCAGGAAGAGCAGATGACATCTATGTGCCCAGGCTGTGGTCATACAAGAGCCTGCATATTCTGTCAGACCAGACTGAACCCAGGCCATCACTCTCTGGTCTTCCTTAGGCACTTCCCTACAGGCTTCCTTCCAGGCTGTGGCTCTGCTCTTGTAGTTGTGGCAGGAGGAGGAGGAGGGCAATGGTCGACCTCCCGGCTGCCACTTGCCGCAGCCTCCTCCCGGATGCCACTTGCCACAGCCTCCTCCCAGCTGAGGTCTTCCGGTGTATGAAAATGGGACATAGTTTTAGTTTTTTTGGTCATCAATCACACAATTTTGTGCTCATGACTGTTGCAAATTGAATGTTACCAAATAGAACAGACTATCATTCTGAGCCCAGCATTTTTCATTCTTGTCCCAATCATATTTGGTCACTACTGTCTATTGATATGTAAACCACTTTGTTAAATCACAACTTACTGATCAATAATAACATCTAGTTAACATCATTAAATGTACGACAATAAATATGTTGAACAATGCTATACCTGTCTCAAGCTAGGCCCCTCCACATGTTGCTGCCTGGAAGGCCCAGGTTGGACATTGGAAGCCTCAGCTGGGGGTGAAGGAAGCCTTGAAGGAAGACTGTAGAATGGTGGCCTGGGTTCCCTCTGGTCTGCCAGAAAATGCAGCCTCTCGTAGTACAACATCCTGGGGACATAAATGTCATCTGGACCTTCTGATCTCAGTGAATCCTGGAACTTCTTGCGCTCCCTCAGAAATGTACTCCTTAGGGCACCAACTTTGGCAATCACATAGGTCATGTCTGCCGTGGGGAGCATGATCTTCACTAAACCAAGCAGTTTCTCCAGGGCTGCCTTCCTGTTTCTTCTTAGGTCCTTAGAAAGGGGGTTGTTCATCTGCCACCGGCAGGGCAGCTCCCTGAGCATATCAATAATTTGCTCCAGAAAATGTGGTTCCTTGAAGGGATCCATCTTCTCTGCAAGACAGAACACAAGACAAACCCTAATAATGTCAGGCTAAACTCTCCTAATCTTGTCCCAATATAGGCCTCAATCTAGAAGCAGTATAGGCTAGTGATATACCAAGTTAAAATGGTACCTTCGTTCGGCGCGTCAGCTCCTCACTCTGCTCACAGATCGTACGTACAACACACGCGTGTTGCGTTTTAAATACAGTGCGCATTCGTGATGGATTTTGTGGTCAGAATGTCCGACCGTGTGTACAAGGGCTAAGAGCAATAATTCTAGCACGAGACCTCCCCTGTAACTCTAAACTGGTAACCAGGAAAGCGTAGTCTATGCTAATGTACTTTGTTACCCTTTCCACGAACGTGCTAAATTTTAAAACATGAAATGTTAGATAACCATTTACTCTGAGTACCACCATCTTTAATATTTTATTAAAAGTTGGGTATTGTATTGTATTTGTGTGCATTAAAATGCAGTAAAATTAATTTTTTTCCAAAAAATATATATAATGTTTGGGGGTTCCAAGTAATTTTATAGCAAAAAATACTGATTTTTTTTTATCTAAAAAGAACTTTATTAAAGATTACTGAAAATAGGTGTGACCTGTCTCAACCTGAAACTAACATCAGCATGCCTCCATCCCTGGACATATGCGAGAAAAATTGAAGGCTAGGGTTGGGACTTTACATGAGGCATGTTGATGTATATGATAATAAATGAAATAATTCTAAATAAATTGGATGTCACAATCCCCTAAGGGACAACCTTATTATGTTAATAATGATATATTATATTATTATAGAATTATTATAGTAATAATAAAAAACATAATTAACCAATAGAGTAAGAGGTAACAAGATATAATCATAAAAAATCAACATAATTGACATAATAATAATATATTTAATAATGAATAATTCATTATTGGACATGATTTGTGACAAGCAATATAACTCATACAAAGTCAAATACATACAGATACTGGATACATGATTTACATGATATATACAGACAATGTCAAGTAGCTGGTCAGAGGCCGAAGTGCCGAAAGGGCTCCTCTTGTGGCTAAGTGCAGTACACCCCTGAAGATGGTACAAAAGGTGTAGTGCCCAAAGAAGCACAGGGTACCAGATAGATACAGGAAAGTAGAGCCGGTGGTCATCTGAAGTGTACCAGATAATGCAGGATACACAGCTGGGCCAAAGTCTCTTGGAATCCTCAGTAACACTTGGCCATGGTGTGTACAGGAGACAGTAGTGGAAGCCAGGCCAGGGGTCAAATACTGTAGCTCCAACAGGAGGAAGAGGCAGGTAGGAGGAACAGGGTCAAATCAAGGTCAAATACAGGAAGGCAGGCCAGGAATAGGCAGCAGTAGCAAAGTCTGTGAAGTAGACTGGGATCAGACACTGGAGATAGCATAAAAGTCAGTAAAGCAAGCCAGGGGGTCAAACCAGGAGAGCAGATCACACAGGTCAGGAGCACAGCAGAATATCCAAGTAGAATATGCACAGAGACTCAGGAACATGAGAAGGCTGACTACAATCCAGCAATGTGATGGGCTCAACAGCCGTTTTATATAGGCCAGTAAGTGGCCACGTCTGCCAGGTTGTGCATCCGCCAACTAGCGCCATCACGCATGCGCGTTTGCATGTTAGCATCATTGCGGACCTTCATATACCTTCCGTTTAATGCAGTATATTTCAGTGTGTAACTGCAAGTTTAACGCTGTCTATTTCAGTGCATTACATGCCGTTTAATGCAGTATCTTTCTGTACGTTAGTGCACATTTAACACAGTATATTTCAGTGCGTTACTGCAAGTTTAACACTATATATTTTAGTGCGTTACCTTCCATTTAACGCAGTAAATTCCTGTGCGTTATTGCATGTTTAATGCAGTATTTTTCTGTGCGCTAATGCAAATTTAACGTTGTATATTTTTGTGAAGTATGTGCCATTTAACGCAGTATATTTCTGTGCATTAGTGCATGTTTAATGCAGAATAGTTCAGTGCGTTAGGGCACGCTTAACGCAGTATATTTCAATGCTTTACTACAAGTTTAACACCATATATTTCAGTGTGTTACGTGCCATTTAATGCAGTATATTTCAGTGTGTTTCTGCAAGTTTAACACTGTATATTTCAGTGCATTGTGTGGCGTTTAATGTGGTATTTTTTTATATATGTTTGTTAGTGCATGTTTAATGTTATATTTCTGTGCGTTACCTTCCGTTAAACGCAGTATAGTTCAGTGCGTTATTGGTTACTGTAAGTTTAACACTATATATTTCAGTGCATTATGTGCCGTTTAACACACTATATTTCAGTGGATTACTGCAAGTTTATTGCCATATATTAGACATGTGCAGAGTAAAATATTTAGTTTTCGTCCGAAAAATTAATTTATTTAGTTACTCCCGAAATTCGTTTTTATTTATTTTGTTTTTCATTCAAAAATTACATTCGTTCGAAAATCCACATGAATTACGGTCGAATCTGTCTTTGAAGGCTTATGGTGTCTGTCAAAAGTATAAAGAAGATTCGACGGAGCTAGTATATAGCATACTTCGTGTGAACTTTAGAACCCTATTAAAGTCTATGGGACTCCAACGTTCAAAATCTAAAGTGCTAATTTTAAAGGCTAATATGCAAGTTACTGTCCTAAAAAGTGTTTGGGGACCTGGGTCCTGCCCCAGGGGACATGTATCAATGCAAAAAAAAGTTTTAAAAACGTCAGTTTTTTCGGGAGCAGTGATTTTAATAATGATTAAAGTGAAACAATAAAAGTGTAATATTCCTTTAAATGTCATACCTGGGGGGTGTCTATAGTATGCCTGTGAAGGGACGCATGTTTCCCATGCTTAGAACTGTCCCTGCACAAAGTGTCATTTATGCAGGAAAAAAAGTCCTTTAAAATCACTCGCAGCTATTATGAATTGTCGGCTCCATAATACAGAGAACACTCATTGAAAGTCATTGATAAAAAAATTTAAAAAATTAAAAAAAAAGCGTGGGGGTCCCCCAAATTCAATTACCAGGCCCTTCAGGTCTGGTATGGATATTAAGGGGAACCCTGCATCAAATTAAAAAAAAAAATTGACGTGGGGTTCCCCCTAAATATCCATACCAGACCCTCCAGCGATGGTTGATCTGATCCAGCGCAGCAAATCCATCCATCTTCTGTCTCCACTGAGGAGACACTATGGGATCCCGGCGGCCTGACGTTTGTTATATGCGGAGGGCGGGGCCACCTGTCACCTGACCCCGCCCCCTCTGACGCAAGGAGAAACCCGGGTTTCCCCGTGACGTATGGGTGACCCGCCCCTCTGTGTTACATCAGAGGGGGGCGGGGTCACCCATACGTCACGGGTGTGTCTCCTCCGTGGAGACAGACGATGGATGGATTCGCTGCGCTGGATCAGATCATCCATCGCTGGACCCTGGAGATCTGTCGCTGGATAGCAAGAGTGGATAACCACCGCTGGAATCTTTTTTTTATTTTTTTTATTTTTAATAAAGGAATTTTTCAAAAGTGTGTTTGTCTTATTTAACAATTTTTTACACTTTCTTTGTGAAATGGTAGGGGTCCTTTTGTGCAGGGGGGGCGGGATCTGGGGGTCTCCTTGTTAAAGGGGGCTTCCAGATTCTGATAAGCCCCCCGCCCGCAGACCCCCACAACCACCGGCCACGGTTGTGGCGGATGAGGCCCTTCTCCACATCAACATGGGGACAAGGTGCTTTGAGGGGTCATAGACCCCCAAAGCATCCTCCCAATGTTGAGGGCATGTGGCCTGGTACAGTTCAGGAGGGAGGGGGGCCGCTCTCTCGTCCCCCCCTCTTTTCCTGCGGCCTGCCAGATTGCGTGCTTGGATAAAGGGTCTGGTGTGGATTTTTAGGGGGAACCCCACGTCAATTTTTTTTAATTTGACGCAGGGTTCCCCTTAATATCCATACCAGACCTGAAGGGTCTGGTATGGATATTTAGGGGGAACCCCACGTCAAATTTTTTCTTAAATTTGACGCAGGGTTCCCCTTAATAACCATACCAGACCTGAAGGGCCTGGTAATTGAATTTGGGGGACTCCCACGCTTTTATTTATTTATTTTTTTTATCAATAACTTTCAATGAGTGTTCTCTGTATTACGGAGCCGACAATTCATAATAGCTGCGAGTGATTTTAAAGGACTTTTTTTCTTGCATAAATGACACTTTGTGCAGGGACAGTTCTAAGCACCAGAAACATGCCCCCCTTCACAGGCATACTATAGACCCCCCCCCCCCCTACGAAATTTAAAGGAATATTATACTTTTATTGTTTCACTTCAATCATTATTAAAATCACCGCTCCCGAAAAAACGGCCGTTTTTAAAACTTTTTTTTGCATTGATACATGTCCCCTGGGGCAGGACCCGGGTCCCCAAACACTTTTTAGGACAGTAACTTGCAGAATCTTTTTTTCTCTGTCTAATATTTTCTCTGTATAATCTTGGACTAATAGAGTTAAGGTTAGGCACATTCGACCACGGGTTCTATAGACACAGATTGTTATTGTCAGAGTCACGTCGAATCTCCTATTCTATATCGAACTGTTGTAACTAGGGATGAGCTTCGTGTTCGAGTCGAACGTACGTTCGACTCGAACATTGGCTGTTCGTGCGTTCGGCGAATTCCGAACGTTTTGGCCGTTCGCGTCAAAATTCGAGTGACGCGCACGCGGACCACAATGCACTGCGTTGGCGCAGTGCATTGCTGCCCGATGATTGGCCAAGCATGCACTGTGACCCCGCATGCTTGGCCAATCGCAGTGCCGGCAGCGAGGAGAGCCATGATTGGCCACAGGCATCCTGCCTGTGGCCAATCATAGCTCAGGCTGTGTAGTGCACGCCCCACACTATATAAGGCCGCCTTTAAGGCGGCCTCCTGTAGTGTGTTACTTTGCATCTGAAGCAGTGGGTGTTCTGTGTACCTTCAACACAATACACACCAATCGTTTTTGGCTGATTTCCTATCTTGCTGCTGTGTAGTGGTTGTTGTCTGTGCCCTGACTGCAGTATACACCACTATATTCACCTCACCTATATAGCTAGTGATCTAGCTTTAACCACTTAACAACTGCCCATTGCCGATTAACGGCTTCAGGGCGGTTGTTTAACTCATAGAGGCCGTTAATTAACGGCCTCCCAGAATTCTGCTCTCGCGTGCCCCGAGGTGTGCGCACTCGAGAGCATCCGTGACCGCCGGGTCCATAGGACCCAGCGCATCACGGTAAACGGCCGCTCATAGCGGCCGTTTACCACATGATTGCTCCGTCAAATGACGGAGTGATCACTTGGAAACAAACCGGCGTCATGTTATGACGCCTGTTCCTCCCTCCCCTTTCTGTACCGATCGGTACAGCGGAGGGGAAAGAGATCGGTGTCAGCAGCGATGTGGGCTGCATCTGCAGTGCCCACATCGCTGCTCACCGAATTTAACCCCTCAATTCCCTGCCAATACTCTGCAATACCAGTGCATACTCTGCAGTACCCTGCCATTACTCTGCAGTACCCCGCCATTACTCTGCAGTACCCCGCCATTACTCTGCAGTGCAGTACCCCGCCATTACTCTGCAGTGCAGTACCCTGCCATTACTCTGCAGTACCCCGCCATTACTCTGCAGTACCCCGCCATTACTCTGCAGTACCCCGCCATTACTCTGCAGTGCAGTACCCTGCCATTACTCTGCAGTGCAGTACCCTGCCATTACTCTGCAGTACCCCGCCATTACTCTGCAGTACCCCCCATTACTCTGCAGTAACCCCCATTACTCTGCAGTACCCCCCAATACTCTGCAGTACCCGCCATTACTCTGCAGTACCCCCAATACTCTGCAGTACCCTGCTATTACTCTGTAGTACCCCGCCAATACCCCGCCAATACTCTGTAATACCCTGCCATAAATTGCCATACCCAGCCATACTCAGAGATACCCAGCCATACTCGGTGATACCCTGAAATACCCAGCCATAGACGCCCCCCCACCCCTCACCGCCCTCCGGTGCTTCTACCAACTCGCCAGTACAATCAAAGCCAGAATCTTTTTTTTATTTTTTATTTCAGGCTTCCCAGCCTAGAGGTGAGATGTGGGGTCATATTGACCCCCCAGATTTCACTGTAAAGAGGACCTGTCACCCCATATTCCTATTACAAGGGATGTTTACATTTCTTGTAATAGGAATAAAAGTGATCAAAAATATATTTTTGGGGAAAAAAATGTCAAACTAAAATAAATAAAGTAAAATGAACAATAAAAAAATAAAATAAAAATTAAATCGCCCATGTCCCCATGTGCTCGCATGTGCCACACATGTGAGGTATCGCCGAGAATGTTAGAGCGAGAGCAATAATTCTAGTCCTAGACCTCCTCTGCAACTCAAAACATGTAACCAGTAAAAAAAAATTAAAGCGTCGCCTATGGGGATTTTTTAAGTAGCGACGTTTGGCGCCATTCCACGGGCATGTGCAATTTTGAAGAGTGACATGTTGGATATCTATTTACTCAGCATAACTTCATCTTTCACTTTATGCAAACATTGGGCTAACAAGTGGTTAATAATAGAGATTGCAGTCAGTAGTGTTAGGAGATAGTGCGTGCTGTCTGCGTGCTCTGTACCCAGTACATACCGCTATAATATAGGGCAGGCCCCTACTTTCAAACATCCAACTTACAAACATCTCCTACTTGCAAACGCAAGGAGACAGCAGCAAGTGAGATGAAAAAAGATGGACGACAAAACAAATTATACAGGGGTGATAACCCTTCCCTATGTTTTCCAAAAAGCTTAAAGATATTTTTTTTGACTGGAGCTACACTTTAAAAATGTACCGGTTGAAAATGACAAACAGATTCAACTTAACACAACAAACCTACACAGTCCCTGTCTTGTTTGCACCGCCTGTATACTGCTGTTCTGAGTATATAGGGCCTGGGGGCCACACGCATTTCCTTTTTTTAATATGGGTACGGGGTTCCCCTTAATATGTGTACAAGACCCAAATAGACTGGTAATGGGCAGGGAGGGCTACCCATGCCATTTTTCTGAATGATTTTCAACCATATTGCAGGAACCAGATATAACATTAAAACCGCAAGCAGTTTTAAATGGTGTTATTTCCATTTAATGTCATTTTGTGCAGGGACTGTTCTAAACACAGGAAACACGTGGCACTTCACAGGCATACTATAGACACCCCCCAGGCACCATATTTAAAGGAATATTTCACTTTTTTTTTCACTTTAATCGTCATTAAAATCAGTGCTCCCGCCAAAACGGTAGTTTTTAAAACTTTTTTTTGCAGTGACCCATGTCCCCTGAGGCAGGAGGCAGGTCGCCAAACCCTTTTTAGGACACTATCTTGCATATTAGCCGTTAAAATCAGCACTTTCCAATTCGAACGTTCGAGTCCCATAGACTTCAATGGGGTTCTAACGTTCGTATCGAACGCGGGGGTCGTTCGTAAGTTCTGGTGCGAACCGAACCGGGGGGGTGTTCGGCTCATCCCTAGTTGTAACAACTAAAACGAAAATAAAGCATTTATTTATGTCGGATCTTTCGTTTTTCGGATTCTGTGCTTTCGTTATCGTTTGTCAAAACTAAAACGAAAATAGCTGAAATTCGGACGAAAATGCATTCGGACGAAAACAAATGCACATGTCTACCGTATATTTCAGTGCATTACATGCCGCTTAACACAGTAGCTTTCTGTGCATTAGTGCATGTTTAAAGGGATTGTAAAGTGAATTTATTTTTTAAATAACAAACATGTTATACTTACCTCCACTGTGCAGCTCGTTTTGCACAGAGTGACCCCGAACCTGCTCTTCTGGGGTCCCTCGGCGGCTGTCTCGGCTTCCTCCCGCAGGTGCTTCTTACGTTCATGCGAGCTCCCTCGCATGGTGAGAAGCATCTGCGGGCGCGCTCCCGTGATACAGCCGGCGGCTATAGCCGCTCGCTGTTTCACACGGCACCGCCCCCCAGCGCTCCGCATTAGTGGATGGGATTGACAGCAGCGTGAGCCAATGGCTGTGCTGCTTTCCATCCATCCACTCCAGCCAATTAGCGGCCAGGCTGAACGGTGGAAAGGACGTTGGGGGACGAGCGCGGGACTTTCGAGGGGTGAGGTAAGTAAAACGGGGGGGCTGGGGGTGCAGGCACTGTCAGATGTTTTTTACCTTTACAACCCCTTTAACGCAATATATTTCAGTGCATTACGTGCCATTTAATGCAGTATATTTCTGTGCATTAGTGCACGTTTAACGCAGTATATTTCTGTGCTTTACTGTAAATTTAACGTCATATATTTCAGTGTGTTACATTCCACTTAAGGCAGTATATTTCAGTGTGTTACTGCAAGTTTAACACTGTATATTTCAGTGCATTCTGTGCCATTTAATGCAGTATATTTCTGTTCGTTAGTGCACGCTTAACGCAGTGTGTTTCAGTGCATTACCTTCTGTTAAACGCAGTATAGTTCAATGCGTTACTGCTTACTGTAAGTTTAATGCTATATATTTCAGTGCATTATGTGTTGTTAATTACACTATCAGTGCATTACTGCAAGTTTATTTCTGTATATTTCAGTGCATTACGTGACGTTTAACGCAGTATCTTTCTGTGTGCTAGTGCAGGTTTAATACAGTATATTTCAGTGCATTACTGCAAGATTAACACTGTATATTTCAGCGCGTTGCGTAACGTTTAATGCCATATATTTCTGTTCGTTAGTGCACATTTGACACAGTATATTTCGGTGTTTTATGTTCCATTGAACGCGGTATATTTCAATGCGCTATGTGCCCTTGAGCGCACTATATTTCAGTGCATTACTGCAAGTTTATTGCCGTATATTTCAGTGTGTTACATGCTGTTTAACGCATTATCTTTCTGTGCATTAGTGCACATTTAACACAGTATATTTCAGTGTGTTAGTGCATATTTAATGCAGACTTCTTTCAGTGCATTACTGAAAGTTTAACGCATATATTTCAGTGCATTACCTTCCATTTAATGCAGTATAGTTCAGTGCATTAGTGTGCGTTTAACGCGGTATCTTTCTGTGTGTTAGTGCACATTTAATGCAGTATATTTCACTGCATTACATGCCATTTAACACAGTGTATTTCAGTGCATTCCTGCAAGTTCAACACCGTATATTTCAGTGCATTCCATCTTGTTTAATGCAGTATATTTCTGTTCATTGGTGCACGTTTAACACAGTATATTTCAGTGAGTTACCTTCCGTTATACGCAGTATAGTTCAGTGTGTTACTGCTTACTGTAAGTTTAACGCTAGATATTTCAGTGCGTTATGTGTCATTAAACTCACTATTCTTTACTGCGTTACTGCAAGTTTATTGCTGTATATTTCAGTGTGTTACATGCCTTTTAACGCAGTATCTTTCTGTGTGTTAGTGCACATTTAATGCAGTATATTTCAGTGTGTTACTGCAAGTTTAATGCTGTATATTTAAGTGCGTTACCTTCCATTTAAGGCAGTATATTTCAGTGTGTTACTGCAAGTTTAACACTGTATATTTCAGTGCATTCCATGCCATTTAATGCAGTATATTTCTGTTCATTAGTGCACGTTTAACGCAGTATATTTCAGTGCATTACATTCTGTTAAACGCAGTATAGTTCAATGTGTTACTGTTTACTGCAAGTTTAACGCCATTAATGCAGTATCTTTCTGTGTGTTAGTGCACATTTAACGCAGTTACTGCAAGATTAACATTGCATATTTCAGTGTGTTGCCTTCCATTTAACACAATATAAGTTCAGTGTGTTACGTGTCATTTAACACAGTATATTTCAGAGCTTTACTGCAAGTTTAATGCCGTATATTTCAGTGCATTCGTGCCGTTTAATGTAGTATACTTCAGTGCGTTACCTTCTGTTAAACGCAGTATAGTTCAGTGCATCACTGGTTACTGTACGTTTAACGTTGTATATTTCAGTGCGTTATGTGCCGTTAAACACACTATATTTCAATGCATTACTGCAAGTTTATTGATGTATATTTCAGTGTGTTACGTGACGTTTAACACACAGTATTTTTATGTGCGTTAGTGCACGTTTAACGCAGTACATTTCAGTGCGTTACTGCAAGCTTAACACTGTAAATTTCAGTGTGTTAGCTTACATTTAACAAATGTAAATTTATGTGCGTTGGTGCAAGTTTAATGCAGTATATTTATGTGCGTTAATGCACGTTTAGCGCCATGTATTTTAGTGCATTCTGAGCCATTTAACACAGTATATTTTTGTGCGTTAGTGCATGTTTAACATAGAATATTTCAGTGCGTTACTGCAAGTTTAAAACTGTATATTTCAGTGCGTAACCTTACATTTAACACAGTATAGTTCAGTGCACTAGTGCGCATTTAATGCAGTCAATTTCAGCGCTTTACTGCAAGTTTAATGCTGTATTTTTCAGTATGTTACTGCAAGTTTAATGCCATATATTTCAGTGTGTTACGTGCCGTTTACTGTAGTATATTTCTGTTTGTTAATGCATGTTTAAGGCAATATATTTCAGTGCGTTACCTTCCATTTAATGCAGTATAGTTTAGTGCATTACTGTAAGGTTAACGCTGTATATTTCATTGCGTTACATGGCATTGAACACCGTATATTTCAGTGCATTACTGCAAGTCATAAAGGATACATGCACTGTACTGTCAACATTTGAGGAGGACACAAGGATGGTGAGCCGTGATAGTGCATGCATCAGTAACACAATCCATGTTGTGTTCCTGCTGGAGCAGACTCTGTATGGCCTTATGCACAGGGCACTCAAGGCAGATCAGCAGGAGGAAGAGGTGGACTTCCTTTACGCTCAAGGCCTACTTTATGCAGACACCATTGTTCCTACACATCAAACAGTAAGAGATGGTTTTCCATTCCCAGAATCCTTGGGAGTAGTATGTGGCTGGGAGGAAACAGTTCCAGATACTATAATCCTCAGTGACCACGAGGAGTCTGTTTCTCATGCCTCAGCAAATTTGTGGTGCATGGGCTCCCTCATGCTTCCCAGCCTGCGAAAGAACCCAATAATATGTGGCATAAAGGAGAAGGATCACTATTAGTTAGCAACACTCCTTGACCACTGTTACAAAGGGAACACCTTAGAATTCATCCTGTCCCCACAGACAGTGCAGAAGATGAAATCTCTTGAGGGCACCTTAAAGAAGAGTTTATCTAATGCTTTTCCTTACTCTGGTAGGTTATGGTGTCGTGCAAAATGTAGTTTTGAGGCTTCTGTTGGTCAAGAGAGGAGCGGTGGAGATCACATAATCACCTAAGTGATGCATTTCACAATTTCTTAGTCCTCGCCACCCATGGCTGTCATCTTCCACATCCCTTCGACACTGTCTGCATCACATTGTGGACAATTGTCTAGGGGTGAAAACAGATGTGGCTTTCCAGTTGACGATCCACTGGGTTACTGGGTCATGCAAATAGACCACTGGCCAGAACATGCCCAGTATGCAATTGAGCTGATCTGGGCTACGGTGCATCCAGAGTGCTTTCCGATTGGGAATTTAGTGCTGCTTGAGGTTTTGTTACTGATCATAGAACGCGTCTGTCCACAGACTCTGTGGACCCTCTAACATTTGTCAAAATGAATCAGTCCTGGATTACCAGCAGCTACAAGGCCCCCAATACCAATGTCACTGATTAAGTGTTTTGGGATGTGGAATCTCTGCAGGTCTTTTAGGCTGCCTAATGTTATGGGTGTTGATTTCCTCTGTAAGAATCTTTTTTGGTGTTGGTTTCATGGGCACAATTAACACCCAAAGACTAATTTTTCCACACCTGCTTGACAGATGCATATAATTTCAATTTTTGTCAGCAAGGCCAATTCCTATTTTCATCAAGAGTACCTCTTTAGGGTTACAGTGTAAAGATGCCACCAACACCCAAAGAGCAATTTTTCCACACCTTTTTGACGGGTGCATATCATTTCAGCTTTTGACAGCAAAGCCATTTCTAATTTTCATCCAGAGTATCTCTGTAGGGTTATGGTGTGAAGACGCCACTGACACCCAAAGACCAATTTTTTACACATCAAGAGTACCTCTATAGGGTCTATTAGGGTTATAGAGGGTCTATTAGGGTTATAGAGCTGCCAGTGTTAACTTTCCATACTACTAAGCTGGTGATTGGTTCAAGAGCATATTCCAAAATCCAAGAAGCACCTTTAGACTCTCAAGGTGTATAAATTATGCATTTCAATTCTTGACTATCTATTACATTTGCAGGGGCCCTGGAGCACTAGGACAATGGAAACACCCATAAAATTACCACATTTTGAAAATCAAACTCCCCAATGTATTTTCTAAAAGGCATGTTCACTCTTTTGATGATTTCATTTTTTCACCACAAGTTTAAAAAAAATGTGGAATGAAAATGAAAATGTATGTTTTTACACAATGTTGTGAATTTAATAAGATATTTCCCATAAACAGCAAGGGTATACATTTACAATTACACCCCAGAAGACATTCTGGTATTCTTCTCTAGTATTGGGATAACGCATTTGTAAAATTTGGCAATGTTTGGACAGATTATGTACATAATATTGTAGCTTGTGCATCACAAAAATCAACCAATATTGTATCAAAAACAGTGTACTGTAATGCTCACCTGTATGAGTGGTCAGAGAATATTACTTACTGTAGCTTCACATATAGCAGTCCCCGTTTCTAAAAGCCAAGCAGGTCTAGCCTACTGGTTCATTGCTGCCCCCTGGGAATTATACACAATTTTAAGTTCACTGGCCAGGAACTACAGGAGACTGAACAAAGGGTTAACAAAAGAGCACCTGTGGTTCCCAGACTCATAATGTTTGGAGAAGATGCCTGGGGCTGGTGTCTTGCAGAAACATAACCAGTGGGTGAATTCAGGTGGCGCGCAGAGACATTGTTAGCAAACAGGCAAAGTTTTGGTCCAGGTGGCAGACAGAAACATTGGTGATAAACAGGCCAGGGACAGTTCAGTTGGCAGGCAGAAATGTGGCTAGTGTGCAGGCAAATGACCAGTCCAGGTGGCAGACAAAAATGTGTTTGATAGGGCCAGAGTCAGTTCAGGTGGCAGACAAAAGTGACACTGTATTGGTGTTACCAGGTACACTGTGGATGGCTTCAAGGGTCTGGCGACACTGTGACCAGCGATCAGGTACACTATGGCTTGCTTATACTATGCTTTGTTTGACACTGTACTGGTGTGGCTAGGGATCGGGGACACTGTGGCTGGCTTACACTTGTGTGGTGACACTGTACTGATTTTTCTAGTGATCAGAGAGCACAAAAAAGCTGCTGTTAATCACTGTAGAAAACACTCTGGTTTCTCCCCTGGCTAGGGATCGGGGACACTGTGGCTGGCTTACACTTGTGTGGTGACACTGTACTGATTTTTCATTGCTGCCCCCTGGGAATTATACACAATTTTAAGTTCACTGGCCAGGAACTACAGGAGACTGAACAAAGGGTTAACAAAAGAGCACCTGTGGTTCCCAGACTCATAATGTTTGGAGAAGATGCCTGGGGCTGGTGTCTTGCAGAAACATAACCAGTGGGTGAATTCAGGTGGCGCGCAGAGACATTGTTAGCAAACAGGCAAAGTTTTGGTCCAGGTGGCAGACAGAAACATTGGTGATAAACAGGCCAGGGACAGTTCAGTTGGCAGGCAGAAATGTGGCTAGTGTGCAGGCAAATGACCAGTCCAGGTGGCAGACAAAAATGTGTTTGATAGGGCCAGAGTCAGTTCAGGTGGCAGACAAAAGTGACACTGTATTGGTGTTACCAGGTACACTGTGGATGGCTTCAAGGGTCTGGCGACACTGTGACCAGCGATCAGGTACACTATGGCTTGCTTATACTATGCTTTGTTTGACACTGTACTGGTGTGGCTAGGGATCGGGGACACTGTGGCTGGCTTACACTTGTGTGGTGACACTGTACTGATTTTTCTAGTGATCAGAGAGCACAAAAAAGCTGCTGTTAATCACTGTAGAAAACACTCTGGTTTCTCCCCTGGTGGATAAGTGTGAGAGGACACAAATTGGTAGCTTCATAATACAGTCTTCGTTTACAGTTTACATTTATGATTGCTGTAATTGGTTACGACACTCACGTGGTAAAGGGCTGTTCCCTACTCTATAATTTTCCATGTTTGATGGGCACAGCGGCCACAGAGTTTGCTTTTACATATGCTAGACAAAGCGCACGTGCACCACAAAGGGAAGAACATTTTAACCACTTCAGCCCCGGACCATTTGAATTTTGAAAAAAACACAATATTTTTTTATTTTTACTATAATAAATATCCCCAAAAAATATATAAAAAATGTTTTTCCTCAGTTTAGGCCAATACATAGTCTTCTACATATTTTTGGTAACAAAAAATCACAATAAGCGTATATTGATTGGTTTGCACAAACGTTATAGCGTCTACAAAATCGGGGATAGTTTTTTATTAATATTTTTTTACTAGTAATGACAGCGATTTGTATTTTTTATCATGACTGAGACATGATGGCGGACAGACCGGAAACTTTGTCGCTATTTTGGGACCATTCACATTTATACAGTGATCAGTGCGATTAAAAATGTACTAATTACTGTGTAAATGTGACTGCCAGTGAAGGGGTTAACCACTAGGGGGAGCTGCAGGGGTTAAGTGTGTCCTAGGGAGTGTGTTCTAACTGTGGGGGGGATGGGCTGCGTTTGACATGACACTGATCATCGTTCCCGATCACAGGGAGCTGTGATCAGTGTCCTGTCACTAGGAAGAATGGGGAAATGCTTTTTTACATCAGAATTTCCCTGTTCTTCCTCTCCGTGAGATGATTGCAGGTATCCCTGCAGACATTGAATATGCGGGACCCACGATCACACTCACAGGGCTCGCGGCGAACACGCCCACGATGCAGCGTCTTAAAGGGCAGCGTACAAGTACATTAATATGCCTGTACGTGCCCTTCTGCTGACGTATATTGGCGTGAGCCAGTCGGCAAGGGGTTAAAACATACTCACACCTTCTGAAAGTAGCAGTGGTTAAACACAAAAAATAGATGGGCAAAACAAATATTAAAATAACAACAAAAAAATCCAAACCCCAACCCTAAAACACCAAAGCAAAATAAAAACCCCTTTTTGTAATTTATTTTAATTAACATGTGGAAATAAAAAAAATGGATAGGAATATGCACTAAAATGAACCCCCCCCTAAAAACAAAACAAAAAAAGGGGGGACAGCAGCAACAAATCTTGTTGCTGACACAAACATGAGAAAAAAAAATGTAGTCTTAAAATGGGATGTTAGGAGAATGAGTAACTCCCTAGTACTGATGGGACTTTAAGGGCAACCTAAATCAAAAGGAGATAAATGGTATTGTATAAAACAAATGATTTTTATTTTAATATTCATAAAAATGTGTATACAGCACCAATTATATAAAAAAAGTAATCAAATGATGAAACAGATGATTTATATGGGTATTTACAATACAGTGAACCCTGTCTTCTCTGTGTACCCAATGTGTTTCAGGAAGGGTTCAAGCCTTTCTTCAGGGGTGTTAGGTGAAGGTCACATACAGTATTGAATTCATCCACATGAACAGCATGTCTAGATCATCACAGATGTATAGAGCAGTATAGTGCAACAACTCGAGGTGTCTCAGGTGTGCCCAAAAGGACAGCCAGGGCCCCACACATTCCACACAAGGATCTCCCCTATGTATACCACTAAGCATAGCCGTAGTTGGTGGGATAAGTGTACAGAAAGAGGAAGATGGAAACAATCAGGGGATCTTAAAGTTCAGTGTGGAGGGGTAAAGTGTCAGTCCCAGTATCACAGGCAGCAGTGCCCACAGCACTGTGTCACCAGGGCTGACACTTTGCACCTCCACACTGAACGGAGCAGAGACTATGACCAAATGCCTTCAATGACCAAGGTATTGCACCTGATCAGAGGTTACCATGCACCACATTGCATTATGGGACATAGCTAAACATTCCTAAGAGTTCATATTTTGGTGAACTTTGAACATATAACATTTGGACCTAATTGGAGTTTGGTTTGAACTGGAACCTCATCCTCACTGACTTGGCAAAATTTGCTATTTTGCTATAGAAAATCACTCTGCAGCTATTAAAATGCTATTTAATACAAACTAGTTTTTTTAGATTTAATTTTCATCTATGGAAGGATAATCACAAGAGCTCTGCTCTTTTCAAACATAATATCAAAGTGCTAATTGGCTAAAGTGATTGAGTGTCCTTGTGATTCCATCAACCCTTTTCACAATCTGGCTCATTAGTGATCTTACTGTCCATTATTCTTCAGTCATTCACTTTTCTATGTCTTTCATACTTGTCAAAAAGTAAAAGCACTTAAAATATTAACCTTCAAAATGTGGAACATAAAAACACATAAGATGTATTTTATACATTCCAGTATGCAAATGAATGCAGTAAAATTTTTAAAATATAACTATAATTAAAGTAACTGATATACTTTTGGGAAAAGTGTTGAAGAAATGCAAGCATATTTTAGTAATGGCATGTTCTAAAGAAATGCTTTGGTTTAACTATGCTAAAAAACGTTTAAACTTTAAAAACTAACATGAAACATGAGTTTCCAATCTCTTGTATGATTATAAATAGTAAAGTAAAAGCAACAAGGTGGGTATGAATCTTCAAAACCACTGAATCAGCATAGTAAAATATTTGTAATGGGGGTCCTAGAAAAACAAGATTTGGTGAAATAAATCTGGCAACAGACTGCGGTATAAACTGTATGTAATTTCTGATTTTGCTCATAGTTCCACTTTAAATTTGGTTATAGCTAGAAAGAAATATTTTGCAGTTGGACACGGGAGTCTTCTTTTTTTTCTCTCACTGATGCATCCAACTGAATGTCTGTGGAATTCATTTGATTAGCAAATAGCATTTTGTTGAATATGTTAATTCATTTCCATTTTTGAATTTATGTTTTTGCATAAAGTATTTTTATTTCTACTCTGTTTTTAAGATCATAATTATACCCATTTTATATTTGCAGTTTTTACAAGTGGGTACATATGCATTTACTCTTTAACAAAATAGTTTACACAAAAAGCTAATTTTAACATTTTCATAGCTAAATGCATTTTCTATTGAACATAAGAGGTAATACACTTTACTTAGACCAGGCTGCTTTGCCTGACTTCAACTTAATTGCAATTGAATCAGTCTTTAAAGGGAACATGTCAGCACAGTCATTATAGAAAATAATGCTGGTATGAAATGGGTCCCAGTTGTGTCTCAGTTCCGATTAGTACATACACCACAACTATCTATATCCCATGAGACTTTGATCGAGTCACAACACCAAGGTAAAATATAAGAAAATGTATTACATGAAAAAATACATATATTATAAAAAACATGTATAGCAACCGTGAAAAAACATCATCAAATGTCATTCAAAATCATTCAAGTTTGAAAAGACCTGGCATCAACATATGACAACTGACCTGATACTGTCCACCAATCAAGATGGTCTGTGCTTAAAGCGGAGTTCCACCCAAAAGTAGAACTTCTGCTCATTGTACTCCTTTCCCCCTCTGGTGCCAGATTTGCACCTTTCAGGGGAGAGGGGGAATAGCATACCTGTCTTTCACAGGTATGCTTTCACCACTTCTGGGAGCCTCAGCCGCGAAGATTGATGTCACAGCTGGGGCTCCCTCCTCCTCCCTCCTCCGCCGGTGAAATTTTCCAAAAAAGTGCTCCGATCGGACATACTCCGATCATGTGTAGCCTACTCCGACGGACAAAGTGCCACGCATGCTCAGATCAAATTCCTAGACCAAAGCTATTGGCTACTAGCCTGAACGTAGTCCCGTCGTAACGAAAATACGTCATCACGTTATGTACAATCGCATTTTCCGACAACTTGGTCCGACCGTGTGTATGCAACATCACTTCCGGACCTCTTCCGGAATTAATCCGTCGGAATAACTCTGACGGATTTGGTTGTCGGAATCTCCGACCGTGTGTACAAGGGCTAAGAGTTTGCGCTAGTTGTATGCATGACTCAAAGAATATGTGGTCTACCTTAGACTACATTGCTTTATGTAGTTGGGCAATGACAACCTCCCGCATTTAATGGAGGCTCTCAGCATTAAAAGTTATGACTGTGCTGACATACACCACAACTATCTATAGCCCATGGGACTTTTATCAAGTCACAACACCAAGATAAAATATAAGAAAATGTATTACATGAAAAAATATATTTCTCCTGGTTGTTTGACACTCCCAGTGAAAGTTCAGTTCATTAAAAGCAAGCACTTTTTTAATAGTAACTTCATGCATGCTGCTTGTTGATGCTGATTGTTATTTGACATCTTTCAGGGATGCTATCCAAGTAAAAAAATATTAGGTGAAGTTAGTAGGAGTTTGCAGTTATCAACAGCGTATTTGCACTTTAACAATCAAATTTGTTTGTTATGTGATTACATTCACAAGGGTAACTTCCAAATTTAATTAGGCTAATGACAGTTTATTTTACTTTACGTTTGGTACTTGTCATTTGTCTTTTTAAAAAAAACATACTTTCAGTACGCTGGGCTCCTTTCCTTTGCATTACCTATGTGGAGAACATCTGTCAACGGGGGGAAGCTGTATACTTACCATAAAGGTGTAGGAAGACTTGTGGATGAACTTACAGCCATTTATTCCTGATCTTATACACACAAGCCTTTTTGACACATTGCTAAAAACAAGGGATCAACTCCATCAGGGGAGTGAGATGTGAATCCATGTGAATTGTCTTTCCTTGGAGGAACATTCCTTTGTGGAAGATTTTTTCTTCTTCTTTGAAGAACTATATTGTGTCATGTTTGTCATTGGAGTAATCACAATCACATGGACACTTGTTTTGTGGACTTTTATATGTGGTAGTTTTGCACTTATATTATGTGACATATAGGCAGTGCTCTACATTTTTGTTTTATTTTCACTGATGTATAATATAATGCAGTAATACAGTAGCTACCTAAAAAAGGTGTATTTTATTTTTACCATAGAACTCGGGTATTCATAGTTAACAAGATCTGAACAGTTCATTGAAGTAAGCTTCTGCCGGGACAGTTGGGGCCCTTTAACATTGGCGAGCAAAAACAGTGCAATGTTTCAACAGCATGAAATAAAAAAACTGTGAAATGAGGAGTTAGACTCAGACAGTGGGTATGCCCCTTAAAGGCGACTAGGTAAACAGGGGAATTATGCAGTAAGTAGTGGTCACTGGAATGGGCCCTGTTTGGTTTGCACCATAATTTTGAACACCACAAAAGTGTGGACCCCAATAACAAACCCCATTAAAGTTAATGGGTCCCGAACCTCAAAAATGAAAAGTGCCCATTTTGAAGGCTTATATGCAAGTAACTGGGCATACAATGGTTATAGGGGTCTGGGTTCTACCCTGGAGGACATGTATCAATTAAAAAAAGTTTGTGAAAATGAGCAGTGATTTTTTTGATTTTTAAAGTGAAAACATAAAAATGAAAAATTCCTTTCAATATAGGGCCTGGGGGTCCCCTTAGTCTACCTGTAAAGTGACAGATCTGTACCATGTCTAGAATCTTCTGCAGCAATAATTGCATTTATAAAGCCAAAAACGTTTTAATGTTCCTTGCGAGCTGCCTTTATTTTGCTCAGCAACAGCTGGGGAGCCAGTTTGTTGGATGAGGCCACAATGTAGTGCACTGGGAACAAGATTAGAGATTTTTTGGATACATTCTGGTGTCACTTTGAATAGAAGCAATAGGTGCATAAAAATTGGTCTTTGCGTGTCGGTGGCACCATCACCCTATAGACACCATAACCCTAGAGAGGTAATCTTGATGAAAGCAAGAATTTTGCCTTGCTGTAAAAAATTGCAATGATATGCACCTAACAAACAGGTGCAGAAAAATTGGTCCTTGACATATTAGTGCATTTCCTTGCAAGTTTTACTGTTTCTGGTATCCCTATGTTAGAATATCAAAATCTGTACCTAAGAACCTTCATTTTATGATACCGTGTAAATCCTGATGCAATGTGTATATTGTATGTCTTTTACATATTCTTAAAACAATAAAAACTATTGATTAAAAAAAATTGGTCTTTAGGTGATAGTGGCGCCTTCCCACTGTAACCCCATAGAGGTTCTTGAAAGCAAGAATTGGCCTTTCTGTAAAAAATTGCAATGATGTGCACCTGTCAAACAGGTGCAGAAAAATGACTCTTTGGATGTCGGGGGCGCTTTCCCACCGTAAACCTATAGAGGTATTCTTGATGAATGCAAGAATTGGCCTTGCTGTAAAAAAATTCCAATTATATGCACTTATCAAACAGGTACAGAAAAATTGGTCTTTGGGTGTCAGGGGCGCCTTGATACCCTATAGAGGTATCAGGGGCTTCATAGCTGGTAATCCAAGACTGATTCATTTTTATAAAAGTCAAACGGCCCATGGAGTCTGTGGACAGACGCATTCTGTGATCAGTAATGAAACCTTCTTCAGCACTGAATGCCTGTACTGAAAGCCAGTGTTCTATTCTCATGACCCAGTAAGTCAGTGGTTCGTCAGCTGGAAAGCTCTCCATCTCTGTTTTGGCCATGAGGTAATCGTCCACCATGTGATGCAGATGGTGCTGATAGGATGTGGAAGCTGACAGCCCTGGGCGACGAGGACTAAAAAAATTGTGAAATGCTTCACTTAGGTGGATACCTTCTCCAACACTTCTCTCTTGACCAACAGAAGCCTCAAAACTACATTTTCCACAACACTGTAACCTACTGATCCTCTTTAATGTGTCCTTAAGGGATTTTATAGATTGCATTCTCTGTGGGGACAGGATGAGTTCTGAGACAGTGACCAGCTAGACTAAATGTTTTGTTACTAAATGTGCCTATAGTTGAGAATGATGATCAATAAAGGCTGTTTGTACTTCCGAAAAACCTGTAATCACTGATGGAATGGTTTGTTTCACAGTCTCCACTTGATTATGAAAGCAATGAATACCTAAACCTGTACTTAGATTGTTATACCCAGCATGAACTCTGTTTATTTGTCATATTATATGTGTGTTGAGAAAATGATTCCTGCCACTTGTGATGCTACAAAGACTACTATATTCCACACAAAAATTCATAGAAAGACATAGGATATCACCTAATGCACCTACAAATCAAGGCTGGATACCCTTTTACCTGTCAACATCCTAATTCCCCTAATAAATTCCTACAAATATGGCAATGTTGGCTAATATCCAGGGTCATGCTCCAGCGCAGTTTTGTATGCACTCAAAATGTTGCACAATACATGTGGGGATACTCCATGCTTCAGGAAGCCTGTTTTAATGTTCTTTATGCTCTCCTGAATTCTGACAAATAGGGGCCTTGTGGTTCACCCTACGTACTGTTTTTAGCAGGGGCATTCAATGACATACATAACATGTGTATTGGTACATGTTATTAATTCCTTGATTTTATATTCTCTCCCAGTGGTAATTGACCTAAAGGACTCCTATTTTACGTTCAGTTTTTTTGGGCCAGTGTTTCTTTAGAACTTTTTCCACTAGTTTATGTTGTCTGTTATAACCAGTGAGAAAGGCCATTTCATTGTACTGATTTTTCTTCTTATCTTTTTTGTTGTTCTCTATCATAGTATATCTATCTATTGTTCTGACCCTTTCTTTTAGGATTTCCAGATTTCCTCTTTTGTACCCTTTTTTCTAGAAATCTATCAATAAGTGTGTTGGATTGAATCTCATAATCTTGGAGATTGCTGCAATTGCGATGTATGCACATCAGTTGCCTTTTGGTATATTCCCCACCCATTTGGGGTGGTGGCAGCTGCTCATTGGAATATATCCATTGCGGTCAGTTTTCTTGAAAAACTTTTTGGTATGTAGCTCTACGTTTTCTTTAAAAAATTGTAGATTAGGTAGTCAATGCTTTGTTTATTCCATCCTCCTATAAATGAAATACCATAGATGTTTTTTTTTTTGTGCCCCTCCATATTATTATTATGTCGTCAATGTACCATCTTTATAATTTTAGATTGGTTCTTCTGACGCCATATATTTGTTCTTCTTCCCATCTGTTTAGGAATAGGTTTGTTACACTGGGGGCATATTTAGCCCCCATAGCTACTCCTTTAGTTTGGATATAATACTCTCCTTTGTACTAGAAAAAGTTGTGGCTCATGGCCATTCTTAAACCTTCTAAGATGTAAGTGATTTGGTCCTGTTGTAAATTTGTTTGGGTTTGTAATGCCCACTCTGCACTGCTTTTGCAATCTTCCTGTATAATGTTGGTATACAGGGAATTCACGTCAATCGTGACAAAAAAATTTCCATTTGCTTTTAATGAATCACATAGAATGGAACTGTTTACATGAATCTGCCATCTAGTTTCTTGGTCTCACAGTTTTTCCACAGGACAACAGTGGCATGGACAGGAGTAATAAGGACAGAAGTGGTGTGGATGTCAACAGGAAACATTAAGCTCTGCAAAGCAAACAGAAGTTTGATACTCTAGAAGTACAGTTGACCCAGCAGACTTCAGGGACAATTTCCACTTTAACAAAGGGATGTTCGGTAGTGCAGGGGACAGGACAGATTTGTATTTACACTTTTTTTTAGGCGCAGCTGATCAACAAGTTTAATTTTAGGACAATATCAAGTGAATATATTTGTAGTCAGAGTCTTCAAGCGGGAAATGCGATACTCCTAAGAACCCAGGCCTGAGGTGTGCCTTGGCCTAGCTGGTCAGTATGCCTGAGAAGAGGGCATACCCTGAATGTAAGAATAAGAACAAAATACTATGAGAATGTATGAAAACTGGGGAACGGGTGGGTGGGAACCCAGAAATCCTAACCACACTGGCCCTGACAGAGGAGGAGGTTTAAATAGCCCTCTCAGGCTCCTCCCATAAATACAGGCTGGCCTACGGCCAGCCTTCAACTTGTAGTCTTCAAGTGGGAAATGCGATACTCCTAAGAACCAAGGCCTGAGGTGTGCCTTGGCCTAGCTGGTCAGTATGCCTCAGAAGAGGGCAAAAAGACACAAAATTTAGGTGAAGAAGGGAAGGTAATGAACCATCACGGATAAAGGTGTGCTCCTGGATGGCAGCAGTACGTATCCAGCAAATAACCGGAAAGTGTTCGCAGTGGCAAAAGAACACACCGACTTCTGACTTGGCGATGAGAAGTAACCCCCTATCGAACCTGTGACACTACCCTGAACCCAACTGAACATCCCCTGAAAGATTGAATTGAGCCGGATGCCCGCAACACCCAGACCTGAGAATAAACTGCTTGTGAAATGAGAGGATGCGTGAGGGGAAAGGAACAAGGCCTGGCCCGAGGAACCCCTGCAAATGATGCCAAAAATACTACAATGAACACCAGTGAAATAGCCCAGAGACATACCCCCCTCTGAAAAACTCTGAGACTGAACACCAAGGCTGAAATACTATGACAGACAAGCTGGCAGCAACACAAAGACAGAAAACGCTGAGACAGAAAACGCTGAGACAGAAAACGCTGAGACAGAAAACGCAGAGACAGAAACACAACAAGCCATGATGAAAAACACCATGACAGAAAATGCTGAAACTTAATGCTGATGCAGAAACCTAATGACAGAACCAGAGGCAAAACGCAATGACAGCAACAACCAAGACTGAAACGCTGAGGCATAAATGAAATGCCAGAAATTCTGGGCCAGAAATGCTATAACAGAAAAACTGAGACAGCGACGCAACAGCAGAATCCTGGCCAGAAATGCAAAGCCCGAAAACACGCTGAGACTGAACGCTGAGACAGAAATGCAAAGACAGAAATCCTGCCTGGTTCAGAACGCCATGACAGAAATCCTTGTTCAGAACGCCATGACAGAAACCCTGGTTCAGAATGCCATGACAGAAATCCTGGTTCAGAACGCTATGACAACAGTACAGGGGTAGAACGCTATGACAGCAGTCCAGGGGCAGAACGATATGACAGCAGTCCAGGGGCAGAAATGCTGGACAGACCGCTGTGACAGGAAAAACTGGACAGAACGCTATGACAGTAACGCTGGACAGACCGCTGTGACAGGAAAAACTGGACAGAACGCTATGACAGGAAACTGGACAGAACGCTATGACAGGAAAACTGGACAGAACGCTGAGACGGAAATGCTGCACAGAATGCTGAGACGGAAATGCTGCCCAGAACGCTGTGACGGAAATGCTGCACAGAATGCTGTGACGGAAATGCTGCACAGAACGCTGTGACGGAAATGCTGCACCGAATGCTGTGACGGAGATGCTGCACAGAAACGCTGGGACGGAGATGCTGCACAGAAACGCTGTGACGGAGATGCTGCACAGAAACGCTGTGACGGAAATGCTGGACTGAACGCTATGACGGAAAAGCTGGACAGAACGCCGTGACAGAACGCCGTGACAGAAATGCTGGACTGAGCTCTGTACCTGAAATGCTGGACTGAGCGCTGTGACTGAAATGCTGGACTGAGCACTATGACATAAATGTCACGTGGGTCTCAGGCGGGGGGGCAGACCCGCCATGTGGAGCTCAGGCAGGTGGGGAGACCCGCCACGTGGAGCTCAGGCGGGTGGGGGACCAACCACGTGGAGCTCAGGAGGGGGGTGGGGAGACCCACCACGTGAAGCTCAGGAGGGGGGGTGGGGAGACCCACCACGTGGAGCTCAGGAGGGGGGGTGGGGAGACCCACCATGTGGAGCTCAGGAGGGGGGGGTGGGGAGACCCACCACGTGGAGCTCAGGAGGGGGGACCACCACGTGGAGCTCAGGAGGGGGACCCACCATGTGGAGCTCAGGAGGGGGGGACCCACCACGTGGAGCTCAGGTGGGGGGACCCACCACGTGGAGCTCAGGAGGGGGGACCCACCACGTGGAGCTCAGGAGGGGGGGCCTACCCCCCAACCACTACCCTGTTGTGGAAAGAAGTGGTCAGTTGCACCTTCACCTTCTCCTGCTGGGCTCTCTGAACTGGGCTTGCCTTCAGACCAGTAATAAACTGGTTCATCAATGTGTGATCTGAATCTGTAATGTTAGTACAGCTGCGAACATCCCACTTTTCCAGGTGCCTCCAGAGGTTCTGCATGCCTGCTGCTTAGTGGGGGAGGCTCTCATCCTCCTGTCGTTTCCTTAGGAAAAATGTTTCCCACAGCTCAAGCAGTGCTAGATTCTCTCCAAACAGGCACTCTAAATGTGACCCAAATTTGTTCCAGAGTAGCTTTCTCGTTTTCTAGTCTCTAGAGCATTAACATCCAGCTCCGCCACCAGGTGGGCTAGAACCTGATACAGGTGCACCAATCCTAGATGAGCCATGCTAGAGCCCTATCTTCCTTTCGCACTCAATGCAAGGGACGTATGCTGCTGACTACGCCAAGTGTAGGTGGGGTGTACAATAGTGTGGCAGCAATAATTTACACGGACAGGTTCAACAGACGCTTCTATACAAGTAATGCAGCGACAGAGGGACGCCTGGCCAATTGGGTACACTCACGGTTTCCAATGATATGATAATGATAGTTGTAGATGGCCGGACGAAAACGCCTATGTGAGGGGGGGGGGGGGGAGCCGGTGGCGGCCGATTACCTCCCCCCACCAGGAGAATCGGCGGGTGCTCTGCATATGTGAGGGAGGAGGGGGAGGGGGAGCCGGCGCGGCCGATCACCTCCCCCTCCCCCCCACGAAGAGAAATGGCGGGAGCTCCGTACCTGCGAGAGGAGAAGGGGAGCCGGCGGCTCCCGTCACCAGGAGAATCGGCGGGCGGAGCAAAAGGTACAATTGGGAGAGAGGAGCCGGAGCCAGCCGACCCCCCTCTCCCCACAATGGGAGAAAAGCCACGAGGAGCCATGTACATGGGGAGAGGGCGGGCGGGGAGAGAAAGGAGAACGTGGGCGGACAGCCCAATGCACATGGGGGAGAGAGAAGCCAGCCGATAGCTAGCTCCTCTGTGTTGGCCCACGCAGCTTTAGGGGAGAGGAGGGAGCACCATCAATAGAAGGGTCTTTGAAGCCTATGGGTCACATCAACATGCCAGGCTTTACTAGCCATTGTCAGAGCACTCTCTTCTTCCCTGCCTCAGACACTGTTTGAGGCAGGGGAGATCATGTCACTGGACCAGAAAGGCCTGAAAATATGCATGTATATACATCAAGATAGCATAGGTGTTAGTAGGGGGGAGGGAACTGTTTTAAGGCTAGATGTAGATGCTAGATGGCTAGGTGTATTTCCAGTATTCAACTTAAACCACTTCCGTCCAGACATTACAAGTGGAAGCTTCCTTGTTTTGGGAGGACATATTAGTATTTCCTCCTGTTCTGGGCACTCATGCAGCCTTGCGATCTGTTATTACTGTGTCTCTAGGACACAGTGGATCACAGATCAGAGTTTTCATTGGCCCTGTACCATGTCATAGTGTGACAAATCACAGTGATCACACATGTAGACAAAGGCTGACATGCTGCAGCCTTTGAATTCACTCTTCTCACAATGATTCGCTGTGAGAGGAGAGAACACTGAAGAAGTAAAAAATAAATAAATAAATACAATCTGCCACTGATCACTGTCACTAGAGCAGTGCAATTGCAGCATACTGTGTCTCTGATCATTGGCAAGAGCAGTACAATGTCAGCATAATGGCACTTCACTTCTCTGGTGATAATGATCTTTTTTTAATGTAAAAAAAATAAAAATAAAAACTTTAAAAAAATAATTAGGGGCTCTTTCACAAGTACAGTGCAAAGCCAGTCACAGGGGGAGAGCTACTAAAACTGGCACACACAGAATCCGGTGCAGCTGTTCATAGTAATCAATCACGTTCCAGGTTTTATTGGCAAGCTTCATTGAGCAAGCTGAAGTTAGAAGCTGATTGGTTACTATGCTCAGCTGCAACAGATTCTATGTGCACAAGCTTTAGCAAATCTTCCCCACGGTGTCCCAGATCGCTGCCACACCAATCCCAGTGTCAACATAAGGCCTTATTCATACAAGGCTTATCAATGCATACTCTGTGCGAAGGCATCCCAATATAGGCAGTCTATTATCATCTGTGCAGATTCAGATAAAAGGCTTCAGATGCAGTTGCAAGGCCCAGACAGTGTGACCAGTAAGTCAGTTTCACAGATCACCATCACATTAGTCACAGTGTCGCAGACCAGTGTAGCCAGCAACAGTTTTTACTGATCACCGCCACACCAGTATCACTTTCATGAAAGCTAGTGCAGTTAGTATCAGTGTGCATGATCACCACCAATCCAGTGCAGTGTTGCCTCTGCCTGCTGCTTGTGCTGACTCTGGCCTGTTTGTTGACCATATCTCTGCCTGCTATCTGGATCAATCCTTTGCCCTGTTTATTGACCATTTCTCTGCCTGCCTCCTAAACTGACCCATCTGCATGCCCCACTGACTACTGGGAGACACCTATCCCAGCAGCCCCTGTGGACAACTGCACTACTGGAACCACAGCAACTCTTTTTTTGACCCCTTGTTCAGTCTCTTGTACCCCCTTGCCCATAGGCTTATAGGAATGGGGACTGCTATAAGTGATGTCAGGGAAGGCTTGCCAATAGTGCAGACTTAGTGTCCTTAGTTGCATAGGCTTTCTCAGGCATGAGCCAATAAGTGAGAATAGGTGTTCACATATGTGTGTGCATGTGCGTGCATGTGCACATGCCTGGATGAACATACCTTTCACTAATACTGGCTCCAAATGGGCTATTTAAACAGGGCTGATGCACTGGCTCATTGCTGTTTGATCAACAGGCTTCAATGTATTCGGTTGACTGTTCCTGTGATTAAATTCTGCTCCTGACCCAGCTTGCCTCTGACCACGCTTGATCACTACTTTCCCTGACCTCAGCTTGTTCCTGGAATCTGCCTTGCCTGATCTGCCTCACCATTGCTGACCTTGGCCTATGTTCCAACTTCTCTTCTGCCTGCTGTTTATGCCTGATCTGATTGACTGTTACTGAACCAATATGCCTGACCCTGCATCCTGCTCATCCTGTCTGGCTTGTCACCATCTGACCAGTACACTTCTTTCATGGTTCCTGTCTGCCTGATCAGCATCAGCCACCTGTGACCACCCAGTCAAACACATGCCAGTCTGATACCTGCCAGCCCTGGATCTGCTGTATCCATCCCCTGTCAGCTGCTACTGTCTTCTGGCTCCTCCCTGGTGAAGCATTATCTACTTTCCTGTGCAATCTACTGAAATTACTACAGGCACTCATACCTCACCGTGCTGTCATGGCCATGCTCTCAATCCCAGTTGTCCCTGAGCCAGAGCTGTAAGGGCACTTTCACACTGAGGTGGTGGGGGGGCATCAGCAGTAAACCATCGCTATTTTTAGTGGTGATTTTCTGTCATTTTAGCAGAGCTTTTCAACTGCTAGCAGGGAGCTTTTAACCCCCGCTAGTGGCCGGTGTAGGGGTTTATATCGCCTGTGCAGCACTGTTGTGGAAACACTTTTCAGGCGCTTCAGCGGGGCTGCCCATTGATTTCAATGGGCAGGGGTGTTTTAAAAGCGGTGTATACACCACTCCTAAAGCACCCCAAAGATGCTGCTTGCAGGACTCTATTTAACATCCCGCAAGTACACCGCTCCAGCTTGAAAGCACTCAGGCTTTTACAAAGTAGTGACAGGAGAGACACATTACGCGAGCATACGCTATTTTTAGCACTAAAATTATTGTAAAGTGCCTCAGTGTGAAAGTAGCCTAAGAGAGGCTTCCCTCTTCAGGTCAGGCTCTACAACCAGATACATGACTGGTGATGCTACACTAAGCTATATTCCCTGATGTCTCCTACGGAGGTGACCATTACAGTATGCTAGTTTTGATACAATTGGATGATTTTTGTGATACACAAGATGCAATGTCCAGTACATAATCAGTCCAAACACTACAAAATTGTCACACATGTGGTATCTCCATACTAGAGAGGAGCATCAGAATGTGTTTTGGGGTGTAATTCTAAGTATGTCCATGTTATATGTAAAAATATATCTTATAAAACTGACAACTTTGTGTCCAAAAATGTGAAAAGTAGTCAAGGACCCCTCTATGTGGTTAAGCTGTGTTAAATGCTGTGGTATCACCACATTCAGAAGGAGTAGTAGAATCTGTTTTGGGTTGTAATTTTAAGTATACCTATGATGTGTTTGAAATATCTTAATAATTGTCAACTTTATGTAAAAAAATACATTTTCTTTTTCTTTTTGTATTTTCCAAAAATGTATGGGGAAAAAAAAAAAAACATTTTAAAAGACTCAATATGCCCTAAGAAAATACCCTGGGGTGTTTCCTTTCCATAATGTGGTAATTTTGTGGATGTGTCTACCGTCTTGGTTCTTCAGGGGCTTCATAAATGTGATAGAAGTTAGGAAATTAGAGAAATAATTTATGTCCCAGAACACCTGTGAGAAATAATTTATTCAAATGTATTTTTATTTAATTTCTTAATTTTCCAGAAAAAAAGTGGCAAAAAAATACAACTTAAATAAATTCAATATGCCTCTTAATAAATACCTTGAAATGTCTACTTTCCAAAAAGGGTAATTTTGTAGACATTTGGACTGTCTTGGTATTTTAGGACCTCAAGAAATTAGATAGACAGTCAGAACACCAAGATTGATCAATTTTCAAATATTTACAGTATACCATAGTTTGTAGACTCTATAATTTCCACATAGACGAAATCATATAGACTAATTTGGTTTATATTTACCAAAGATATGTAATAGAATACATTTTGGTGTAAATTTATGAAGAAAGAATATTGGTTTGCAATATTGTGTAACGGGAACTAAATAATACTGTATTTTTTTTTTTTCTTTCTTTAACATAGAAAAAAAGTGATTAAATACTACCAAAGAAAAGCTTTGTCTGTCTAAAAAAAAGATATACAATTAATTTGGGTAGAGTGTTGCATGACTGAGCAATTGTGATTCAAAATTTTACAGTGCTGAATTCTTAAAAATGGCCTGGGCAGGGAGGTGGTGAAAACAGTTCAGTCTTGAAGTGGTTAAGTCTTTTGCTACTCATACACTCATGGTTGGTATTATCCAATCTTGTAATTTTCCCCTGATATCTATAGAACTGGAAATTCTCAGTTGGAGAAATTAATCCACCAGTTTGGAAAACTTGGAAAAACTTGTCTTGATCACAATTTTTTTCTCCCTGTAATAAGCAGTCGGGAGCCGAGTTGCTCTACTCTTTCTTTAGCTGTATTTTAGAAATAATTTTTTTTCATAGTCCATTCACACACATAGAGGCTAAGGCCAACATTTGGGGTTTACATTCTGTTATAGTAGCAGCAGTTTACTGGCAAAGTAGTACAGTATTTTAATCCTGTGAAATAGGTAGTTTGCCTGGAGCAAACTCACAAAGTAGTAGATAAAATCTAATCCTATATAAAATCATACAAAGTTTTGTAAGTTATGCTGTATGTGCTGGCACTATCACAATATCAGTCAGTCATATAACAAGGTATGAAGAGATAGTGACCACATGCTGCTACCCAATTACTCATGAAAGGTTGACAAAAGCTTTGATTCCTGTGTGTATCATCTTTATGTTTCAATTTGGCATGGCTTTTTTCATATTTCTTTTTTCTGCTTTTTATTTTCAGCCATACATAACTCTGCAGGAAACGGAAATAGCATCCAGATATTTTTGTCTGAAACATATTAATATAATTAATTTAATTCTTGGAAGAAATGTAATGAACAGAGTTCTGCAGCTCCAAACAGTCATGCTTAATTTTCTATATTTTATCTTCCAATGCTTTTTATTATTTATTTCAAAATAAGTACAAAGAATGTAAACAATATTACATATGGTAACATTTGACATTTGCTGTACACAAAGAAGTAAAAAAGGAACACCAAAAAATATAATAAGTATGGTACTTCCATGGTGCAACACAGGAAACATAAATTTGGAATATATAGGATATTCAAACATGAACTTAATACTACTCTGCACCTTTGTTAATATTACATATATAAGGAGGACAACAATATACAGTGAAACCTTGGTTTGCAAGCATAATCCATTCCAGAAACATGCTTGCAATCCAAAGCACTCTTATATCAAAGCAAATTTCCCCATAGGAAATAATGGAAACTCCAATGATTCGTTACACAAAAAATACAGTATAAAGTGTACTGTAAACCTAAAACAAATAAAACTGCACTTCAAAATACAGTACTGTACAGTAGTAAGAATACTGTACTGTACCTCTGTGTTGCAAAAGTTTTAAGGTAAAAAAAAGAAAGTGCACAGTGGCAATGTTAAAGCCACTGTGTATACTGTATGTAGAGTAAAGCCGCTGGTGTACACAGCTCTGTATGTGGCCAGAGGTTGGTACTCATCTATTTAAAGCCACTCTGTATACAGTACTTTATATTCATTAAAGCTGCTGGTGTACAGTACACCGCTGTATGTGGCCACAGGTTCAGCTTCCTAGAGAACTCTGGAACTGTTGTTGACATCACTTCCGGGTACGCCCGCTCCTGCTGGGAGTGCCTGAGTGTCTCCAGGAAGCACTGGGAGCCACCATCGCCTGCAGATTTCTGGCCACATACAAAGCTGTACTGTATGCTGTACGCCAGTCCTTGCTTCATTGTACATATACACAGCAGCTTTCTATGGATGAGCAGCAGACTCCTTCACATTGTGAGTGTAGTTCTTTTTTTACATTGAAAAAAAAACTAAAAAATGCTCTTCTATCAAGACAGAGCTTGCAGATCAAGGCAAATAAAATAAAAAAGTTGCTCATCTTTCAAACCGCATTACTCATAAACCAAGGTGTCACTGTATTACAGCAATATCACCTACTTGGGTCCATCCTTCACAATAGGTGAGCAGTAGGTTAAAGGCAGAGTATGCTTCATCTATAGATGTCCAAGCATGTGAAACAGCTTTGTTGGTTTGCTCCAAACAAGCACAGACTTAAGTTTGACGTGTTCTCCACGTGCTATCATCTCTAAGGACCATGGGGTAAAAGTAAAAAAATTAAATTAAATTAAATTAGTTGAAAAGAAAGTGAAATCCATCCCATCCAGATATGTACTGTCCTAGGTACCTCAAGAGGCTCCTGAGATGTATTTAACCACTTCAGCCCCAGAAAGGATTTACCCCCCCCCCCTCCAATGACCACTCCATTTTTTGAGATAGAGCACTGCATTACTTTACCTGACAATTGCACGGTTGTGCGACATTGTACCGAAAGAAAATTTATGTCTTTTTTTTTCCACAAGAAAGAGCTTTCTTTTGGTGATATTTGGTCACCTCTGCATTTTTTATTGTTTGTGCTATAAACCAAAAAAGAGTAACAATTAAACAAATATATTTTTTTACTTTCTGCTATAAAACATATTCAATAAAAATCTGTAAAAAATCTAATTTCTTCATTAATTTATGCCAATTTGTATTCTGCTACATATTTTTGGTTAAAAAAATCCAAATTAGCGTATATTGATTGGTTTGCGCAAAAGTTATCGTGTCTACAGACTATGGGATAGATTTAGGGACTTTATTTATACTAGTTATGGTGTTGACCAGTGATTTTTAGCAGGACAGCGACATTGCAGCGGACAAATTCAACACTAAAGTGACACTTTTTGGGGACCAGTGACACCAATACAGTGATTAGGGCTTAAAAAAGCACTGTCCCAGTATAAATGTGAAAAGGGGTTAACATCAGGGGCAATAAAAGGTTAAATGTGCTCCCTGGGAGTGCTTTCTAACTGTGTGGTGGATGCTGACACTAGACAGAGAGAGAGATCTGTGTTCTTGATTAGTAGGAATCACAGATCTCTCTCTCTCTCCCTGTCTGATAGAGCGGTCTGCTTTGTTTACATTCTGTCATTCCTCAGAGCGATCGCAGGTGGTTGGTGGCTGTCACAGCCGCTGGACCCATTGATTGGCTCTTGCTGTGTCCAATCACAGTGGGAGAGGGTCACCAACAATGCATGCACGCCCCAGACCAGGGAGCACAGACAACCTACAGGTACATTGTTTCTTGCAGCCAGGCTGCCCTGCCGCAGTATATGTGATCGAGATACGAGATCACAGATTTTCTTGATTAATGCAAATTTATTGTGTAAAATAGCCAAAAGGCATTGATTAACCATGATCCATGACAGTTTAGTCTTCAACAGGTTAAATCGGATTGTTGGAGATTTCTATGACCTAGCTACAGAGATTCTAGCTGCTACAAAAATAAAAGCAATTAATCTCCTCGTGTGTCCCAGTGTCCCATCCACTGGATGGCCCAGTTGTCACGTACCTGCTTGGAGGCTGAAGTGCTGAGAGGGCTTCCCTTGTGGCTAAGTGCAGAGTGCCCCTGAAGGTGATAACAGGGAGGAAGGTTTGTCTCACAACCCAGATGAAAGGTACTTTTAAGTGGGGCAAACATTTCCCCCAGGGTGATACACCTGGAACATTATTAGTTCACCAACGTTTAGGCTTTCACAAAACAATCAGTTAATCCTTCAGGGTTTTTTCTTTATTTTATGCACATTTTTACCAACACCCACCTCAGTTCAGGAGGAAGGACTTACAACTATCAAGAAAGATATATAGTATTATTGGATGTAGACTTTTCAGGAGTTCGAGTTCATATCAATATAACATAATTAAAAAACATGAAAGTAACCAGGTAAAGGTACAGTACATCAGATATAAAGCATTTTATATCCATATTCTTTATTAATCGTGATATTAAAATTATGAACAAAATGTTAACGATCGTGCAATTAAATTGCACAACCGTTAAAATCAGATGAGGAAGGCAATAGACCTATTTTCTGCTGTTCAACCCAAGTTGGATTCTTTCTTTAAAAGAAAAGCTATGGTTCAATTATTGATTTATATAAATCTTGAGAGCCTTTCCACTTCTATAAGTTCTTTATGATACCCCAATAGCTCATATTTTCTTCTGAAGGGATTCCTATCCTCATCTTTTAATATTTACAAAAAAACTCGGCAGGGATGTCTCCTGTCTTCTATTATTTGTATTAGCTATATATCTTCTAGCACCTGTTGTATATATAGTCATCCTAATTTACAGGGCAGTGCAAGTGCACATTATGTGAATGATGTTTTAACCCTTTCATGACTAAGCCTATTTTTGGAATTTGGTGTTTACAAGTTAAAATCCATATTTTTTGCCAGAAAATTACTTGGAACCCCCAAACATTATATATATATTTTTAGCAGAGACTCTAGAGAATAAAACGGCGATTGTTGCAATATTTTATGTCACACGGTATTTGCGCAGCGATGTTTTAAACGCAACTTTTTGGGAAAAGGGACACTTTCATGAATAAAAAAAAAACAAAACAGTAAAATTAGCCCAATTTTTTTTGTGTAATGTGAAAGATAATGTTACGCCAAGTAAATAGATACCAAACATGTCACACTTTATAATTGCGCGCACTTGTAGATTGACGACAAAGTACGGTACCTAAAAATCTCAATAGGCGACGCTTTAATTTTTTTTTTACGGTTACCAGGTTAGCGTTACAGAGGAGGTCTAGTGCTAGAATTATTGCTCTCGCTCTGACGATTGCGGTGATACCTCACATGTGTGATTTGAACACCGTTTACATACGCGGGCGCGACTTCCGTATGCGTTTTCTTTGCTTCGCGAGCTCGCGGGGATGGCGGGCGCTTTAAAAAATTTGTTTTATTTTTATTTATTTTATTTATTTTAAAATGACTAAATTGTTTAAAAAAAAAAAAAAAATTGATCACTTTTATTGCTGTCACAAGGAATGTAAACATCCCTTGTGACAGTAATAGGTGGTGACAGGTCCTCTTTATGGAGGGATCGGGGGTCTAAAAGACCCCCCACCCCTCCTTTACACTTCAATGTATTCAGATCGCTGAAAACGGCGATTCTGAATACCGGATATTTTTTTTAAACTGGCGCCATTGGCAGCCGAGTAAACGGGAAGTGACGTCATGACGTCGCTTCCGTGTTTACGATAAGGAGCAGCCAGAGGCGTCGGATCACGAATTGGTGCTCCTGATCGAGCGGGAGCACCGGTAACAGCGGCGGGAGGCGGCGGGAGGCGGCGGGAGGGGGGACGTCCCCTCCCGCTCCTCCGGCATAACAGCCGAGCGGCTTTTAGCCGCATCGGTTGTTATGCCTGGATAGCCAATCGCCTGCTGCAAAAAACGGTACCGGGATGATGCCTGCAGGTGCGGGCATCATCCCGGTATAACCCCCGGAAGCCGAGTACGCATATCTGCGTACGCTCGGCGGGAAAGGGTTAATGTTTAAAGTGAAGCCCATTATTATACTCTCTATAACTTATTTAAGATTTGAAATAACTGTCTAGGCCACGAGTAGGAGAGTCAAATTCCAGACCTTAAATCTCTTGTTGCCTATAGAGAAGGTAGATAATCTGAACCCCGCCCCTTCAACTGCTACAGCAATGCTGGCAGCACTCATACATCTATTTCCAAAGATCTGGATATGACACTAAACATATGCACTCAACTTCTTTGGTCGATCATGGCGAGGCCTGTTCTGAGTGGAACCTGTCCTGTTAAACAGCTGTATGGTCTTGGACACTGCTGCAGCTCAGTTTCATGGTCTTGGCAATCTTCTTATAGCCTAGGTCATCTTTATGTAAAGCAACAATTCTTTTTTTCAGATCCTCAGAGAGTTCTTTACCATGAGGTGCCATGCTGAACTTCCAGTGACCAGTATGAGAGAGTGAGAGCAATAACACCAAATTGAGCACACCTGTACCCCATTAACACCTGAGACCTTGTAACACTAACGAGTCACATGAGGATGGAAAATGGCTAACTGGGCCAAATTTGGATATTTTCATTTAGGGGTATACTTCCTCCTTTTGTTGCCAGTGGTTTAGACATGAATGGCTGTGTGTTGAGTTATTTTGAGGGGAGAGAACATTTACACTGTTATAGCTATATAACATATATAATATGTTATATAAACTGTACACTCACTACCTTACATTGTAGCAAAGTGTCATTTCTTCAGTGTTGTCACATAAAAAGATATAATAAAATATTTACAAAAATGTGAGGGGAGTACTCACTTTTGTGAGATTCTGAGTACCGTATTTATCGGCGTATAACACGCTCCGGCATATAACATGCACCCCAAGTTTAGGAGGGAATTTTAAGGAAAATAACTTTTAGGAGGGAAGTTACTTACAGAAACTTACATTTATATGCCCATCAGTGTCATCTGTCCACCATTGCAGCCTTGTCCACCATTGCAGTCTTATGCAGCCTTGTCCACCATTGCAGCCTTATGCAGCCTTGTCCACCAGTGCAGTCTTGTCCCCCATTGCAGCCTTATGCAGTCTTGTCCCCCATTGCAGTCTTGTCCCCCATTGCAGCCGTGTCTATTTTATTTTTTTTAAATGCCGCCGCCGAGATACAGAGCCGGATGTGTATCTCGGCAGTGTGCGGTAGTTCTCAGCGGGCCTCTGGCCGCCTTCGGCTCTTCTCGGGCAGCTTTCGGCCGTTCTCGGAAGCTTCCCACAACTCTCACCTTAAAAAGGCTATAACAAAGCCTTATGATTGTAGTATCTGCCTTGGCTCTGTTCCAGGATTTCTAGGGTTCTCCAGGTAATCCTAAGTATTGGTCCTTTTAAAGTTCCTAAGTATTGGTCCTTTTAAAGTTCAGTAAAGAAAGTAATCCTCCATCGTGTAGTAGTTAAAAGTATCAATAATTTATTAAAATAGCAACTGTTACAGTTAAAAACACTGTACTCTGTGTAGATACAGTGACTTTCCAGTCTCTTGCATTACTTCCGGTCTGGAATGACCTGTGCGTTACGTCACTGCATGTCACTTCATCAGGGAGCTCCTGATTGTGCAATTGATACTTTTTACTACTATACTATGAAGGATTACTTTCTTAAGCCTTAACATATTGGGCATGGGAGCGTGAACGTTAAAGGTACCAATACTTAGGATTACCTGGAGACCCCTGGAAGTCCTGGTTCAGAGCCAAGACGGAAACTACAATCATAAGGCTTTATTATAGCCTTTTTAAGGTGAGAGTTGTGGGAGCACAAAGGTGGCACAAGAAGCACATCATTTTGGTTATAAGTGCACTAATACAGCACTTTAGTGGGAGAACACTACGTTTGATAAATCATCACTGGAAGAATTAACTATTATTTGATTTCCATTTACATATTATTTTAATATATATTATATATTGAAAATTTTTACTGCTCATTATGGAATATTATATACATATATGTTTTGATTCTCATTTATTTTGGTTGATATAATATAATATAATATGTGAAACTTCTTTTTTGCAACACTTAACCTGCGCGACACCAATCAACACTATAGTTAATTGTTAACCATTGTTTGCGTTGCAGGAACACCATTCAGCTGCAGCAATGATCTGTTTATTCTGACAGCAGTAGAGTGTGCTTTAATAATACATGTCAGTGATTGCAACATTGTAGGAGGAGATTTCTCATCCACTATTAACAAAAATAATGTATATTGCCAAATATGGGGGCCTAGGATGGTCAGTGGGCGGATCGCACGTATGCTTCAGCATATATTGTTTTCACTTTTTTTGCCCATCGTTAGAAGTGGGTGGATGCAGGGTAGTATATTCTAATGGTGGGCATACCACACAGTTTTTCTGCCAATGATTTCTTCATCCAAATTGATTCGTGTGAATTGAGGAATCTGACTGTTCACTTTTTTGTTCAGCCCACAGGCTGCATGAAAAAGAAAGAACATTATATATACTGTATGCCCAACAAGGACCAGAAAAGTACTGGTATGTCACTGGTTATACTAGGATGATAAATGCAGGCGTAGGCATCATCTTGGTAATGTTTTTTTTTCAGCTGGCAGTCGGCTTTCATGTAAGAGCAATACTATATTGCTTTTACAAGCAGTGGGAGTGGACATCCCCACCCCCTTGGCTTCCATGGTCTTCTCAGGTTCTCCTGTCTCATGGGGAACCCGAGAATGCAGCTGGAAGTTCCATCACCTGACCATAGAGCTGATCAGAGACCGAAAAGACTCCAATCATCTCTATGGTCTAAGAAACTGGAAGCTACGAGCATTTAACAACTTTGGTTTCACGGAATATTAACAATGCCATTTTAAAATTTGGAAAACATCTAAACACACAAATCTTAGTAGTCAGATGATTTAAGGATAAAGGAGAGATCTAGAGTCTAATAGACCTCAGATTTTTCAGAAAAGAGTACCTGTCACCGCCTATTGCTATCACAGGGGATAATTACATTCCTGTGATGATTGACAATAAAAGAGATTAAAAAAATTATAGGGGCAGTGTAAAAATATAATAAAAAAAATGAAATCACCCCCATCCCCCGTGCTCACATACAAAGGTGCAATCATCTGTCTCATGTCGGTATGTAAACAGAAATTGTACCATGCACCTGTGAACTGTAAGTCTATTGATATTAAAAATGTATGTAGTTTGTTGCCGTTGCACTGGTGTGCGCCTATCTGCTCAGCATAAGATCATCTTTTATATTGAACAACCAATTGGGCAATACATTGTGTTTTTTACATTAAAATTTTAAAAAGTGTATATTTTCCAAAATGTTTGCATTTAAAAACTGCAAATACTGTGTGACATAAAAATTGCAACACCCACCATTTAGGGCCTCTGCTTTAAAAAATATATAATGTTTGGGGGTTCAAAGTAATTTTCTAACAAAATTTTTTTTTATTTTTTATTATTTAAACAAAAAGTATCAGGAAAGGCTTGATCTTCAATTGGTTAGAAAAGTGGGTGATCTATGTGCCAGG
This sequence comes from Lithobates pipiens, assembly GCF_037356315.1. Classification (NCBI taxonomy): domain Eukaryota; kingdom Metazoa; phylum Chordata; class Amphibia; order Anura; family Ranidae; genus Lithobates; species Lithobates pipiens. The sequence continues at coordinate 322,098,421 of NW_027507758.1, read as the reverse complement.
ACAGTTTAAACACCCCCCAAATGACCCCTTTTTGGAAAGTAGACACCCCAATCTATTTGCTGAGAGGCATGTTGAGTGCAAGGAATATTTTATTTTATTTTTTGACATAAGTTTCTGGGAAATTACAAAAAAATATATTTTTTACACAAAGTTGTCATTTAAATGATATATTGCTCACACATGCCATTGGTACATGTGGGATTATACCCCAGAATATATTCTGCTACTTCTCCTGAGTATGGGGATACCAAATGTGAGAGACTTTAAGGCAGTCTAGCCACATATAGAACCCGGAAATCTAATAAGCACCCTCCGCTTTTTAATGGCCATTATTGCCTCATTACACTTCCTGACTATCTATCACAGTTTCAAAGGACCGGAAATACCAGGATAGTACAAATCAACCCCAAATTACACATTTTTTTGGAAAGTAGATACTCCAAGGTATGTGCTAAGAGGCATGGGGAGTATTTTGCAGATCTCATTTGTTGTCACAAGGGTTTGGGAAATTAATATAGAAAATGAAAATACATCCCAATGGCATGTGTGAGCAATATATAATTTAACCAGTTGCCGACCGCCGCACGCCGATGTACGTCGGTGCAATGGCACGGGCAGGCATAAGGACATACATGTACGTCCCTTGCCTCCCGCGGGTCGGGGGCCCGATCGGGCCCCCGCCCGGTGCCTGCGGCGGTCGGTATTCGTTCGGGAGCGATCCCGGACGAGGGGACGGCCATTCATTCATGGCCACCCCCTCGCGATCGCTCCCGACGAATAGAAATCCCCGGTGACATCACTTCCTCTCCTGTAATGTAAACACAGGAGAGGAAGTGATGTATTCTCTCCTCCGTGTCGGTATTTTTCGTTCCGACACGGAGGAGAGCGGATCAGTAAGTTGCACCAACACTCTACACACACAGTAGAACATGCCAGGCACACTCACACCCCCCCTTTACCCCCCGATCACCCCCCCAATTACCCCTGCCCCCCAGTCACAGTGACACCAATGTCATTTTTTTTTTTTTTTTTTTTTTTTTTGCATTGGTGTCATTTGTGACTGTAATAACTGTTAGGGCAGTTAGAGTTAGCCCCCTTTAGTTCTAATGTACCCCCCTAACCCCCCCAATAAAGATTTAACCCCGTGATCACCCCCCGTCGCCAGTGTCACTAAGGCTGGGTTCACATTGCAGCGGTTTATGAGAACGAATGTGATTCGCACCGCACTGCAGTGCAAATCACATCCGATCTCTGTGCGATTCGAGTTCAGCCATTCGCCGCACCCGCCACACCCGCCGCACCCGCCGCAAATTCGCACGGGACCCTTTTTTTGGCCCGCAGCAGAATCGGATCGCATGGGTGTTCACACCATGCGATCCGAGTTTGCAGATCGCACTGCGATATGCGAACTGATCTGTGGGTGTCAGTAACATTTCACTGACACTCCCAGCAGTTCGCATAGGGCAGTGTGAACTGCCGCCGGGAGGCATGCGATGCGGGAACCCGCCGCGGATTCGCGGCGTTTCCGCATCGCTCCAGTGTGAACCCAGCCTAATAAGCGATCATTTTTCTGATCGCCGTATTAGTGTCACAGGTGACGCTAGTTAGGCAGGTAGGTATTTAGGTTCGCCGCAGCTTTTTATAGCGCCAGGGACCCCCATATACTACCGCATAAAGCCCCCTGATTGCCCCCTAGTTAACCCTTTCACCAGTGATCACCATATAACTGTTACAGGTGACGCTGGTTGGTTAGTTATTTTTTTATAGTTTCAGGGCACCCGCCATTTATTACCTAATAAAGGTTTAACCCCCTGATCACCCGGCGGGTGTCATTTGTGACTAATAACTGTTAGGGCAGTTAGGGTTAGCCCCCTTTAGTTCTAAGGTACCCCCCTAACCCCCCCAATAAAGGTTTAACCCCGTGATCACCCCCCGTCGCCAGTGTCACTAAGGCTGGGTTCACATTGCAGCGGTTTATGAGAACGGATGTGATTCGCACCGCACTGCAGTGCAAATCACATCCGATCTCTGTGCGATTCGAGTTCAGCCATTCGCCGCACCCGCCGCACCCGCCGCAAATTTGCACGGGACCCTTTTTTTGGCCCGCAGCAGAATCGGATCGCATGGGTGTTCACACCATGCGATCCGAGTTTGCAGATCGCACTGCGATATGCGAACTGATCTGGGGGTGTCAGTAACATTTCACTGACACTCCGAGCAGTTCGCATAGGGCAGTGTGAACTGCCGCCGGGAGGCATGCGATGCGGGAACCCGCCGCGCATTCGTGGCGTTCCCGCATCGCTCCAGTGTGAACCCAGCCTAATAAGCGATCGTTTTTCTGATCGCTGTATTAGTGTCACAGGTGACGCTAGTTAGGCAGGTAGGTATTTAGGTTCGCTGCAGCTTTTTATAGCGCCAGGGACCCCCATATACTACCGCATAAAGCCCCCTAATTGCCCCCTAGTTAACCCTTTCACCAGTGATCACCATATAACTGTTACAGGTGACGCTGGTTGGTTAGTTATTTTTTTATAGTTTCAGGGAACCCGCCATTTATTACCTAGTCTCACTAGTGTACCCCTAAATTTAGGGGTGTCTACTTTCCAAAATGGGGTCATTTGGGGGGGGGTTTGTGCCATCTTGGCATTTTATGGCCTTCAAACTGTAACGCCCTTAGAAAGCCTGAAGGCGGTGCTTGGTTTTCGGGGCCCCGTACGCGGCTAGGCTCCCAAAAAGTCCCACATATGTGGTATCCCCATACTCAGGAGAAGCAGCAGAATTTATTTTGGGGTGTCATTTCACATATGCCCATGGCATGCGTGAGCAATATATCATTTAGTGACAACTTTGTGAAAAAAAAAAAAAAAAAAAAAAAGTTTGTAATTTTCCCGCAACTTGTGGCAAAATATAAAATATTCCATGGACTCAACATGCCTCTCAGCAAATAGCTTGGGGTGTCTACTTTCTAAAATGGGGTCATTTGTGGGGGTTTTGTGCCATCTTGGCATTTTATGGCCTTCAAAACTGTAATAGGTAGTGAGACGTGAACTCAAAAATTTACGCCCTTAGAAAGCCTGAAGGCGGTGCTTGGTTTTCGGGGCCCCGTACGCGGCTAGGCTCCCAAAAAGTCCCACATATGTGGTATCCCCATACTCAGGAGAAGCAGCAGAATTTATTTTGGGGTGTCATTTCACATACGCCCATAGCATGTGTGAGCAATATATCATTTAGTGACAACTTTGTGTAAAAAAAAAAAAAAATTTTTTTTTTTGTCATTATTCAATCGCTTGAGGCAAAAAAATAAAATATTCAATGGGCTCAACATGCCTCTTATCAATTTCCTTAGGGGGTCTACTTTCCAAAATGGGGTCATTTGGGGGGGTTTTGTACTGCCCTGCCATTTTAGCACCTCAAGAAATGAGATAGGCAGTCGTAAACTAAAAGCTGCGTAAATTCCAGAAAACGTACCTTAGTTTGTAGATGTGACAACTTTTGCGCAAACCAATAAATATACAATTATTGACTTTTTTTTTACCAAAGACATGTGGCTGAATACATTTTGGCCTAAATGTATGACTAAAATTGAGTTTATTGGATTTTTCTAATAACAAAAAGTAGAAAATATCATTTTTTTTCAAAATTTGCGGTCTTTTTACGTTTATATCGCAAAAAATAAAAATCGCAGAGGCAATCAAATACCATCAAAAGAAAGCTCTATTTGTGGGAAGAAAAGGACGCAAATTTTGTTTGGGTACAACATTGCATGACCGCGCAATTACCAGTTAAAGCAGCGCAGTGCCAAAGTGTAAAAAGACCTCTGGTCATTTACCAGCAAAATGGTCCGGTCTGAAAGTGGTTAAGTGACAACTTTGTGTAAAAAAGAAAAATAAATTTTCCAGAAACATGTGTCAAAAATTAAAATAGTCCATGGACTCAACATGCCTCTCAGTAAAAAGATTGGTGTATTTACTCTAAAAAAAGAGGTAATGGGGGGGGTTACTGCCCTGGCATTTTAGCACCTCAAGAAATGTGATAGGCAGTCAGAAGGTAAAAGCTGCGTAAATTCCAGTATATATACCACAATTTGTAGACACTATAACTTTCACATAGACCAGTCAATATACATTTATTGAGATTTTTACCAAAGACATGTAGCAGAATACATTTTGTTCTAAATTTATGATGAAATTTGTGTTTTTTGATTCTTCTTATGACTTTAGAGAATTATTATACAATGGTTAATATGAATGCCCTCTAAGTTTTAAATATGTTTAGAATGTGCTTTTGACATCACCTTTCATCCTTCTTTGGGCTTTAGAAAAAGCTGTAAAACCTAGCAGTAATATGGCTTGGGGGATTTGGTGGTGTAGGGTGTACAGTTTGGTTGTATGATACATGGTTTGGATGCAAACATAGATGTTTTCTGTAGTTTTTTAAGACTTGTGTGATAAAAATGTATGGCTTATACAGTATATTATTATGTGCGCTGTACTATATGATCTCCTGTGAGGCATAATTAGAGTCCCAAATAAACCTTTTGTTCTCTAGTTATGTATTTGCGATGTGGATGATGCCTACAGAAGATCATCATTCATAATAACTTTTACATTTTCCACTTTCTCTTTTGTCCCCCTTGTTTTGGAGACTCTCTTATGGGGAATTGTCTCCTCGCACTCATTCATGCATCATAGCTATTCTGGATGTGCTGGCACCCCCTGTAATAATATTTTACCTTACTTAATTGGAGGTTTCCCTATCTACATTTTCCACCAAGATATGATGTTTATAGCAGTGATCACCTTTAATAGGGAAATGGGATGTGCAGCTACTGACAGCAAGTGTAGAGATTTGCTCTCACAGACTCACACATGATTTTATTTGCACACATGCAGACATAAGGTATGCAGCTTTATTTGATTTTAATTCTCAGACAGAGATACCACCATGTAGAGGGTGCCCCAAGGTGGCTGTCATCAATATGCAGGATACAGGTTATGGTGTGCCAAGTACTGGAGTTGTCTCGATGTTCCAGCATGCAGTACTGAAAGAAACCTAAAGTTACAGCAAGGCACCCTATTAGACACCTGTCAGGAAACCAATGCTCTGCTAATGTTAATTTGCATGTGACAGCACACAGACTCTTGACAACCAGTGTGCACAGAGATATCAGCAGAGATATCAGCGCATCCCTCTGTGCCAGCACGCATAGGCACAAATGTCCACATCCTTAGGCACATGCCAGTGCATGTCCGATCCTGGGAATAGTGCCAAGTTGCCTATTTAAAGGAGGGTAGTACTATTTGCAATCACTAATGTCCATTGTTGGTGTGGATGTTATTTTTACAGCCAGTCACTGCCCACCAATATTTATGACCAAAGTATGTACTGTATTGTGTCAACAGTTGCTGATTTCCACGTAGTCACTGACTATTTTATGAAGTTCTATTTTAAAGCAAATGTAGTGGAAGAAATTATTGTTTTAAAAAATAATTTTCTGAATGTTGTAAGTCTCACTTGTGGAACAGTGATCAAGGCATATTGTGTGGGCACAAAGACTGCGGAATATGTATACAGTGAATAGTGCCATATTTTATATAACCATGGCCCTTTAAGACCCTACCACTGCAATTTGGTCACACCTGTCATTTGTCTCAGCACACTGCACAGGCTTCTTTACTACTGTCCTCTTGGGAACCAGAGGTGGGTTCTTGAGGATTGTTACTCAAAATAATATTGAAGTATGGAGGGGTTAAGATAGTATCTATCCCAGGTGCCAGATATATTAGGTATGCCACTGGGCTTAAGTAAACCAAAAGAAATGTGATGGTGCTTTGGTCTTTCATAACTGCTCTCATAAGGACATAATAAAATAAAAAAAGGTACAAAACATATTTGTAGATGACTGAAGTTGCAACGATATATTAAAGAAGCTAATGTCATTTAAAGGGCACCTTTTTTTTATTTAAAAGAAGAATATTTAATGTCTGAGACCATAATCCTTGTGTCAACCTTTGTTTATTAAGTACCTATTTTTTAAATTAATTTGTACAGTTTTTGTGTAACTAAATCAACAATTTCAAATGCAAGACAATCCCATCTAATATAAAAGTAATGGGCTGCAATTTTACTTGTGTTTGTTTTTAATATAGAATGATGAAAACTGCTAAAGCCACAGTTGCATCTATCCTTAATGTTGCTGTAGGAAAATGTGAGTTAAAGCAGATTTATTGCTCTTATGACCATTCAGATTCCTTATTTAATTTCCATTAAAGAGGAAGTAAAGGCAGTTAAAAAAAATGCAACCTGCAAGGCAAAGGCATAATGAGCTTGCATGCATACCATCTTTTGGGTGACCCTTAATATGATTGGCTAAACAAAATTCGACCCCTCGTAAATTATTTTAAAGACTTCAATACAGGGCACTTAAACACCTTCCTGCCCAGACCAATTTTGAGCTTTCAGCACTGTCGCACTTTGAATGACAATTGCGCGGTCATGCTACACTGTACCCAAATTAAATTTTTATCATTTTTTTCCCACAAATAGAGCTTTCTTTTGGTGGTATTTGATCACCTCTACGATTTTTATTTTTTGCGCTACAAATAAAAAAATACAGAAAATTTTGAAAAAAAAAATGTTTTTTTTGTTTCAGTTTCAAAACTTTGTAAATAAGTACGTTTTCTCCTTCACTGATGGGCACTGATGGGGCTACACTGATGGGCACTGATAAGGCGGCACTGATGGGCACCAATGATGTGGCACCAATGAAGTGGCACTGATGAGGTGGCATTGATGGACACTGATATGTGGCACTGATAGACGGCACTGATAGGCGGCACTGATGGGCGACACGGATGGGCGACACAGATGGGCGACACGGATGGACACTGATAGGTGGCACAAATTGACACTGATAGCTGGCACGGATTGGCATGGATGGGCGGCACAGATGGGCATGGATAGGCGGCACAGATGGGCATGGGTGGGCACTGATAGGCGGCACAGGTGGGCACTGATAGGCGGCACAGGTGGGCACTGATAGGCGGCACAGGTGGGCACTCATAGGCGGCACAGGTGGGCACTCATAGGCGGCATTGGTGTTATACTGTACTAATGGATGCCAATCAGTGCCAAACAATAATGCATGCCAATCAGTGATGCCCATTGTGGGCACTGATTGGCATCCATTATGGGCACTGATTGGCATCCATTGTGCTAACTGGCATCCCTGGTGGTCTAGGGAGGATTACCTTTTCCCTGGTGGTCTTGTGGCGTCCCTGGTGGTCCAGTGTGGGCATCCTCGGGGGGGCTGTGCTGATAATCAATCAGCACAGACCCCCCCTGTCAGAGGAGCAGCCGATCGGCTCTCCTCTACTCGCGTCTGACACGGCTGATCACGTGGTAAAGAGTCTCCGTCGGAGACTCTTTACCGAGATCGTAGTTGCCGGGTGTCAGACTGACACCCCGCAACAACGATCGCCCGGGGCGCGCAGCAGCTCATAATCCTGATCACATCATATGACGTCCGATCAGGATTATGAAACCACTTTGCCACCGTCAATTGCCTATAGGGTGGGCGGCAAGTGGTTAAACAAAAATTTGCAGCCTTGCATACTCCCCAACAAGTTGTCTGCGTAGATGAGTCCCTCTCTAATTTTTTTGGCCAACTTGCTTTAAAAAGTTTCTCCCCCGCAAGCATGCCAGATATGAGATCAAAATGTATAAGCTCTGTGAGAGGGCAACAGGCTATACATGAAGATCTCTTGTTTGTGAGGGAAAAGATTGTCACATGGAGCCCCACAACTGCCTAGACTACACAGGGAGTAATGGCGAGATTGTTTGGAACTTGGTGTCACCCTTATTCCGAAAGGGGTGCCACTTGTACGTCCCTAATTACTGGGGCTTCCCCCAACGGCTTGTAAATTCCTGAATTAGGTGGGGGAAGAGAGCCTGCTTGAAATGTAATACATTGCTTGCAGTGAAGTGGAAAGACAAATGGGATGTTTTTGTCCTGTCTTCCATTCAGACAGATATGGCAGTCCAAATTGCAATGGTGACTGGTGTTGTTGAGAAGCCCCTATCTATTCATAACTACACGCTTAACCATTGTTTGCTTCACAGGTATGATATTCAGATGCAGCACTGATCTGTTTATTCTGACAGCAACAAAGTTTACTTTCACAATGCATAAATCAGTGACTACAGTGCTGTAGAAGGTGATTTCACACCCACAGTTAAAAGAAAGAGCATATATGCAGAAGCATAGGGGCTGGGGTGGAAGGAGGACAGATCTCCCCTATGCTTAGGCATATATATTTACACTTTTCTTGGCAGAGATTTCATCATCCACATCAATTGATGTGAATGGAAGAATCTGTTAGGTTTGTAATGGAAATTTGTAGGTTCTGTATATAATTGTATTCTATTTTATATGTATTGCACAATGCCCTCACTGTGCACACGGCACTACCAATGTTTTCAGTACATGTTTTGCATTCTTTCAAGTCCTGATTAGAATTAGCCTGCCTATGTAATGCCCCTTGTTACCATAAACGTACAATTGTAATATTAATGTGATACCTACGTAATCATGTGTATAAAAACCTTCAAATGCGTCATAATAAAGGAGAACGGTTATTTGGAAAGATGCTGAGCGTATCTTTTGTGTCTGTTCCCTACTGCAGTAGTTATTATTAATTTGGAACCACTAATCAATAAGAGTATAGGAGTTGCCTATCATCAAAATATCCATTTCAGGTGGCGAGCCAGCCAGGAGGGGTTATCAGGTGACCCTGAGTATCCGAAACGAGGAGCTTGAGACGATCTGGAAAATTTCTGATAATCAGCCGGCAGAGGTAAGCCTTTTGCTTACATTTGAGTTATCAGACTTCCTTGATCGGTAAGGCATTTGTGGGACAAAGGGTACCTATTTTACTCCCCTTAATCGAACTGTATTGATTGGTGGTTATATGTAGTGATGGTCGAACTTCCGACGGGACATTTCGCGAATGCGAAACGCGGACGCGGCTCGAAAGTTCACGAACCGCAAAGTTTGTGGCGGGTCCCATTGAATTCAATGGCAGGCATACTTTACAAACCTACAGGTCATATTTGCAGCCACAAAATAATTACTAGCTGTGCACACATAGTCCCACCACATGGCCACTGACATAACAAATGTATGAGGTGAATCTGGGATCGGCAACTACAAGCATTCTTTTTTTATATGTGAAATTCTGACAATTCAGGACTCAGGAGCACATGAAAGCAATGGAGGAGAGGGAAGGTCAGGGTAGGCAAAGAAGAGGGTGCAGGAGATGATCACCAGCACCGTGATATAGAGCACTGACACCTTCACCGTGATAGAGTGATCTGACACCAGCACTGTGATAGAGAGCACTGAGATCAGCAGCGTGACATAAAGCACTGACAGCAGCACCGTGATATAGAGCACTGACACCTGCACCGTGATAGAGTGATCTGACACCAGCACCGTGATAGAGAGCACTGGCATCAGCAGCGTGACATAAAGCACTGACACCAGCACCGTGATATAGAGCACTGACACCTGCACCATGATAGAGTGATCTGACACCAGCACCGTGATAGAGAGCACTGACACCAGCAACGTGATATAGAGCACTGACACCTGCACTGTGATAGAGTGATCTTACACCTGCACCGTGATAGAGTGATCTGACACCAGCACCGTGATAGAGAGCACTGAAATTAGCAGCGTGACATAAAGCACTGACACCAGCCCCGTGATATAGAGTACTGACACCTGCACCGTGATAGAGTGATCTGACACCAGCACCATGATATAGAGCACTGACACCTGCACCATGATAGAGTGCACTGACACCAGCACTGAGATAGAGAGCACTGACATCAGCAGCGTGACATAAAGCACTGACACCAGCACCGTGATATAGAGCACTGACACCTGCACCGTGATAGAGTGCACTAACACCAGCACAGTGATAGAGAGCACTGGCATCAGCAGATTGACATAAAGCACTGACACCAGCAGCGTGATATAGAGCACTGACATCTGCACCGTGATAGAGTGCACTGACACCAGCACCGTGATAGAGAGCACTGACATCATCAGCGTGACATAAAGCAATGACACCAGCACCATGATATAGAGCACTGACACCTGCACCATGATAGAGTGATCTGACACCAGCACCGTGATAGAGAGCACTGACATCAGCACCGTGACATAAAGCACTGACACCAGCACCGTGATATAGAGCACTGACACCTGCACTGTGATAGAGTGCACTGACACCAGCACTGAGATAGAAAGCACTGACATCAGCAGCGTGACATAAAGCACTGACACCAGCACCATGATATAGAGCACTGACACCTGCACCGTGATAGAGTGTACTGACACCAGCACCGTGATAGAGAGCACTGATATCAGCAGCATGACATAAAGCACTGACACCAGCACCGTGATATAGAGCACTGACACCTGCACCGTGATAGAGTGCACTGACACCAGCACCGTGATAGAGAGCACTGACATCAGCAGCGTGACATAAAGCACTGACACCAGCACCGTGATATAGAGCACTGACACCTGCACCGTGATAGAGTGATCTGACACCAGCACCGTGATAGAGAGCACTGACATCAGTAGCGTGACATAAAGCACTGACACCAGCACCATGATATAGAGCACTGACACCTGCACCGTGATAGAGTGATCTGACACCAGCACCATGATAGAGAGCACTGACATCAGCACCATGACATAAAGCACTGACACCAGCACCGTGATATAGAGCACTGACACCCGCACCGTGATAGAGTGATCTGACACCTTCACCGTGATAGAGTGATCTGACACCAGCACCGTGATATAGAGCACTGACACCTGCACCGTGATAGAGTGATCTGACACCAGCACCGTGATAGAGAGCACTGACATCAGTAGCGTGACATAAAGCACTGACACCAGCACCATGATATAGAGCACTGACACCTGCACCGTGATAGAGTGATCTGACACCAGCACCATGATAGAGAGCACTGACATCAGCACCATGACATAAAGCACTGACACCAGCACCGTGATATAGAGCACTGACACCCGCACCGTGATAGAGTGATCTGACACCTTCACCGTGATAGAGTGATCTGACACCAGCACCGTGATAGAGAGCACTGACATCAGCAGCGGGACATAAAGCACTGACACCAGCACCGTGATATAGAGCACTGACACCTGCACCGTGATATAGAGCACTGGCACCTGCACCGTGATAGAGTGATCTGACACCAGCACCGTGATATAGAGCACTGACACCTGCACCGTGATAGAGTGCACTGACACCAGCACCGTGATAGAGAGCACTGACATCAGCAGCGTGACATAAAGCACTGACACCAGCACCGTGATATAGAGCACTGACACCAGCACCATGATAGAGAGCACTGACATCAGCAGCGTGACATAAAGCACTGACACCAGCACCGTGATATAGAGCACTGACACCTGCACCGTGATAGAGTGCACTGACACCAGCACCGAGATAGAGAGCACTAACAGCAGCACTGATACCAGCAACTTGCTGCTGAGCCCCAAAAATATGACACCGCTCAACCTCTTCAAACAGGAGGGTACGGGCATATAGTACGGTGTGCTTTTTTTGGACAAGGAAGTGAGCCAAATGAAGAAAGAAGGTCTGTGTGCTCAATTAAAAAAATCGTTTATAGACATATACATGGTCTACTGGTCACATGTGTTGAATTCCTCCGAGATCCATGCCTCATTCATTTTTAAAAATGTGAGGTAGTTAACACTGTCGTGAGCTAGGCGAGTACGCCTTTCGGACAGGACACTGGACAAGGGGCAAGCCAACAGTTCGATTGCAAATTGGGCAAGCTCTGGCCAGAGGTCAAGCCTGCCTACCCAGTAGTCCAGGGGTTCATCACTCCTCAGAGCGTCCACATCGGCCGTTAACCCGATGTAGTCGGACACCTGTCGGTCTAGGCGTTCCCTGATGCTGGATCCGGATGACACCTGTCGATGGGTCGGCTGAAAGAATGACCTCATATCAGAAGTCACCAACACATCTTCAAACCGGCCTCTTTTTGCAAGCGCTGTTGGATTGGTACCCGCAACTCCTTCTCTAGGAGTGGGAATTGCTCCTCTGCCAGCGCACGCAAAAGCAGAATGCAGCATTTCTCAAAGCAAGGCCTGGAAGTGCTCCATTCTGACAGCCCTCTGTGACTGCGGTAACATTTTTGCCATTTTGTGTTTGTACCGGGGGTCTAAGTACGTTGCCACCCAGTACTGATCCTTGACCCTTATGCTTTTTATACGGGGGTCCCTGTTAAAACACTGGAGCATGAAGGCCCCCATTTGCACTAAACTGGAAGCGGTGTGGTGGCCTGGCTCCTGCTCATCATCCAGGATAATGTCGTCCTCTTCATTCTCCTCTCCCCATCCATGCACAACAACAGGGATCCCAGAAAGGTTTAAAGCATGCTCTTCTTGCTCCTCCTCATCCGCCCGGGCACCATCCTCCTCTGACTCCTCTTCAGACTCCTGTTGTTGACTTGTCTCAGATAGAGTAGCCCCCCCTGGGAATTCATCCAGCATTGCGACTTCCTCATCTTCCCGCTCCTGCTCCTCCACAGCTTGATCAATGACACGACGCAATGCACACTCCATAAAGAAGGCATAAGGTACCATGTCACTGATGGCGCCATGGCTGCGACTGACCAGTTTGGTGATCTCCTCAAAAAAACCCAGCTCCCCAGAACCTGTTCTGCTGCAGAGTTCATACAGGTAGACGTTAACTGCACGTTTCTGCTGGAGCAGTCTATCAAGCATAAAGAAGGTTGAGTTCCATTGCGTCGGGCAATCACAATTAAGACGTCTGACCGGCAGATTGTGTCGCCGCTGAATGTCAGCAAGGCGAGCCATGGCCGTGTAAGATCTTCTGAAATGGGCCGAGATTTTCCTTGCCTGCCGCAAGATGTCCTGGACCTCAGGGTATTTGACAACGAATCGCTGCACGACCAAGTTTAAGACGCGTGCCATGCATGGCACGTGCGTAATTTTGCCCTGTTTCAATGCGCTAAGCAGATTGGCACCGTTGTCACACACCACTTTACCAACTGTCAAATTGAGCGGTGTTAGCCACTGATCTGCCTGGGAACGCAAAGCTGAAAGGAGTGCCGGGCCAGTGTGGCTCTTGGCTTCCAGGCACAACAGACGCAGCATAGCATGGCAACGTCTCACCTGGCATGTCGAATAGGTTCTGGGGAGCTTGGGTGGTGCAGCGGAAGAGACGCTAGCAGCGGAAAAGGAGGAGTCAGCCGAGGAGGAGAGGGAGGAGGATGGAGTAGGAGGAGGAGGAGAAGAAGAGCCAGGCCTGCATGCAATCCGTGGCGGTAAAACCAAATCTACACGGGTGCCACGGGTTACATGCTTGACAGCCGTCAGAAGGTTCACCCAGTGGACAGTAAAAGTGATATACCTTCCCTGCCCGTGTTTGCTAGACCACGTGTCTGTGGTCAGATGTATCTTGGCACCAACACTTTGTGCCAGAGATACATTCACTTGCCGCTCAACATGGCCATATAGCTCTGGGATGCCCTTCTGTGAGAAATACTTCCTTCCTGGGACCTTCCATTGTGGTGTTCCAATGGCCACAAATTTTTAAAAGGCCTCAGAGTCCACCAGTTTATATGGCAGTAGTTGGCGGGCTATCAGTTCTGACAAGCCAGCCGTCAACCGTTGGGCAAGAGGGTTATCCGGCGTCATCATTTTTTTACGCTCGAACATTAGTCCCACAGAAGCCTGCCTTTTTTCAGAAAAACTTGAGCTTGGCATGATGGAAGGTGGAGTGGAGGGCAATTGTGAGGAGAGAGGAGAAGAAGTAGAAGACGAGGCTGGATGGTGAGAGCCTGGAGTGTGGCTTTGTGTGTTCCGTTGCTCCCACTGGGCTCGGTGATGGCAGCTCATGTGCCTTCTTAAGGCGGTCATCCCTAGGTGAGTGTTGGGCTTACCGCGACTAATACGTTGACTGCAAAGATTGCAGATGGCAACACTATTGTCAGCAGCGGACACGTTAAAAAAAGCCCACACTGCGGAGCCATGTGCCAGCGCCCTGGGAGCGCCAGATGTGACCGTACATGGTCGATGCCTCGCTCCTGATACATTAGCAGTCTGCTTTTTCCCTCCTGGTGCAATGTAAGTTATTCCTGCTTCTCCTCCCTATCTGCTGGTCCATATCTCCATCTGAACTCCCCTCCTCTTCCTCTCTTGTGGGCACCCACATGACATCACTAGACACGTCATCATCAACGTCACCTTCCCCACTGCTATAATTAGAGATCTCGGAGTAAGCAGCAACACCGGGGACCAAACTCCTCCTTGGGCTGATCTGGGTACTGTCGTCAGACTGCTGAGTGGCGGTTGTTGCTACCTCCTCTTCCTGATCCAATGCCAAGAGTGGCTGCACATCAGAGATGTCTTGATATGGATCGGAAAATAATTCCTGTGACTCAATCGGAAGGTATGTGGTGGTGGTGGTGTTGGTGGTAGTGTCTTTGGGGGTGCACATAGCAGAGAGTGAAGAAGAGGGTGCAGATCAAGAGGATGAGGAGGGTGCAGAAGAGTAAGGCTGAGTGAGCCACTCAACCAAGTCTGGTGCTTCCTTTGACGTAATCGCACGCACCTTTTGCAATTTCCCACTTCGGCTCAAGCCTGTTGCTCCTGCCCTACCCCTACCACCCCTGCGGAAGGGCCTGCCTCTTCCTCTGCCTGTCATTTTTTAAATGACCCTGTGACAAAAGTCTCTAGAGAAGTGCAGTGGAAGAAGGTATATAACACCCCGCTTCAATCTGTTGTTTTTGGGGGCCACTGGTCTATCACACCAGTTACAATACTTTTTTTTTTTTAATTGTGTTTGTCACTCTGTGTAGTATCGCTGCAGAACCACTCAGCAGTCACAATGCTGCACAGTGGAAACGCACTATACTATGCTTTCTATATGTGCAAGTATTTTATACGTGTATTACACAACTATATACTGCACACCACACAAATAGTACACATATACCAGTGCTTAAGGACTTTTGTGGAACTAGTAGCTAGGGATTAGCAGACTGTACCTCACTCAACCCTATATACTGTACTACGCTATACCATACCAGTCCTTATAAGGACCTTTGTGGAACTAGTAGGTTGTGATTAGCAGACTGTACCTCAGTCCCTAAACTGATAAAGGACTGCTGCAGAATAGAGCAGCAGTCAGCAGTAGTGCACCTCAACCCTATATATTGTGGACCTATACCAGTCCTTAAGGATTAGCAGACTGTACCTCACTCAACCCTATATACTGTACTACGCTATACCGATACCAGTCCTTATAAGGACCTTTGTGGAACTAGTAGTTTGTGATTTGCAGACTGTACCTCACTCAACCCTATATACTGTACTACGCTATACCATACCAGTCCTTATAAGGACCTTTGTGGAACTAGTAGGTTGTGATTAGCAGACTGTACCTCAGTCCCCATACTGATAAAGGACTGCTGCAGAATAGGGCAGCAGTCAGCAGTAGTGCACCTCAACCCTATATATTGTGGACCTATACCAGTCCTTAAGGATTAGCAGACTGTACCTCACTCAACCCTATATACTATACTACACTATACCGATACCAGTCCTTATAAGGACCTTTGTGGAACTAGTAGGTTGTGATTAGCAGACTGTACCTCACTCAACCCTATATACTGTACTATGCTATACCATACCAGTCCTTATAAGGACCTTTGTGGAACTAGTAGGTTGTGATTAGCAGACTGTACCTCAGTCCCTATACTGATAAAGGACTCCTGCAGAATAGAGCAGCAGTCAGCAGTAGTGCACCTCAACCCTATATATTGTGGACCTATACCAGTCCTTAAGGATTAGCAGACTGTACCTCACTCAACCCTATATACTGTACTACGCTATACCGATAACAGTCCTTATAAGGACCTTTGTGGAACTAGTAGGTTGTGATTAGCAGACTGTACCTCAGTCCCTAAACTGATAAAGGACTGCTGCAGAATAGAGCAGCAGTCAGCAGTAGTGCACCTCAACCCTATATATTGTGGACCTATACCAGTCCTTAAGGATTAGCAGACTGTACCTCACTCAACCCTATATACTGTACTACGCTATACCGATACCAGTCCTTATAAGGACCTTTGTGGAACTAGTAGGTTGTGATTTGCAGACTGTACCTCACTCAACCCTATATACTGTACTACGCTATACCATACCAGTCGTTATAAGGACCTTTGTGGAACTAGTAGGTTGTGATTAACAGACTGTACCTCAGTCCCCATACTGATAAAGGACTGCTGCAGAATAGGGCAGCAGTCAGCAGTAGTGCACCTCAACCCTATATATTGTGGGCCTATACCAGTCCTTAAGGATTAGCAGACTGTACCTCACTCAACCCTATATACTATACTACGCTATACCGATACCAGTCCTTATAAGGACCTTTGTGGAACTAGTAGGTTGTGATTAGCAGACTGTACCTCAGTCCCTATACTGATAAAGGACTGCTGCAGAATAGGGCAGCAGTCAGCAGTAGTGCACCACAACCCTATATATTGTGGACCTATACCAGTCCTTAAGGATTAGCAGACTGTACCTCACTCAACCCTATATACTGTACTACGCTATACCGATACCAGTCCTTATAAGGACCTTTGTGGAACTAGTAGGTTGTGATTAGCAGACTGTACCTCACTCAACCCTATATACTGTAATACGCTATACCATACCAGTCCTTAAAAGGACCTTTGTGGAACTAGTAGCTAGTGATTAGCAGACTGTACCTCAGTCCCTATACTGATAAAGGACTGCTGCAGCATAAGGGCAGCAGTCAAGTATAATATTCTTTCTATATTTGGAAGAAAGAATATTATATGTGTACAACCCTATATACTGTCCAACTCCTATACCATACCAGTCCTGAAAAGGACTTTTGTGGACCTAATAGTAACAGCTAATGATTAAACTGACTGTCCCTCCCTGCTACACACAGCGTCCTGTCTGTTCCTGTCTACACTGACAAAAGACAGGCTGATGCAACAATCACTTGAATAGCAGTGCACTCAAACCTATATCCTGCACTACACCTACACCATACCAGTCCTGAAAAGGACTTTTGTGGACCTAATAGTAACAGCTAATGATTAAACTGACTGTCCCTCCCTGCTACACACAGTGTCCTGTCTGTCCCTCTCTACACTGACAAAAGACAATCTGCTGCAACAATCACTTGCATAGCAGTGCACTCAAACCTATATCCTGTACTACACCTACACCATACCAGTCCTTAAAAGGACTTTTGTGGACCTAATAGCTAGCGATTTGGGTCACTGCAGTCTCTCCCTGCTCCACACAGCAACCTCTCCCTATATTGACAGAAGAAAGAATGTAAAATGGCCGCCAGATTGGGTCTATTTATAAGTTAGGGGAATGTCCAATTGTCCATGTGCTGAAATGTCTCAATTGGCTTTCCTGTACCCCATGATGGATGTGTCATCATAGGTCAAAGTTCTTTCACACAGTAAACACGTAAGTCCGCCGGGCGAACAGCGGCAATAGTCCGCCTATCGGGCGAATCGCGAACAGCCGAAATTCGCCACGAACCGACCGCCGGGCGAACATTTCGGCCATCCCTAGTTATATGTTATGTTTTCACTGTCTACTGTCCATCGGAGTGTTATAGAGAAAGGGAAGAATAGTGCTGTTCACAGGTATATGTAGTACATCTGCTAGATAAAGTAGTTTAGGGGCAAAAGGGTATAGGCACACATAGAGAAGACTGGCCAGTCATTGGCATTAAATTAAGTAAAGGAATGACGGGTAAGAGACCCTCAAAAATGCCCAGCGCAAGAGGAGCGCTATATATGAACCGAAGGTGCGGTTCCGCTTATACTGAGCCCCTAGATTAATGGTTAAAGTGGACAGGGATCCACAAAGGGTAACTGGGTTACCACCAAAGTCCACAGGGACAAAGAATCATGCAGAGTATACAGCTAGAGAAACGGCTATCTATGTGAGCAGGATGGATCAACAGTGACATTAACAGAAGACAGAAAGGGACATTTTGATGTTAAGTTGTGGGATGAATTTGGGGTCAGGCATTACAACTAGTAAAGTCAAGAAACAGTAATGATAGTTAAAACAGAATGCTTTATATGTTGTCAGAGAGGGAAGATGGGATGAGCATTATAGCTGCCCGTCTGATCATAGAAGATACAGTATGTGAAGTATGGTATTACAATTCATTGGATGCAAAGGATATCAGAACAAAATAAAGAAAGCAGAAGTTTAAACAAGGAAGTATTAAAAAGCGTTAAAATAAAATGAGAGAATGATATGCATGTGTTGTGTACAAATGGGAATAATGTAAGCAATTTTAGAGATATATTTGTGTATGTTTGTGAATGCTGGAACCTTTAGTTCTATCGCTTGTATGTGTCATGTACTCAGATGTGACCCCCTCCTTTGTGCTCTCCTGAAAGAATGTAGCTGGGATGAGAGGTTGGTGATAAGCTGGAAGGACACCATGCCAATTTCATTTTTTTAGACAAAACATTTATAACAAAATGTGCCGGGTTTAACGAATCTAATGATAAACAATGTGATCACAATTATTTTTGAATCTGTTTTCCAAACATGGTGAAATGAAGGTTACAGTTAACCGTGTCTTACACAAATTGAATATCCTTTGATAGTGGAAACAGTGCATTTAAAAAAGGAAAATTAAGTAAAATTAAGTAATATGTCCCCCTTCAAGGACATTTATCTGTGCATATATATTAGTGTGTGATATTGAAATTATCATATGAGTATTCAATTCCACTATGATTTTAACAATTTTATTGATAAATATAGATATATTGAAACTCGTTTAGACAACCTTTGGTTGGAAATAAAATCCAGGTTAATGGGGAAATTGGTAAAAATGGGATTAGTTTAGATTAAGATAACAATTTTGTAATTTTACATTTATTGAGTGGAAAGGAAAAAAGATTAAGATGAGGTTGTTAATTTGAATACAGCTGCAATAATGTTTAACAAAGCCAAGATGAATGGGATACATAAGGAAGTTTTTCTACAGAAATTAAATCTTAAAGTCTGATAATAACTTGATGTGCGGTCCATGATGTGAGAGTAATAATAAATAACATTTAAATATAACAGACCCATCACATCAAGGCCACAAACCCTGTTAGGATAGATGCTGCCTGCACCCAGTTTTATAGTTTTTGATGTGGCAGAGCACTTTGTTTTTATGTATTTTTATTTTTGAAATCCAAAGCAGAATGTGTGGATTGTGAAATGGTGTGCCCCTTTTCCTTGTAAGTGCAGTGGGTATAAGTAGAAGAATATTTAGGGTTTATGGACATCTCTGCATGACTGCAGGGTATTCTTATCATTTATCATAATATTGCCAGGAAAAAGTTGTCCTTTTGAAACATGAAACTTGAGTTCTTACTCAAACAGCATGATAGAAAACAAGCCATAGTTATATTTATGCAAGCTGGACCCAGTAATGAAGGGTTCACTCTGATATATCAGAGCTGTAGCTTTATGCAAAATTGCTATTAAAGTTACAGACATTATTTTGGTTGAATATTTAATTTTAAATGGTCCGACATTCTGCACAGCAAATATATAGCTGTTTGTCTAATGAAAGGTTCAAAATATGAATTTGTTTTGTTTGTTTATGTACAAATCTAACAATGAAAAATGCGTACATTTGAATCCAGCCACCTTATTGCCTCTATTGGAGGAGGCTGGAGACAAAGAAAAAACACATGTGTTAAATTGATGACGTAGGAATCAGCTGCTGTGAGCCCAGTGGAGGACACACTCCCTGAAGACCCGAGTATTTACTTTTTTGTAGTGTTATTCCTGGTTTTATACCGAGGATGAAGTTTATCACCCAGAAGGATTCTCTGTATTCAGAGTCATTGGATCCTTTTTCCCCAACTCAAGAAGCAGAGCTCCATGTTTTAGCAAAGCCCATGAGCTATAAAAAGAGCATATATTTATATATATAGTCAAGATATAGAGAGCTTTTGGTTTCATTTGAAGGGTCAGAAGTTTGTTTTTACTTTGGCGGGTAAACCAATCAAGCATGCCAAGTTAATTTGATCGGCTGTTTTCAGCCTTCCAGGTTCTTGCTGAGGTAGCCATACTAACAGTAAAACTCACATATGGAAGCAGACCAGGCGACTCTAAGGATGCTGTATTTACAGCCCCGGACACTTGCTGGGTCTGTGCAACTCACAGATTCCACCCTAGTTCTGGCCCAGTATAGCTGGGATTAATAATTCAACTTTAAGGACCCCAGAACGAGAAGCACAAGTGATCCACAGAGGGCAACTTCTTACGAAATAAGACTTTGGAAAAGGTGATCATTTCTGTCTGCCAGACACTCTTTTCCCTTCAGCTTGACACGTGGATCGTGGCATCAGTCACAAGTAGTTATGGCTGCCTTAGTAAATGAGTGTGGGATAGAGCCAGGGTTCTCCACAGTTGTTTTTATAACATACCACTTCTTGTTTTACCTGTTACCAAAGGTGTTGCCAAAAGCTGCACATCCTTTCCAGAGATAACTAAAAGATATATCCAGATGCCCAAGTCAGGATCTTATCGAGTATGTATTTTGTTTGTACGGACATGTTTTCTGGATGTCCAGTGGCAAATGCTACTGCAAAGGCCACAGTAAAAAGTATTATCAGAAGTATATTGTAAGTACAGAGTGCATAATCTACAGAGAGTAACAGAGGAAATCATTTTTATAGGAGAGTCCTTACTAGAAGTTTTGAGGTTTTATTTTTACACCCCCTACTGTCTACAATGTAGCGGACAAAGTAGAGTAAGAAACTAGAAAACCTTTGCCTGAATGTTTTATTATATTTTATCAAGCACGTAAGGGGATGTTGGACTCTCTCCCTATGGGATTTGGTTTGGGAGTGTGTTACTCACTTGCTTATATTTTGTCTCAGCAGCTGAAGTCCTCCATTCGGATCTCACAGAGAATGTTGCTGATTTTTTTAAGGTTTTTGACAAACTTATTTATGTGTTTTCTCCCCAATTCCAGATCCTAAAAGTTTGGAAGGATCTAAAACTAAAGCCAGGTGACTTGTGGATTACTAAGAGACATTTATATATAAGGAAATGTTTGGAGACTCAATACAGCATCTATTTCATGTACAGTTTTGCAAAACTTGAAGGAAAGGTCACCTGGATCCACACCAGACACTGCAAAAATGTCAAATTGAAAGAAATCTCTGTGTTTGATTTGTTTCCCTCTTGCGATAACAGTCTAGGGTAATTTTTGATTCAAATACTTTAATTGTAAGGGATATATATATTTGAAAAGTAGTTTAGCCATGTTGAAGTCATATTTGTCTTTTGTACCGCTTCCATTTTATGTAGAATTGTCTGTGTTTACATGTACTGATAATTCAGCATACCAGCAATTAAGCTAGAAGGCCATTCTGGCCACAGGAGTGTACAGCCAGTACTCTGTAAATATGTCTTATCAATCATTTGTTTTTCACAGTGAAAAGTCATATTGTAATGAAAAAAGCTGCTCAGCTATTATTTTCTCCACAATGGAGTTTTTGCCTCTTTGGCCAGGACTACCTCCACCTAAGCGTGTGGAGGTTCCAGGTTAAAGATGATAGCAGGTATGGTTAGTGATTAAAATATTGATCAAGACGGGCGCATGCGCGGCAGCTCGATGGACGGTCGCAGGTCCTGAGAGCTCCGTACACTCCGATCGTGATTTCCCGCTGCTGAGCCATACGGAGAAGAGCTCCTCACCGCCACATCGCCCTCACACTCAAGCGGATCGGTGACACTTACCCGGCGAACGGTTACCACGGCGAGACGCAGTCTAACCTGGCAGTTAGATCCGGAGATCCAGGCCGCATCCACCGCCATGATGGCGGACAATGCCTCTCAAGCACAAGGCCGGAATCTTAATCCGATGCCATCCATCGCAGATCGGATCTCGTCTGACCCACAATCCAAGGATCTTCCTCCGCATAATGTGAGTTTCCCGCAGATGTCTTTATCATCCCCAGCATCTACGGAATCATTGCTGGGGAGATTCCATGGGGGATCTCCTCTCACTCCTATGGAAGATTATCTCTCCTCTCCTGCAGCGCGTGGGGCTACCCCATCTGCCCACACTAATCCCACTGATATGCCTGCTCTGCTTGAAACATTCTCCCAAATGCTATCGAGAGGCCTTGCTCAGAATGCTTCCCATATTACCTCAATTATTCAAGCTGACCTACAGCTCCTTGGGGCCAGGATTGAGGCAATTGAAATGAAAACTGATCAGACTGTAGCCAGGACCATACAGAATACTGACAGGATCTCTGAACTACAGGAGCAGTTGGACACTGCTTATTCTAAATTAGATGACCTTGAAAACAGGAATCGACGCTACAACTTTAGGCTCAGAGGCCTACCTGAATCTTTTAAAGATACAGATACGGTGGTACGCGCCTTCATCTCGTCTCTCTTACCAGATCTGCCGGAACATCGTCTAGAGCTAGACCGCGCACACCGAGCTCTTCAACCTCCTCGCCAAGATGGGTTACCTAGAGACATTGTGGTCAAACCCCACTTCTTTAAAACTAAGGAAGAAGTCATGCGAAAGGCCAGAGAGACTGAAAATCTTTCCTTTCAAGGTCATCCAGTCCAAATCTTTTCGGATCTATCCCCGTACACGATCCAATTGCGGAGATCCTTAAAACCACTTCTACAAGTCCTAACGCAGAATTCTATAACTTATCGTTGGGCATTCCCATTCAGGCTACATTTTACACATGCAAACAAGTCGTATGGTTTTTCTAACTTCTCTTATGGCGAATGCCTACTCCTTCAACTGGGCATTATCTCTCATTCTCCTACAGACCCTGCAGACCCCAAGTCCTCAAGTTCCGCGAAGAGACCACCCCCAGCGAGCCCAGACAAGCCCCTCTGGCAGAAGCAGAAGGCTAAACGGTCTAAAGATGGTCGTCCTACCTGAGCGGGAACAATCCTGGATGAGTCTTCTATGTGAAACTTCATTGACACTACCTTTTGCTTTTTCACGCTTTGGTAAAGGCGCTTAATTTGCGCATTTTCAATTGTTTCCCCATTTTCGGGATGCGAGAGTATATCTCCTCAGACGGGTGCGATCCGCACTGCCACGAACTTCCTACATGACTTTTGACTCTTTTTATTTTATACGTTTTTGTTTTCGGTTTTTTCCCTTTCTACACTACAGCCCTAGCTGGGCTTTGCCACTATGAGCAGCAGCTCTTCTCCACATGGCATTTGTCAACTATCGCAAGCTTAAGGCTCTCCCAATTTTTGTTTGGTTTAAAATTATTGTTTCATGTTTTGTGCTAGTTTTTTGTTTCTTTTTTCTCATTAAGGGGACTGCAGAAGCTCCCCATTTCTTTTGATTGGGTATTGGGCCTCGGGTGGGATCCGGTCGGGGTGGTTTGCACTGCGCCCCCTCCAGTCTCCGAGTGACGGACTGTTCATTCCTCTCACTCAGAGACTCCCACACTTTCCCCTTCACTGGGAATTTCTCCCGAGACTTAGACTCTCGGGCCCTACATGCAGGGGACTGACATGTGTCCACCTCCCCTGCATTTAGTTCTATGTATTATACGTGTTATTATAGTCTATGTTCACTCACAGTTCACCAAAGTTCACAGGTGGTTTATGTCGCTTTTGTTTTATCTCCGCAGGATTAGTCATCTCCTCCCTATCCCTTCTTCCCCACCCCTCCTTTCCCGGGTCTACCAGGGCATCACTTCGCTGACAACCTCTCTGCCTTGGCCGGTTGCTTTCCTAACCTGGGATGATCCCTATCGCCGTAGGGGCATGGTAAGAAACCCCTCTATAACGTTTTTGTTAATCTCTTTGACTCGTAATGCCTGACCACAGACATCCCCCCTCTTTTTGTATAGCTACACATAACGTGCAGGGGATGAACTCTCCCATCAAACGGAGGAAATTATTTCAATTTTACCAAGCCCAAAAGATAGATGTGATTTTCATGCAGGAAACTCACTTTAAATCCACTTACAATCCCTCCTTTCTACATAGTCGTTTTCCTCAATTCTTTCTGTCTAATGCCAAAAACAAAACAAAGGGAGTAGCAATCTGTATTTCTAAGAACCTTAGATTTACCTCTTCGGAAATATTCAGAGACAAAGACGGTAGGTTTATTATGGTTAAGGGATCCCTGGAAGGAACTATCTACTCTTTTGTGTCATATTATGCCCCCAACAAGGGACAATCGGCTTTCTTTCACTCCATGATGTCCACTTTAGACCCCCTATTAGAGGGTAAGATAATAATGGGGGGAGATACCAACCTCCCATTTGACCGCACCCTGGATAAAGCAAGTAATAGATCAGCACACAACCGAAAACCTCCTAAACAGAGCACTAAGATTGCGACTACTCTAAACGCGAGAGGTTTGGTGGACATCTGGAGGGAAAAAAAACCCACTAGTAAAGACTATACGCATTACTCAGCCCCCCATCAGGTACATGCCAGAATTGATCACATTTTTGTACAATCACACACTATTCCATTAGCCATAACAGCAGAAATCAGGGACACGGCACTATCTGACCACTCGCTTGTGCTCCTTCGACTTCAGTCCTCGCACAACTCCTGCACTAGATTCACTTGGAGACTTAATGAGGGTCTCCTTAGTGATCCCGCAAATAGTGCAGAAATCTCAAACGCCATCAAAGAATACTTCTCCCTTAACAAGGAACCCCATACTGCACCGGACATTGTCTGGGCTGCTCATAAAGCTGTCATCAGGGAGAAAATCATTCAACTCGCCTCTCAACTAAAAAAATGGCGGAAGGCTCACATAGACTCTCTATCCAAGGAATTCCGCTTGCTAAGTAAAGCGCATAAGCGTAATCCCACTAGAGAATCCATGGAAGCCATGCACACAGCCAGGACTGCCCTCAATCTGGCTCTTACTACTGAAGCGGAGAAGCACTTGCGATGGTCAGGGGCACGGTTTTACTATCAGAAGGACAAGATAGGGGCTAAACTCGCAGCCAAATTATCCCCGAGGCTACGTTCTTATGCGTTCCCGAAAATCAGAGACCAAGATGGGACCCTAACACAGAATCCCCTCCGCATTATGTCCTCCTTCCACAAATTTTACACCTCCTTATATAAGGACGATAAAGATATTCAGCGGACTCCAGTGGCTCAATTTTTGGACTCTGTCTCCCTTCCAAAGCTGTCCCCAGATCATTCTACCCTATTAGAAGAACCAATTTCGGTGCCTGAAGTCCTAGAGGTGATCAAACGACTCAAGAGCAATTCTGCCCCGGGGCCTGATGGGTTCTCTGTGGGATACTATAAAAAATTCGCCCCGATCCTTGCCCCCTCTATGGTTGCTTTCTTCAACTCCACCCGGTCTGGCTCTCCCCTGGATAAAGCCCTGAATTTAGCCTATGTTTCTGTCATCCCTAAACCTGGCAAAGATGCATCCCTGGTACAAAATTATCGCCCGATTTCACTTATCAATAACGATCTAAAAATCTTAACTAAGGTGCTTTCTAATAGAATCTCAACATTTATTTCCCGATATATTCACAAGGACCAGGTGGGCTTTATCCCGGGGAGACAAGGACCGGACCAAATTAGGCGAGCAGTGGACATCATTTCTATCCTTAACTCTCATTGGGATGGCGGTCCCTCTCAGGAAGGCTTTTTGTTGTCTATTGACCTGCAAAAGGCTTTTGATACGCTGACATGGCCTTTTCTATTTCAAGTCCTGGAAAGATGGGGCTTCGGTCCACTCTTTCTGGGGACCCTCCGAGCTTTGTATTCTACACTGAGCGCTCAAGTTCGTTTGCAAGGTTGTTATTCGGAGACTTTTAATATCGAAAAAGGCACCAGACAGGGGTGTCCGCTCTCACCCCTGCTGTTCGCTATAGCAATAGAGACCCTTGCCATTGCCATTAGAGCTCACCCTGACATTAGAGGAGTGCGTTGTGGTCAACAAGAACATAGATGTGCCCTATTCGCGGATGATCTCCTCCTCTTTATTCCTTCCCCTCTGATCTCCACCCCTAATATATTTGCACTTCTGGACGCGTTCGGATTGGCCTCGGGCTTAACAATGAATGCTTCGAAGTCCTTAGCTTTAAATGTCTCGGTGCCCCTGACTATGGTTAATACACTACAAATTCACTTCCCTTTTACATGGTGCCCCACTTCGTTGCCTTATTTGGGCATTTACCTAACGCCTACTGTTAATACTCTCTACTCGGCTAATTATCCCTCAGCCTTTACAAAATTGTATGCAGATTTACTAAACTGGTCCCATCTTGGTCTCTCATGGCTAGGTCGCATTTTCGCGATCAAGATGACGCTCCTGCCCCGCATCTTGTACCTGTTCAGATCCCTTCCAATACCTGTTAAGAAAGCCCAAATTCAGCCACTTCAATCAAAAATCCTCCAACTCATCTGGGGATCCAAGGGTTGTAGAGGATCAAGACAATTATTATATAGACTCAAAAAACAGGGAGGTTTAGCGCTACCCAACATTTGGTGGTATTACCAAGCGGCACAATTGACGCAGATTTCTGTGGTTTATTCCAGGGGTCCCAAACCTGACTGGGTTACTATTGAAAGACAGGCTGTCCCCCATCACACCATCGACTACCTCATCTGGGCTCCTCCCAGAAACAGACCCCCTATCATGTCTCCCACCCTCTCTCATTCGCTTGCCCTATGTGATCGGCTGCACAAAAATACTGCATTGATCTCGGAACTACGCCCGTTAACGCATGTTTTCCATAACCCTGACTTCCCGCCAGGCATGAATATTTTGGCATTTAGTTGGTGGCTCAACAAAGGTCTTCTGAGGATTGGCAACTTTTTCAACGCCTCTGGCCCAATTTCTCTTTCATACTGTTTGAAGAAACTTGAGATGCCCCGCACCGAACATTTTAGATATTCCCAACTAGCACATTTCCTTCACTCCAGATGGCCCAATAAACCAGAACCCCCTTCTGTCACGGCATATGAGTCTTGGTGTTCAGACATTGCGAGTCAAAGGGGAGGGATATCCACGATATATACGTCTCTAGCTTCTGCAAGGTCCAAACCTACCTATGCGATAGCCTGGGAAAATGACCTCAATATTTCATGGGATAGTGACCTCTGGTTCTCTTGTTTCCAGAGATCCTTTACTGGGATCCTCAGTGTATCCCTGATTGAAGCTAGCATCAAAATTATTACCAGGTTGTACAGGGTTCCCGCTCGACTTGCCCAGATCTTTCCGGAGGCGTCCCCTCTGTGTTTCCGTGGTTGCGGTCACGTAGGTTCACTACTCCACATATGGTGGGGTTGCCCATATATTAGGGGCCTTTGGAATAGGGTATTTGCACTCCTTCGCAAACTGGTATCAGTCCCGATTCCCCAAAGTCCTGAAGTGGCTCTCCTTAACCTCAAAGTGGAAAAAGCTAACAAATCATCCCAGGCACTCATATTTTTTATCCTTTTGGGCACCAAAATCACCATAGCTGCTCACTGGAAACAGCGTTCAGTCCCATTCAGGGCTGTCAAACAAAAGATCTCATGGATTATGGCTCAAGAGAAGCTGGTCAGTCGTATACTGGACAAAGCCTCTTTCTTTGAGAAAGTCTGGGAACCCTGGGCCACATTCCACAAAATCCCACTTTTTCCGGGACTATAAACGTGATTTGTTTTTTTTTTGTTTTTTATCTCCAATACCCTGGTAGACCCCCCCCCCCCCACCCCTCCCTGATTCCCCTTCACCCTCCTCCCCTCCCCCCTCTTTTACACCTCTTTTTTAAACCATTTTTGGTTCTGACTTGAGTTGACTATTCCTGTATTCTTCATGTTATATGACCATCTATTTGTTTTTTATAACCACCGTATGGTTTTAACGGCCTTTTAATTTCTATGATCGGAACAGGGGGTAACGGTAACTATACTCTAGATTGGTCTTAGTTACTGAGTTCATAACGAGCACGACGCAGCCTGGGTTTCCTGGGTTTATCTAGGGTACTCAGTCTTCGGTGCTATTTTTGGCTTATAGGTTTGATCCAAAAATTTTATGTATTCTGTCCAAACTCTAACGGACTATCCAGGTCTGGGTTGGGTGGGGGGGTTCCCTTCCACAGCATGAGCCCTTTTCGGGGTGGTGGGGGGCCTTCGGCCACTTTGCCCAGGTCCGCTCGCAATAGGGTGCAGGTGTGAGATGCACCCCCAATAACAATACTGAGTAATGACAATTGGCTATCCAAGTGATCTCTAACGGTCCAACCTATCTGGATGGCTGGGATCCATACATGGTCGTTATCCTTGAAGTTGTTACTTTTTTTTTTTCCTTTTTGTGTTATTCCAAATTGGTCTACTGATATACCTACCCAGATCCTGACCACTGTTCCATTCATGTACGGTTTTGTTACCCCATTTGTTTTCCGTATATGATTCAAATTATAAAGGGTTTATATTTTCCGACACCATACGCCTCTTGTTAGACAGTCTTAATTTACTATCAATAGTCTAATGTATCACAGCTTGATATTGTACGCCTGACTTGTCATGTTATTCTACTGTTTTGTTTTGCATAAAATCAATAAAAACATTGAAAATAAAATATTGATCAAAAGAGAGGAGACTGTAATGGAAACTTGTAGGTTCTGTATATAATTGTATTCTATTTTATATGTATTGCACGATGCCCTCACTGTGCACACGCCACTAACAATGTTTTCAGTACATGTTTTGCATTCTTTCAAGTCCTGATTAGAATTAGCCTGCCTATGTAACGCTCCTTGTTACCATAAACGTACAATTGTAATATTAATGTGATACCTACGTAATCATGTGTATAAAAACCTTCAAATGCGTCATAATAAAGGAGAACGGTTATTTGGAAAGATGCTGAGCGTATCTTTTGCGTCTGTTCCCTACTGCAGTAGTTATTATTAATTTGGAACCACTAATCAATATGAGGATAGGAGTTGCCTATCATCAAAATATCAATTTCAGGTTCTTATTCTTTTGTTCAGCCCACAGGCTGCATGAAATAAAAGAATGTTACAATATATGCCCAAAAAGGACCAGCAATGCACTGGTATGTCGCTGGACCTTAAGTGGTTAAACCAGGATGATGCCTGCAGGTTTAGGCATCATTTTGGTACCTTTTTTAGCCAGTGGTCTGCTTTCATGTAAAAGCAATCCTAGTGGCTAATTAGTCACTAGACTGCTTTTACAAGCAGTGGGAGAGGTATGTAGTTTGTCACAGCTGCACGGGCATACGCAATTTTAAAGTATGTCGTGTTTGGTATCTATGTACTCGGCATATGATCATCTTATATTCTTCCAAACAATTGGACAATATATTGTGTTTTTGTGCATTAAAATTGCACAGTTGGAAGATCACTGTGCAAATACTGCGTGGCCCACAAAATTGCAATGCCCTACCATTTTTTCTGTAGGCCCTCTGCTGGAGTGTCTACTTTCCGAAAAGGGGTAATTTGGGAGGGCGGAGGGGGGTTGTGCTATCTTTGCCTAAAGGCGGTGATTGGTTTTCAGGGTCCTGTAAGCGACTAGACTGCTAAAAAGTGTTTATCCCCATACTCAGGAGAAGCAGCCGAATGTATTTTGGGGTGTAATTCCACATATATCCATGGCATGTGAGGGCAATATATCATTTAAGGGAAATAGCTTGGGTTGTGCACTTTCTGAAAAGGGGTAATTTTGGGGAATTGTGCTATCTTGGCATTTCAGGACCTCCGCAACTCTGATAGGTAGTGAGGAAGTGAAATGAGCAATTTCCGCCCTTTGAAATCACCAATTGGTGATTGGTTTTTGGCATCCCTGTATGCAGCTAGGCTCCCAAAAAGTCTCACACATGTGGTATCCCTGGAATTAGCAGAAGCAGCAGAATGTATTTTGTGGTGTAATTCCCTATATACCCATGGCATGTGTGAGCAATATGTAATTTCACTGACAACATTGACACATTGAACAGTGATTTTGTGTTTTTTTTTTTTGTAATTTTCAAACACTTATGACAAAAAAAAATGATTCAATGAATTCAACATGCCTCCTAGCAAATTTCTTGGGATGTCTACTTTCCCAAAGGGGGTAATTTTGGGGGGCTTGTACTGTCCTGCCATTTTAGAACCTCAAGAAATTACACAGGCAGTCAGAAAGCAAAAGCTGTGCAAATTCCAGTATATTTACCATAGTTTATAGACACTATAACCTCTGCACAAATCAATAAATATACACTTATTGGGATTTTTTTACCAAAGGCATGTAGCTGAGTACATTTTGGCCTAAATCTATGACAACAATTGAGATTATTGGATATTTTTATAACAAAAAGTAGAAAAAATGTATTTTATTTATATCACAAAAAACACAAAATAAATTTACAGCTTGTACTCTGTGTTGCCACTACTTTCTATAATACTGTGACCACCTTAGATTTTTTTTTTTTTTTTTGTTTGCGTGTTGTGTTAGATAGAAGCAATACTTAATGACATGGAAAGGCAAACAAAAATATCCAAAAATTATGTTGCAGTATGAGGAAAAAAACACTCTATTATGCATCAATGGCATCATGTACAAATTTTTTTTTTTAATAAAAAACAGCCACCAGCACCAGCAGAGGAAATACACTAATACATCAAGCCAGTTTGTTTAAAACGAAACCTAAAAACTATTAGAATTACAAAAAATCAATCAAGACCCATTGGTTTCAATGCTGTAAGCCTTACAAATTGTGCTACTACTCCTGCAGAAATGTGACCTGATTGTGACATAAACTCTTAAAAACTGATTTGCATTACTGACATAAAATTCAGAGCAGCTCGGGGCGCATGCGCGGCGTGGTGAGGAGAGGACGCATGGAGTGAGAGCTCCGTGAGCCGGTGAGATAAAAATCACTCCCCGAGGGGATTTCAGCCCGCGAACCCGATCCTTTGCAGCCTATACCCCTTGGGGACTCAGAGGTGCATGCCGACACACAAAGCCCGCCGTGGGAAAGCTACACAGAAGTCCCTAATAACTTACCTTCTCCAGACGAGGGAACAGTGCGGGATGTCGCGAAATGGCGCCCAGCCTCCGCACGCTCAAGCAGCCACGCCAAGCCCAAGTCCCCCTCCAGTGTCCTCAACACCATCAAGTGAGTACGCTGTGCACCTCACTAAAGCAGAGCTGGATGCTAGCCTCTCTGCAATGTATGAAAAACTGGCCAATAAGTTCCAAGTGGAACTTCACAAGTCCACTAATATGCTGACACAGGAACTGGCAGCGCTGGGGGGGAGAACAGACTTATTGGAGGCTAAGCACGATGAACTGCACCTGGCATATTCAGACCTGCGCAGGGATTATGACTCCATTTCTGACACTGTCACTCAGTTACAGTCTAATCTCGAAGATTTGGACAACCGAAATAGGCGCAATAACCTCAGGGTGAGAGGGGTCCCGGAGCAGACCACAGATTTGCTTCCAGCAATAAAGAGGCTGTTTATGTCCCTTTTACTGGACTCCCCGGAAAGCGCGTTTGCCTGTGATAGGATACATAGGGCTTTGCGGCCCAAACCCCCTGATGACAAGCCGCCCAGAGACATTGTATTGTGTCTTAAGGACTTTCTTATTAAGGAGGAAATCCTGCGTGCATCCCGCAATACCCCTAACATTCAACTGGATGGAGTGAGAGTCCAAATCTTCCCTGATCTATCCCCAGCTACCTTGGAAAAGCGGAGGAACCTCAAGGAAGTTACCTCTGCCCTGCAAATGGCGAGAATCAGATATCGCTGGGGATTTCCTTTTAAATTGCAGGTCCCTCACAACGGAACAACCCACACGGTCACCACGTTACAAGGTGGAAAGGAATTGCTTATCAAACTCGGTCTTTTGGCTCCCGAACACCCGCAGAGGCTTCCATCCACCCCTCGCCCTTCGCCTATTTGGGCTACTCCATCACCTCAGAGGGACCGCAGGCGACAGCGTCAAGAGCTCCGTGACCTACAACTGTGAACATCATTGAAGATCTCCTTGAGGGGCAAGCTACCTCCTCCTCATTTCTTTGTGGTCCTTCCAGGAATATGATCGAGACTCCCACTATTTTATAAATATATTTTCTTTTTTATATATCTGAATCACTTTTTTCATATGGTTTTACGCTGTCGGCGTCATCTACACCTGTACTGTTCTCACTGCTCCCGCTTAAGTGTCCCCCTGCTCTACATTATCAGTGACTGGTTGCCCCAGTCTCTACCGTTTTCAGGACTCGGGTCCCGGATTTTGGGCCCTGGGTTCTGGGACTGCACTGCTTTCTAGTTTAACAGTGCCTCATTTCTAGAGCATTGGACTTTAGAGTCCGTTTGACTTATGACTGTTTGTTTTTCTGTCGGGGGTACCAACAAGTTGTATTTTGGTTCCGGTATACCCCCGAAGCCATGTTATTTTACTACTGATCTGTTTTCTTTCCTCTTTAGTTTCATTATCTGTTTATTTTGTTTATTACCACAAGGGAATATATGGTATGATTTGTATTGGGTGCCCTGCCACTCTGGGGTGTATCGCTCTGTGCCCCTAACTTGCTTTTTATCGCCTGTACGCTTTATGGGATATGTGCTTAACTCTGTGGGGGGGACTTTGTTTGCATGTTCTCCCCCTGTAGGCCTTACTACCCTGGGACCTAGTCCATACTTATATAAAGGCTCTTACCACATGCTAGCGTTTATCGTCATTCTATCATGGGACTCAAAATAGTTTCACATAATGTGGAGGGCTTTAATGCTCCCCACAAACGCAGGAAAGCATTTCGACATTATAGACATGTCGGGGGAGATATATTGTTTCTTCAAGAAACGCACTTTTCAGAAGCGAACCACCCACGATTTTTTGACCGCCATTATAGGCAACATTATTTTACCACATTTAGTTCAAAATCCAGAGGGGTTGCTATTTTCTTCAGAAACTCGGTACAGTTTGAGGTTAAACACTTATATAAGGATCCCTCTAGTAGGTTTATCATCCTTCAGGGTTTGCTGAATGGGAAGGGGATCACATTGGCTAATGTATATGCTCCCAATGCCTCGCAGGCTTCTTTTTTTGCTTCTTTTTTCAGATTTTGGACAGGTACCTTTCTCCCCATTTGTTGCTCGGTGGTGACTTCAACTTGGTGGCGCATTCTAAACTGGACAGAAGCCGAGTGGTGAGTACTGCTAATGCCTTTCCGAGATCCCTTGTCCGTCTGCTCAGTTCCCATCAACTACTTGACACGTGGCGAGCCCACAATGTGGGAGCCAGAGACTATACGTTCTACTCCCACCCCCATGACAGCTATTCCAGACTAGACTATATTTTCAGTACCCCAGTTCTGTTAGCTAATTCATCTAATGCTTGCATTCTCCCATGCCCCTGGTCGGATCACCAAGTGGTGACGTTCTCTGTAGCATACATAGGTATCGCACCGACCCATGCCTCCTGGTGCCTTAACGACTCCATGCTCTCTGACCCGGCCCTGGTGAAAGAGATTGCCGACCACATTGACGAATACTTTTCATTAAACGCCACTGATGACATCTCCCCTTCTACTTTGTGGGCCGCCCATAAAGTGGTTATCAGGGGTCGTCTGATTTCTTTGGCAGCCACGCAGAAAAGACAGAGACTACATGATATCTCCAGACTCACTGAGGAATTGGCGAAACTATATCACGCGCATGGCCTCTCACATTCCCCAGACATGTTTGCATTGATCTTGACGAAACGAGCGGAACTCGACACACTTCTCTCTGAGCAGACGGAGAAGGCGCTAAGATGGTCAAGGGCTAAATTCTTATTGCACAGTAACTCGGCTTCTGCGATGTTTGCCAGGAAGTTGAACGCCAATATGAGACCGCCTCACACATATAAACTCAGAAATGGTAAGGGAGAAATGGTTACCCATCCTACTGAAGTCTTGGGACTGTTTTCCAAATTTTACCGTGACTTGTTGGCGGCTCCGACTCCCATGCCTGGTCCTTCCGCAAAGGATTGGCTGGATAGCCTTCCCCTCCCCTCGCTTACGGTGGAGCAAACTTTGTCTTTGAATGCCCCTTGCAACGTAGAGGAGCTCCAGACAATAATTTCTTCACTGAAGCCCTCCAGGGCCCCAGGACCGGACGGATTTACTTCCACATATTATAAAAAATTCTCACCCCAACTACTTCCCTATTTAGTGAAAATGTTTAATTATGTTTTAAAAGGCCACACTTTCCCTGAGGACATGCTTCTCGCGAACATGTCCTTAATTCCCAAACCGAATAAAGATCACTCCCTCCCCCAAAATTATAGACCAATTTCTGTTATTAATAACGATTTGAAATTATTCGGCCGCCTACTAGCAAATAGACTTTCTAATATTATCCCCAATCTGATTTCCCCTGACCAAACAGGCTTTATCCCCTCTCGCCAAATTACAGACAATATCCGTTTAACCACCAATATTATTCAGGGCGCCAATCTATTCTCCAAAAAAGTATTAATGTTAAGCTTGGATATTCACAAGGCTTTTGATAGCGTTACCTGGCCATACCTAGAATCCGTCCTGTCCAGATTTGGGTTTGGGGGGGCTTTTGTGCACGGCTTTAGGGCTCTGTACCATCGCCCCCGCACCCGAATTAAACTCCCGGGGTGCTCCTCGGAATATTTTCCGCTTGGTAGGGGGACCAGGCAGGGATGCCCTCTTTCCCCCCTGCTCTTCGCTCTGGCGGTGGAGCCGCTGGCTAGGGTGATATGTCTGCACCCGGACATTAAGGGATATACTAAGGGTGAACAGGTTTTTACTTTGAGTATGTACGCTGACGATGTACTTTTATTTTTATCTGACCCTGTAGTCTCACTGCCAAACCTAATCCCACTGTTGAACTCCTTCCATGGCTTGTCTGGCCTAGGGGTCAACCTTGCTAAATGTGCGGCCCTTCCAATCAATATCCCCGATGATACTCTTGCAGGCATACAGGCGAGCTTTGGATTCACATTATGCAGCGACTCATTACCATACTTGGGTATTAAGTTGGCCACCTCCCTCCCAAAACTATATTATGCGAATTATCCCAAAGCCTTTACATACATTAAACAGTTATTGCGGACGTGGGACAGGTATCAGATTTCTTTTTTGGGCAGGATTCAGGCTATCAAAATGTCTATCCTTCCGAAACTTTTTTTTTTTTTTAGAGCCCTTCCCTTATATGTCTCCCGTAATACGATCGATGGTATCCAGAAGGAGATCAATCGGTTCGTTTGGCGGAACAAAAAACTTAGATTGCACAAGACGCTTCTTTTCAGGCCAGCAGACCGTGGGGGTCTGGGGCTCCCCCATCTGTGGTTATACTACCTTGCGGCTAGGCTGGTGCAGTTGGCTCAGTGGCATTATCCCCCGGTTACGGTTCCATGGATCCAATTTGAGAGATCCTCGGTGAGTCCATTTTACCTCCCGGGCCTCTTGTGGATTGATGAGGTTCGCCCCAAACAATTAGCCACATTGAATGGAGTAGTGGCACAATCCCTCCAACTTTGGTCTCTATACAAAAAAAGATATGCCCTGTGTCCATCTTGCGCCGGCCTGGCCTCTTTTATGGGTGACCCCAGATTCCCACCAGCATTTTCATCACCTGAGAGCTTTGAAGGCTGGTCTCAGAGGGACCTTGTTACCCTAGAGGCATTATCCCAGGAGCCCCCTTTAGCTCTTTTGCTTATCTACAGGAACAGTTTGGGTTGCCCAGGGGGGACTTTTATAAATATTTACAGGTTCGGCACTTCTACACCTCTCATTACCTGACGAAGAGACTTCCCCCTCCTAACGCCTTTGAAAGGGTCTGCAGGTCCTCGTCCAGGGATCGGGGCACCATCTCTTGGTTGTACCGGTCTCTCGGTGAGGTGCAGCTCCCGGCTAAATCTCATGCCATGCTGGGTTGGGAGAGGGAATTTGGTTTTGAAATATCCCCAGAGGAGTGGGTGGATATGATTACAAATATGCGAAAATGTACGAAATCTCTGGCAGTCAGGGAAACTGCTTTAAAACTGCACACAAGATGGTATTACACCCCCTCTAGATTACACAAATTTAGCCCGCTGGTCCCGGGGAGTTGCTTTCGTGGATGTCCAGAGGCTGGTACTTTCATCCATATCTTTTGGAGCTGTGGAGTACTCCAGCCCATTTGGCAGCAGGTGGCAGAAAAATTGCTCCAGGTTACGGGAGCTAGTATTGATATCACATGCCGGATGAGCCTCTTATTCGCCGACATCCCGGGACTAGCTCCCCCGGCCCAGAAATTAGCCCATACACTTGTCAGTGCTGTTCACTGGACAGTAGCATTACACTGGCGATCCCCAGTAGTCCCCTGGGAACAAGTTCTGCAACGCATGGAGTCGATCAAACTCATGGAGCGTTTACACCACACTTTGATGGATTCCATGCATATTTTTGATAGCAAATGGGCCGCTTGGTCGTCTCTTCAATGGACGGCCCCCAGACCTGACAGTTTGGTTGGGCACACGGCCTAATGGCAGGGTCTGTGAACATGACTGGTAGCACTAGAGGCGATTCAGTTCGCATTGTGCGCTATACAAGTATTTCATTCATTCATTCATTCATTCATTCACTTGTGGTAGAGTTTTGGTTATCTTTTGGTTTTTCTTTTCTCTTCCTACTTTTCTCTCTCTTTTGTTTTTTTTCTCAATGATGTACCTCTGCCCACTATGCTTTTTTATATCACCAGGATGAGTTTAGCATTTCAGCTTTCTTATGCGTTCATAGCTTTACTGAAGTGTCTTTGTATGCTATTCTCTATGTAAACATTTGTACACATTGGCCCTTTTCTTGTACATGTCTTTATCTCTTCTAATAAAAACGTTTGTAAACAAACAAAAAAAAAAATTCAGAGCAGCTCACACAAAGGGCCTAAATACGATACTAGTTCAGGCACCTTGCGCAGTTAAGGAGATGCACAACAAAGGTTTGCTTACCTCGAAGAGTGTTCCAACTATCAGGACATTTCATCATAGTGTAAGAACAAAGAGCTAGAAATAAACAGATCTCTGTTTAATATGCATCTGCTTGATTTGCTGGAGGCAGATGTTTAGCAAATATATGACAGTACTGTACACATAAAAATATTCACTACATTTAATCTTCATTTGTGCAGTTGACAAGTGGTGGTCTCTCAAAAAATTCAAAGCATTGAAAGGGTTCCCTGTGTTTACTTGGTTTTTGAAACAGTTAGTCAGACAAATCGATGTGTATAAAGTGATTGTAAACTATTACCTTTTAAAACAACCCATTCGGTTTAAAATAGAATTGAAAGGCAAAACATTTTTGTATAGATATATAAATATATTATAAATACCTTTTTTCTCTTTTTCATAAGTGATAACATTCCCTCTCTTCTCAGCTGCATAAGAGCTTGGGGAGGAGAAGCAGCAGCACACTGAGCTTCCCAGTGAAGGCTGTGGAGCGGGGTGGGGTGGGTCAGAACAAGTCTGATCATTAGTGGAGAGCATACGGAGTTCACAGCATAGCTAGAGAACTGGTGTGTTCTCTTGCTTAGTGTGGTCAGTTTTTGTAATAGGAAAGCAGAGGAACTGGCAGGAACACCAGGTAACTCACAAAAAGTAAGCAATACAAAGAGAACAGAATACTTTCTTATACAAGTGCATGGTGCAGCAGGAATATATCAGGAATATGAAGTTTTAGGGTAACAAATGCTGTAAACTAGCTAATTTATTTAAAAGCACTACAGAACAGCACAGTGGTTTAGTGGGTAGCACTCTCACCTAGCAGTAAAAAAGGTCACTGGTTCAAATCCCAACCATGACACTACCTACCTGGAGTTTGCATGTTCTCCCTGTGCCTGGGTGGGTTTCCTCCAGGTACTCCGGTTTCCTCCCACCTTCCAAAGACATGCTGGTAGTTTAGTTGGCTTCTGTCCAAAAAAATGGCTCTAGTATATGAATGGGAGTTGGCGACCTTGGATTGTGGGCTTCTTGAGGGTAGGGACTGATATGTGTGTGCGATGTATGATGTGGAGCGCTGTGTAAATTGAAGGCACTATATGGGTACCTTAAATAAAATAATATAATAGATGAGCATCTTAATGAGACACAATGTACATGGATAGGGACAATTGTAGACACTCACTCAGGATGGACTGGTGTCTTTATTCAACCTTACTACCTATGCAACAAAATGGCTGCCATTTTCTATTGTGCCTTTTCTTGAGTACAAATACTATCAAGAAGAGTTTGTCACAAGTGTCTTGTACTACAGTCTTGCATGGGGTGCAACAGTTATGCCAAACACAAAGGGGAATAGAGGAAGGTAGACAGGTAGGGTCTTGTCAGTATGATCAGTACAAGTAGAACTGAGATATAAGTAGAACATTAATATACCTGCTCTTTGTTTATTATCTACATGGCCAAAAGGTATCATTTTTATCACTTGAAAATTATCAACACTGACAGTTTTACGTTATCAGAGTAACACAACTTGTTTATTGCAAAACTTTTTATAAAGTGCCTAATTGATTTTTTTTAGCCCAAACTGAGAGTTCTTGCAGTATGTAAATGGCTGTTTTATTTTATTTGCAAATACAGTATTCTTATTACTCCATAAAATAAAGTATAACTGTCTTACTGTCTGGTTCTGAAGGTCACAAAATAATAGAAATATGTTGTGTCATATTTATTGGTTTGCAAAGAAGTTTAAAAGAATGTACCCAGTCAAACTCTACAATATATTATTATTTACAATTTATATAGAGCCAACAGTTAATGCAGCTCTTTACAATGTAGAGGCGGGACAACATAATACAGAAGGGACAGGAGGGCCCTGCTTGTAGAGCTTACATTCTAAAGGGAGGGGTGGTGGTACAAAAGGTAATAGATGCGGGGAATGATTTGATGGGGTTGTTAGGTGGGTGTGGGATAGGCTTCCCTGATTAAGTGAGTTTTCAAAGATCTCCTAAAGGTGGACAGGTTAGGGGCTGATCGGATATACTGGGGCAGGGAATTCCAGAGGATGGGAGAGGCTCTGAAGAAGTCCTTAAGACAAGCATGAGAGGAGGTAACAAGGGAGCTAGAGAGCAGGAGGTTCTGGGAGGAGCGGAGGGGATGATTGGGGCAATATCTGCAGATAAGGTTGGTGATATAGATGGGGGCAATGTTGTGAATGGCCTTGTATGTTGTGGTTAACATTTTGAATGTTATACAGTGGAGTAGGGCAAGCCAGTGAAGGGATTGGCAGAGAGGGGCAGCAGTCACAGATTGATTAGTGAGGTGTATTAGTCTAGCAGCAGCATTCATAATAGACTGAAGAGGGGATAGCCTGCGTAAGG
The DNA here is from genome assembly GCF_037356315.1 of Lithobates pipiens. NCBI lineage: Eukaryota > Metazoa > Chordata > Amphibia > Anura > Ranidae > Lithobates > Lithobates pipiens. Next base: position 322,058,935 of record NW_027507758.1, on the reverse strand, counting down.
GTAGACCATTAAGGAGAGCGTTGCAGTAGTCAAGGCGGGAAATAATCAAGGAATGAATAAGTTGCTTTGTGGTGTCATTAGTCAGGAAGGGTCGAATTATGGAGATGTTGTGGAGGTTAAGGTGGCAGGATTTAGCCAGTGATTGGATGTGGGGGCTGAAAGAGAGGTCAGAGTCAAGGATTACACCCAGCACCCTGGTATGTGCGGAGAGACCAATGGTTGTGCTGTTGATCTTAATGGTAAAGTCATGGGGGGGGACCAGGAAGGAGGAAATATTATAAGCTCAGGTTTAGAAAGATTGAGTTTTAGAAAGTGGTGTGACATCCATACCGAGATGTCATTCAGTAAGTTTGAGATCCATGAAGAGATCGAGGGGGTGAGTTGAGGAGTGTAAAGATAGATCTGGGTGTCATAGGCGTAGAGGTGGTATTGGAAGTCATGGTAGGTTATCAACTGGCCCTGTATATACACCAGCATGGCATGTGTGAATATGTGTGGATGATCTGAGCATCAGCGCGTGTGTGTGCGCTGGTGTGCACCTCAGGCACGTGCACATTCACGACGGGTGTGCACACAATGGGCATGCACACATTCGCGCTAGCTCCGTTTGGCGCCAATGACCCTTTAAGAGAATCAAAGCTACACTTGTGCAGAGCTGTTCATCTGCAGCTCTGTGCCCAAGTTCTTGATTTCTGCTTGTTTGATCCTGTGATTACCGACCTGGCTCCTGTCTAACCGCTCTGACCTCTCCTGTTCCAATCCCGGCTTGCCTGACCCAGCTTTTCTGCCTGACCTCTGTTGCCGAACCCCTGCCTGCCATCTGACCTTGCTCCAGCCTACTGCACCTGTCTGCTTCTTTACCCATTCTGATCCAGCCTGCATGACTATTCTTTTGCCTTGCTTTGAATGTGCTGTATCCTATCCCGGTCCTGTAGCAGCTGCTCCGGCATCCACCAGTCCTCTGGTCACTGATCTGCTGTCATTTCCTGCAGTTCCAATCTTCCTGGAGAATCTTCACCCTGCTTCACGACAGCTGCTGCAACCTGCTCAGACACTCCTACCCCGCTGTGCTCATGGGACCACTGTCTCCATTCCAGTGGCCCCTGAACCAGAGTCGTAAGAAAGGTCTTCTCCTACCAAGTCAGGCTCATCACCAGGTACCTAACAGACCCAGGGAATAGGTATATAGTGAGAATAGGAGGGATCCAAGGACAGGGTAATGGACATTGGTTTTAGCAGTTAGTAGGTCATTGGTGAGTTTTAGTAGGGCCGTTTCAGTAGAATGTTTTGTACAGAAGCCAGACTGTAGGGGGTCGAAGGGTAGTGAAGGTTTTTTTAATTATGGGGGTAACCAGTGCATGCTTGAGCAGGGAAGGAAAGGTGCCAGAGGAGGGGGAGAAGTTGAAGATGTGAGTGAGAGAGTTTAAAATAGAGTGGGAAGGTGGTCACAGTAATTGTGAGGGGACAGATGATGAGGTGTTTATCAACTTCATTGGTGGTAACTGGGCAGAAGGAGGAGAGTATTGAGTGTGGTATTTAACCTGATGTGTTGGGTAGGGGAGGAAGTTGAATGCTGGATATCTCCTTGCGAATGGTGTTGATTTTGCTTTTGAAATGGTTGGCAATCTGTTGAGTGGTAAGCAAGTTTGTGGGTGAAGTAAAGAATTAAGGGTAGAAAAGAGTTGACAAGGTTTTGATGAGAGGGTTTTGATGAGAGTGTTGCAGTGGCTTTGTTTAGCAGCGTGGAGGCAGGAGTTGTATTTGAGAAGGGCAGATTTGTAGAGGGTAAAATCTTGCAGGGACTTAGATTTACGCTATGCTTGCTCAAGAGCACGGATGCGTCTCTTGAGACTTCTGGTGTTGTCTTTTTGCCAGGGTTGTGGCTTGGATCTGCATGTAGAAAGAGGAGAAAGTACATCTAGGAAGGATGACAACGTGTTGTTATAGATGGAAGTGGTTAGGTCTGGGCAGGATAGGGGTGTGATTTTGTCGTAAAGGCCATCAGTAGCAGAATGAAGAAGGGAAGGGTTGAGGTTGTGAAGGTTCCTGCGGGTAGTGGTTTGTGGGTTGGCAGCTGGGAGGTAGGAGACAAGGAGAGTGTGAAACGGATAAGGTTGTGATCAGAGAGAGGAAAGGGAGTGTTAGAGAGGTTGCAGGGAGTGCAACAATGGGAGAATACGAGGTTGAGAGTATTGCCGTTGGAGTGAGTGGTGGTTTGTGTCCATTGTGTTAGGTTAAAAGGGGAGGTTAGTTTGAGCAGTTGAGAAGTGGTTGCAGTATTAACATTGAATGGAATGTTAAAGTCACCTAGGATGATGGCAGATACTTCAGAGGAGAGAAAGTAGGGTAGCCATGCAGAGAAGTCATCCAGAAAGTGTGACACTGGTCCAGGAGGCTGATAAATTACTGCGACCCTCAGACAAGCTGGAGAGAAAAGACGAATGCAGTGCACTTCGAAGGAGCAGGGGAAAGAGAGGGAGGTGTGGGAAGAACCTGGAAGGTGCATTGTGGGGAGAGGAGAAGTCCGATATCACCTCCTTTTCATCCACTGGGTCTGGTGGAGTCAGTCCAGAGGAGGCCACTGTGGGACAGGGCAGCTGGAGAGGTAGTGTTGAATTCCTGGAGCCAGATTTCGGTGCTTTTATTTTTAAGGGATTAACTTTACCTTATAGGAAATGCAATGAAATATGAGCTTCATCTAAACAGGGTGGCATTGGAACTGATAAATAACCTTCCATGCCAATGGAGGTGCCATTTCTAAACTTGTAGCAAAGTACCAGCATTCTAATCAATACAAACCACACCTTAGGCATCGTCAGATACTGAGCAATTCTTTCATCTTTCCACCCCAGAGTGTCAATCTCTGCTAGTTTATACTTTCATATTTTTCTTTCAAGAAGTAGTGACACAAGTGTTTTTACCTGGGTCTACTCAAGCTATAGCTCAGTAAAAAGGTTTATATGAGGACACTTAATCTTTATGGTGTCCTAAGGAGTTGAAGGTGCTATGGGTGTAGTTGTAGCATTGGGAAAATCCTGGGTGAGAGTGTGCAAAGAGCCAAAACTACAGCTTGCTTTGGTGCCTCTGAATCTGAATCAAGTGGTGATCATTAATAGTGATGGACGAACTTCCAACGGGACGTTTCGCAAACTTTTGAACCACGAACACAGCCAAAAGTTTGCGAACCGCAAAGTTTGCGGCAGACCTCATTGACTTTAATGGCAGGCGAACCTTAAAAACCTCCAGGTCATATTTTCAGCCACAAAATACTTACTAGCTGTGCACACATAGTCCCACAACATGGACACTGACATAACAAAAGTATTAAGTGAATCTGGGATCGACAACAACAAGCATTCTTTTTTTATCTGTGAAATTTTGACAATTCAGGAGCGCATGAAGGCCATGGAGGAGAAGCAAGGTCAGGGCAGGCTATGAAGGTGGTGCAGGAGATGATCAGTGCCACAGTCAGGGCAGCGCAGTCCTGTGCCAGTGTCCCTGTGTGCCAACCTGTGCTTGAGCCCCTCCCTCAGCCCGGCCCTTACCCCCACCTATGCAGGGCTCCACTGTGGTGGTCCGGAGGTGCTAGTCAAGTGCTTAACCTCACTATTATCCCCAAGGAAGGAAAAGACACCTCTTTATGTTCTAGCTACCGGCCTATCTCCCTACTGAACGCTGATGTAAAATTGTTTGCAAAGATATTAGCGAACCGAATGAAGTCGGTAATGAATGACCTGGTCCATACGGACCAAGTGGGATTCGTCCCTGGTAGGGAGAGTAAGGATAATGGCATTAGAACTCTTTTGGCTATACACAAACTGAAAGAGAGTGGATCCCCAGGGCTACTACTGTCGATAGACGCCCAGAAAGCGTTTGACAGAGTGGACTTTGGATTCATGCAAAACTCTCTGGAGGTAATAGGGGTGGGCCATAAGATGTTAAAGTGGATATTCGCACTATATAAATATCCCACTGCGGGGGTTAAAAAAATTGGTCTCTATCGTGCCCCTTCGAAATGTTCAATGGGACGTGACAGGGTTGTCCCTTGTCCCCTCTACTATTTATTTTAACAATGGAACCTTTGTTGGCCAGGATAAGATCGAACCCCAATATTATGGGAGTGCAAATCGACGATGACGTACACAAAATAGCGGCATATGCCGATGATATCTTGTTTTATGTTTCTAGACCTACGACAACCCTTCCCAACTTAATGCATATTTTAAAAATGTATGGCGAAGTTTCAAACTTTAAGATGAACCCCTCAAAATTAGTAGGCTTTCCCATTTATCTGGAGAGACAAGGAAATTAAGTATTTGGGGGTTAAAATAACATCTACATACGAATTGATGTACCAACATAATTTTATTCCATTAATGAATGATATAAAACTGAGTTAAATATTATCACCTCCAGACAAAGATCCTGGATTAACAGGATACATTGTCTGAATATGATAACACTACCTAAAATATTATATAAAATACAAATGATGCCAATCCTGATCCCTGAATTATATTTTAAAAAACGAAATCTGCTATTTCGTGGATTTATTTGGAAACATAGAAAGCCACAAATAAGTCTGGGAATTCTGTCAAGAGACAAGACGCAAGGGGGCTTGGGGGTGCCCGATATTAGATCTTATTATCATTCAATATTATTGGCATGTGTGGTGGAATGGGTAAAAAATAATAAAGAAAAAAGATGGGTTAAGTTAGAAAATGAGGTCAGTAAAGCCTTTTTGAGTAAAATGATATGGATCCCACCACATTTCAGAGAATTAGATGGACACATATACCCGACCATTCGGACAGCAATCACAATATGGGACAGGGTCCATAAAAACAAAATTGGGAGTATAATTCCCCACTGATACCATTATGTGACACAGATTATTTTGCACTGGGGAAAGAAAGTATTCAGGGGGGGGGGGGGGCGGGGGGGTGATGGTTTAGGAAAAAGGACGCACAATTAAAATACATTATAAGTAAAGGCAAAATATGCACTTTTCAGGAGCTCAGGAGAAAAAAAGAGGTGTTAGACATAAATTGGTGGAGGTATGCACAGTTGAAACACTTTGTGGAATCTTTCCCCTCTCCGATCAGGTTGGCAGGCAGTCTGTGTCCATTGAAGTGGCTGTGTGTGGCGACAGACGGAAGAAGAGGGATTTCGAAGATATACAAAATCCTGATGGGATTTAAAATATTGGAGCCCCCTCCCATATATAAAAAAATGGGATGAAGAGATTGGGACAAGTAGCACAGAGACACAAGTGCATAAAATACAAAGGATGCCGCACGCAATTTCACCAGATTGCAGAGTTCTGGAAATGAACTATAAATATATGGCTCGGTGGTATTTAACCCCAGACAAGACAAACCATTTTCAAAAAGGAGGACTCTAATTTATATTGGCGAAGATGTTCAGAAATAGGATCCATGATCCATATATGGTGGACATGCCCCAAAATTAGAGAATTTTGAAAAGAGGTAATATTAACAACTGAGGAAATTATGGGCTTAAAAATACCAGAAGAGCCAAGGTTATGTTTGCTACATGGAGGTACGTCGCCCATTAATCAATACAAGAAACCTTGTATGCAGCAAAGAGCAAACCTTTAAATGCAGCAAAGAGTTTAATTCCCCAGATGTGGAAAAACCCCAAAAGTCCCTCTCTGATAAGTTGGTTTTGTAATATAAATAAAATCTACAACTTAGAGTATGTAAATTCTAGTGGAGAAATAGGTGAAGTGGGGTTCGTAAAGAGATGGAAAGATTGGGAAAAATTGAAGCTATCATCGAGATATGCTGAAAGGATGGCGGTTGCATAACAGGACCCAGGGCTGAAAGAGAAAGAGTAGGATTTTTTATTTTAGATATTTGGAGAGACCCAAGGTGGGTGTGGGTGGGGAGATGGGTTAGATGGGATATTACTTGGTAACAGTGTATACGGTGAAATGTTTACTTTTTGATGCCCATGGGCAAAGAAAAAAAAACACACTCAGTGGATATATTTTGTTTTTGCTATGATGATGTGGAAATGAGTTGAGACTAAGATGAACGTAAGAGTTGATTTAAGTCTCCCAAATGAAATCACTGAGGTGGCAAAAAAAAACAGCACACAGCAGGGAACACAGACATTCCACAATCCCAGAAGTGTAGGAATTTACTAGAATTTACAAGTGTAAAATCTACTAAAGGCAAATGGTCTGTTCACCTTGAAAAGTAGAATTACAATTTGGAAAAGGCAAATGTGGTGAATACCGCTCCAAAGGCTGTTCCATGAGATCTTCAGCTAGCAAATAATCCTGGGTGCCTGCCTGGGTTCGCAAACCCCATGTGCAGGTAGAAAACAAAGAGATGGCGGCACTTTCAGAGAATAAAAACAGTTCCTTTTATTGTGCACAAATAGAAATGAGAGACATGCCACACACACTCAATCCAAGGAGGTTCAGCAGATGTGTTTCACACTCCTAATAGTGTGAAATCCTTGAATTACACTTTGCAAAGGAACTTGCACCAAAGCTTATGAATGAAGTGAAGCTCTGATGAGCTATCATCCAATCACGTGCATGCAAAAATGCAGTTTCTATTTTTTTCCTAATATAAATAATTGGTGCTGCAATTATTTATATTTATATTGATTGCTTTGAAATTGCATATATCATTTCATTTGTTAGAAGTCTTAAACTGCTATTAGTGCAGATATTTTGAATTGTTTTATTTTCATTGCATGTGATTGAGTAATCTTTGCAAAGGGAACCTAAGCTCTTGAACAAATTCCATTGAAAAATGGATAGCCTATTTACCTTTAGTAAAATAGCTCCAAAGAGTCAGAAAGAGAGGGCATAGCCAGCATAACAGTGGGTATTGCAGCAATTCTATCACAAGAAAAAAGAAAAATTTCCTTAGCTTCTTCTCTAAAAGACATGGTTTTTTTCTTCTATCAAATCAAAAAAAATTTTTTAACAGGTACAAGAAATATTTCTGCAACACTTGAAGTTTTATGAAGTTGATGATGACAACAACAATGCAGATTGTTTCTCCAGTGCCATGTGTGCTAGATTTTTAAGGATGGCTAGTGAGCTTTCACACTTTTGAACCCACAATTATGTTTTATAATGGTAATCTTGTTTGCATGCTGATAGATGATCTCTATTTTAGGCTCCTGTAAAGTCTTCAAGAAAGGAGTTATTTTGAAATCTCAACAAATCAACAGATCCTCTAACGTGTGTAGTAAGATGCTTCAAGCAAATGTTATAGAAAGACAAAAAATGGTATCAAATTATAAAAATATATCATACACATCCTATAGTTTCTGTTAAAACAAAATGGAATAATCCTGATTCAGTGGATTTGGATACATTACTGCTAAGCTGTTGTTCTCAAGTTTATTTTTACATTAAACCAAGGGGAAGACCTTTTGGTTGCAATATTGTCTCCTGAAAATCGATTGCCACTCATTGCCTATAGCTTATGTGAGTTTAAAATAGCGCTGCACCAACAAAAGTTTTTTTTTTCCATTACATTTTAATGACTTTGATGAAGTTTGAGGATTTGCAGTTAAACATTGTCTAGATGAATGTTGGCATTACAGCCAAGAATGGTTGATTGGTTAGTTGAACTAGTGACTATTATCATTTTTGCCCTGACCATGTTAGACAGGGCAATGTGTGAGACAGATTAGTCTAGTATTTTTGCAACTAAGACAGTTATTTCAATCTAGTATTCCTTTTCATCATCTACTGAAAATGATTTTATTTATTCATGCCAGTTCACACATAAGGAAAATGGCAACACAGATGTGTTAATTAGCTGTCCATAGTTGAAGAGAAGTCTCATCGTGCATTTTAGTAGATAATGGAAACAAATGGTGCTATTGAAGTTCATTAATTGTAACAGCTTCAGTCTGTTCTCTACAATCATTTTGTAGAGTTCAATTTGAGCAATGGGCAATTTCCAGGGAATTACAAATTGTTTTGGACCAATCAGAAAGCTGAAATTCAGATGAGTATTCTGTTTAGCTGAATATAATCCATTAATGTTGATGGTTCACAAAGTCCTTAAGAATACAAATAGGACGTTGTTTTCTTTCGGTTCTTTGTATATGACCCTTGTAAAACATCTGAATTATACAAGTCAAAATGGTATTTCACTGGGATATTTGCAGCTGCTGTAAGAAAAATTAATTAAAATATTTTTATTTACCATTAAAATTAGCAATCAGCTAACACAATTAAATGAGGGAGAGTGCAGTCATTTGTTGGATCAGCTGTGCAAAACTGACTGATTTCTTTGTACAAGAATAAAGTGATCTAAAACAATATTATTATTATTAATAATATTATTCACGATTTATATAGTGCCAACAGTTTATGCAGTGTTTTACAATGTATGGGGGGGACAACACAATTACAGTTATTGATGGCCTTGCGGTTCGCCCGGCGGTCAGTTCGCAGTGAATTTTGCGTGTTCGTGATTCGCCAAACCGGCAAACTTCTGACGCTGTTTGTGCAGCAGACATATGCGTTTACATTGTGAAAGAACTTTGGCTCATGATGACACATCCATCATGGGATACAGGGCAGCCAATTGAGACATTTCAGCACATGGAAAATTGGACATTCCCCCTACCTTATAAATAGACCTGTTCTGGCGGCCATTTTACATTCTGTCTTTTGTCAGTGTAGGGAGAGTTTGCTGTGTGGAGCAGGGACAGACTGTAGTGACACAAATCACTAGCTATTAGGTCCACAAAAGTCCTTTTAAGGACTGGTATAGGTGTACAGTATATAGGGTTCTGGTGCACTGATGCTGACTGCTGTGCTGCTGATTGCTGAGTGCACTGCTGACCGATTCTGCAGCTGCCTTTTGTCAGTGTAGGGATAGGATGCTGTGTGGAGCAGGGACAGTCAGTTTAATCACTAGCTTTTACTATTAGGTCCACAAAGGACTGGTATAGGTGTACAGTATATAGGGTTGTACATGTATAAAATACTTCCTTTCAAATATAGAAAGCCTATTATACTTGACTGCTGACTGATTCTGCAGCTGTCTTTTATCAGTGTAGGGACTGAGGGACAGTCTGCAAATCACTAGCTACTAGGTCCACAAAGGTCCTTTTAAGGACTGGTATAGGTGTACTATTTGGTGTGCAGTATATAGGGGTGTAATACATGTATAAAATCAAACAGATGGTGTTGCGCTACCTGAACTAGATATAAATATAAAGAGCCTAATACTGGAAGAAATAAAATCTAGCTATAAATCAACTAGCCTATCTTAAATAAAAATTAAAGTGCCTTGTGCTATGAAAAATAGTAACCAGTGTATTAAAAACTTAAATTCCAGAAATCATGTGTTTATATATCAACATAAGTAACTCTAAGTAAAAGGGGAAAAATATTCCATAAAGTGCAAATGTCTTATATTAAAACGTGCAATTCATAGTGCATGATTACAAAAAGTTGGTAAAATACAGTCTTTAGTGAAATTAAATAAAGTGCCAGTGATTATTAGTTCCGTAATCTTCTTAATAATAAAAAAAAATTAAATATTCTTAATAATAAGAAAAAATTAAATATGTATATAAGACAGTCTATATATAAGCTGAAATAAGTGCTCAGTGACTTGTTCAGTGCTTCTCAAAAAGAAAAACAGGTGCCAGCAATCGTGTTGTAATTTCTGTGTCTCCAGTATACACGGCACACTAGGTAAAATGGCCCCTTACCTTACTGCTGTAAGGTAAACAGCAAATCAAGCAGCAAAAACAAGGGTCCAGGGATTCTATCCCAATTCCTAGCAGGTGGATATTGGTCCCCTCAGGTAGGTATTTTTTTCTCAGATAGTTTCCATATAGATCTTTGGCTTCAGTATAACTCCCAGAGGTTTGGATGTCTTCTCTCCTCGGGCACCGGAACGAAAAGCTTTTCGTTCCGGTGCCCGAGGAGAGAAGACATCCAAACCTCTGGGAGTTATACTGAAGCCAAAGATCTATATGGAAACTATCTGAGAAAAAAATACCTACCTGAGGGGACCAATATCCACCTGCTAGGAATTGGGATAGAATCCCTGGACCCTTGTTTTTGCTGCTTGATTTGCTGTTTACCTTACAGCAGTAAGACCTCTGGGAGTTATACTGAAGCCAAAGATCTATATGGAAACTATCTGAGAAAAAAATACCTACCTGAGGGGACCAATATCCACCTGCTAGGAATTGGGATAGAATCCCTGGACCCTTGTTTTTGCTGCTTGATTTGCTGTTTACCTTACAGCAGTAAGGTAAGGGGCCATTTTACCTAGTGTGCCGTGTATACTGGAGACACAGAAATTACAACACGATTGCTGGCACCTGTTTTTCTTTTTGAGAAGCACTGAACAAGTCACTGAGCACTTATTTCAGCTTATATATAGACTGTCTTATATACATATTTAATTTTTTCTTATTATTAAGAATATTTAATTTTTTTTTATTATTAAGAAGATTACGGAACTAATAATCACTGGCACTTTATTTAATTTCACTAAAGACTGTATTTTACCAACTTTTTGTAATCATGCACTATGAATTGCACGTTTTAATATAAGACATTTGCACTTTATGGAATATTTTTCCCCTTTTACTTAGAGTTACTTATGTTGATATATAAACACATGATTTCTGGAATTTAAGTTTTTAATACACTGGTTACTATTTTTCATAGCACAAGGCACTTTAATTTTTATTTAAGATAGGCTAGTTGATTTATAGCTAGATTTTATTTCTTCCAGTATTAGGCTCTTTATATTTATATCTAGTTCAGGTAGCGCAACACCATCTGTTTGATTTTCACTTTTATTATCTGGGGGTTAGGGTTCATACCCCTGTCGGTAGTTTGCTGCAACCTATCCTTTTAAATAGCTTAGGCCCTTGACGACAGCGCGGGGATACCTTAACCCAAATTACATGTATAAAATACTTGCACATATAGAATGCATAGTATAGTGCATTTCCACTGTGCAGAATTGTGACTGCTGAGCAGTTCTGCAGCGATACTACAAAGAGTGACAAACGCAATTTAAAAAAAAAGTATTATAACTGGTGTGATAGACCAGTGGCCCCCAAAAACGACAAATTGAAGCGGAGTGTTATATACCTTCTTCCACATACATACTGCACTTCTCTAGAGACTTTTGTCACAGGGTCATTTAAAAAATGACAGGCAGAGGAAGAGGCAGGCCCTTCCGCAGGGGTGGTAGGGGTAGGGCAGGAGCAACAGACTTGAGCCAAAGTGGCAAATTGCAGAAGGTGCGTGCGATTACGTCAAAGGACGCATCAGACTTGGTTGAGTGGCTCACTCAGCCTTACTCTTCTGCACCCTCCTCATCCTCTCGATCTGCACCCTCTTCACTCTCTGCTGTGTGCACCCCCAAAGACACTACCACCAACAGTGCTCTCTATCATGGTGCTGGTGCCAGTGCTCTCTATCACGGTGCTGGTGTGGTGTCAGTGCTCTCTATCTCGGTGCTGGTGTCAGTGTTCTCTATCTCGGTGCTGGTGTCAGTGCTCTCTATCACTTTGCTGGTGTCAGTGCTCTCTATCACGGTGCTGGTGTCAGTGCTCTCTATCAAGGTGCTGGTGTGGTGTCAGTGCTCTCTATCTCGGTGCTGGTGTCAGTGCTCTCTATCACGGTGCTGGTGTCAGTGCTCTCTATCACTGTGCTGGTGTCAGTGCTCTCTATCTCGGTGCTGGTGTCAGTGCTCTCTATCACGGTGCTGGTGTGGTGTCAGTTCTCTCTATCTCGGTGCTGGTGTCAGTGCTCTCTATCTCGGTGCTGGTGTCAGTGCTCTATATCACGGTGCTGGTGTCAGTGCTCTCTATCTCGGTGCTGGTGTCAGTGCTCTCTATCTCGGTGCTGGTGTCAGTGCTCTCTATCATGGTGCTGGTGTCAGTGCTCAGTCTCTATCGCGGTGCTGGTTTCAGACAGTGAGGGAGATAGCAGCAGAAAAGCCAATCAGCAGGCAGTGCCAGCACCTCTTCACTCTTTGCTGTGTGCACCCCCAAAGACACTACCCCCAACAGTGCTCTCTATCACGGTGCTGGTGTCAGTGCTCTCTATCACGGTGCTGGTGTGGTGTCAGTGCTCTCTATCTCTGTGCTGGTGTCAGTGCTCTCTATCACTTTGCTGGTGTCAGTGCTCTCTATCAAGGTGCTGGTGTCAGTGATTTCTATCACGGTGCTGGTGTGGTGTCAGTGCTCTCTATCTCAGTGCTGGTGTCAGTGCTCTCTATCTCATGCTGGTGTCAGTGCTCTCTATCACGGTGCCGGTGTCAGTGCTCTCTATCACGGTGCTGGTGTGGTGCCAGTTCTCTCTATCTCGGTGCTGGTGTCAGTGCTCTCTATCTCGGTGCTGGTGTGGTGTCAGTGCTCTCTATCTCTGTGCTGGTGTCAGTGCTCTCTATCACTTTGCTGGTGTCAGTGCTCTCTATCAAGGTGCTGGTGTCAGTGATTTCTATCACGGTGCTGGTGTGGTGTCAGTGCTCTCTATCTCAGTGCTGGTGTCAGTGCTCTCTATCTCATGCTGGTGTCAGTGCTCTCTATCACGGTGCTGGTGTCAGTGCTCTCTATCACGGTGCTGGTGTGGTGCCAGTTCTCTCTATCTCGGTGCTGGTGTCAGTGCTCTCTATCTCGGTGCTGGTGTCAGTGCACTCTATCACGGTGCTGGTGTCAGTGCTCTCTATCTCGGTGCTGGTGTCAGTGCTCTCTATCTCGGTGCTGGTGTCAGTCCTCTCTATCTCGGTGCTGGTGTCAGTGCTCTCTATCATGGTGCTGGTGTCAGTGCTCAGTCTCTATCGCGGTGCTAGTTTCAGACAGTGAGGGAGATAGCAGCGGAAAGCCAATCAGCAGGCAGTGCCAGCACCATGGCTGAGGATCAGCACTTGATCAGTACTTGACTGGCACCTCCGGACCACCGCAGTGGAGCCCTGCATAGGTGGGGGTAAGGGCCGGGCTGAGGTTGGCCACGCACAGGTTGGCACACTGGGACACTGGCACAGGACTGCGCTGCCCTGACTGTAGCACTGATCATCTCCTGCACCCCTTCATAGCTTGCCCTGACCTTGTCTCTCCTCCATGGCCTTCATGCGCTCCTGAATTGTCAAAGTTTCACAGATAAAAAAAGAATGCTTGTCGTTGTCGATCCCGGATTCACTTAATACTTTTGTTATGTCAGTGTCCATGTGGTGGGACTATATGTGTAGGTTTTTAAGGTTCGCCTGCCATTAAAGTCAATGGGGTCCACCGCAAACTTTGCGGTTCACAAACTTTTGGCCGCGTTCACGGTTCCCGTTCCCGAAACGTCCCTTCAGAAGTTCGTCCATCACTAATTACAGTAAAATACAAAAGGTACAGAGGGGCCCTGCTCATAGAGCTTACATTCTAAAGGGAGGGGGTGGTAGTACAAAAGGTAATAGCTGCAGAGAATGATTTGATGGGATGGCTCGGGGACAGTTGTTAGGGGGGTGTGGGATAGGCTTCCCTGAATAAATTAGTTTTCAGGGATCTCCTAAAGGTTGACAGGGTACGGGATGATCGGACAGACTGAGGCAGGGAGTTCAAGAGGATGGGAGAGGCTCTGGAGAAGTCTTGAAGGCAAGCATGAGAGGAGGTAACAAGGGAGCTAGAAAGCAGGAGGTCCTGGGAGGAGCAGAGAGGATGATTTGGGTATATCTGCAGATGAGGTTGGTGATGTAAATGGGAGCGATGTTGTGGATGGCTTTGAATGTTATGGTTAGCATTTTTTATTTTACACGGTGGGGAAGGGGAAGGGATTGGCAGAGAGGGGAGGCAGTCACGGATCGATTAGTGAGGTGTATTAGTCTAGCAGCAGCATTCATAATAGACTGAAGGGGGGATAGCCTGCTTAAGGGTAGGCCATTAAAGAGAGAGTTGCAGTAGTCAAGGCGGGAAATGATCAAGGAGTGAATAAGTTGCTTTGTGGTGTCATTAGTCAGGAAGGGTCGAATTCTGGAGATGTTGTGGAGGTTAAGTTGGCAGGATTTAGCCAGTGATTGGATGTGGGGGCTGAAAGAGAGGTCAGAGTCAAGGATTACACCCAGCACCCTGGTATGTCTGGAGGGATCAATGGTTGTGCTGTTGATCTTAATGGTAAAGTCATGGGGGTACCGGGAAGGAGGAAATATTATAAGCTCAGGTTTAGAAAGATTGAGTTTTAGAAAGTGGTGTGACATCCATACTGATATGTCATTAAGTAAGTTTGAGATCTGTGAGGAGATCGAGGGGGTGAGTATGGCTTCATAAAAATGTATCTTTTTTTTTTATGTGTGACATAGCAACAATATGAATAATACATTTTTTTTCCCAAAATGCATTTTTCAAGATGTAAGAGTAAGGTAATCTTGGAATTAAAGTGGTTCTAAAGCTTAAACACGTTTTACCCTAATGCATTTCTTGCATTAAAGTAAAACATGTTTAGACATCAGCATCCCACCTTACCCCCGCTTCCCCTTTAACTTACCTGAGCCCTCATTTGATCCAGTGCTGTGCATGTTTTCAGCTCTTCTCTCCTCTCACGTCCGGGTTTCACTGGCTTTTCTGGGGGACCGAGAGCCATTGGCTCCTGTGAATCAAAGCCAGTGATGAGCCAGCAGGAGGCAAGGCTGAGTTCCAATGTCTGTGTCAATGGATGCAGTGGCGGGGCTCAGGAGCAAGCATGCACAAAGCCGCTTCCAATGGGGGCACTGGACAATGAGGAGGGGCCAGGAGTGCTGGGATTTGAGAAGAGGCGCTTCACGGGTGCCCGTGCAATTACCTGGCACATAGGAGTTATAGTATAGTATAGAGATGTTTATTTTATTTCAATTTTTTTTAATGTTTACCTTTACAATCTATTTAGGGTCAAAATGGTATTTCAGTATGTCACTGAATAAGCATGACTAATCCTTTATAGAATTGTTCAAGTGCAGTGCTTAAAGTAATACTAAAGTCTTGGGGGGTTTTTTTGGTTTCAAAATAACACACTTGCCATACTTAACTGCTCTGTCCAGTGGTTTTGAAAAGAGCAGCCCAGATCCTCCTCTTCTTGGGTCCCTCACCGGTGCTCCTGGCCCCTCCCTTCTGCCAGGTGTCCCCCACAACAAGCAGCTTGCTATGGGGGCACTTGAGCCAAGCTCTGTGTGTCCATTTAGACACAGTTCCATGACTCGCCCCCACCTCCTCTCTCTCCTCATTGGCTCAATTAATTTGATTTACAGCAGTGGAAGCCAATGGTGCCTGCTGCTGCATCTCAGCCAATCAGGAAGGGGAGTCCCAGACAGCCGAGTCCCACGTGCAACTTCATTGGATCCAGATGGGCCTCAGGTAAGTATTAAGGGGGCTGAGGGGGGCTGCTGCACACAGGAGGTTTCTTATCTTAATGCGTAAAATGCATAGAATGTATTAAGATGAAAAACCTTCTGCCTTTAGACCCACTTTAAGTAAAGTGCCTACATATTTGTGTAAAACATAAATATGCAGAAAACAGTGTCCACTGCCATTTATATTTAAATAAATAATAATTATTATTTTTAAATAATATTTGTGTGTTGCAGCATCAGAATGCAGTAAACATACAATATAACATAAAGCCGGAGAAGACAAATGAAAGCACTTTTTTATTTTATTGCTGATGGTTTCTGACAAAGTAGTGTAGCTATACAATATACAGTATAGGTTACAATTATTTGGGAATAGAGGAATATACCTCACTGACATGATTAATAATAATAATAATAACAAAGTAGTACATAGTGTTAGAGCTATATAAATGTTTTAATAAAAATATATAATAAATTGGTAATATTGATCAGTTAACTCAATAATCTAAATGTTTTGGACTTATTCCCATTGAAAGGAATATCCGGCTTCTACACTTAAGTATTTTATAAAGAGAACAAAAGTTTATGTAGTAAAAAAGAAAAGACCCAATGGTGATTAAAACCACCAGAGAAAGCTCTATCCATCTCACAAAAATGATAAAAATTTCAGTTGGGTACAGTGTTGCATCATTTATATCTATAAATACGCAGTGGCTTCAGTGAGTCAGCATCCCCAGATGATGACTTATTAAGGCGAAACGTGTCGGAAGAGGTTTGCTGATGCCACTGCGTTGCCAGAATTTTAATTTACATGCCTTTTTTGTCTTCTCACATGTGAGTACCCATTTTTTATTGAATAAACCTTTTTTATATAATGGTAATACACTATGTGGTTACATTTCCTCCTTTTTTTTGGTATATGTAACCTGGGAGAGACTCAGAGTGTATACCTGGCTACTATATTTTGGATCACTTTACAATTCACATATGGAAGAGTCTAATTCAAACGTCTGATGTGTATGGATATTTGGAGATATAACATCCCCAGGTGTGATTACACCATGAAGCCTTAATGGCTCAGTGGGCATAAGCCTAGTTGGGTCCATCGCTTCCGGTAAGCCTCATTCCATAAGGTGGTGGTTATCTTCAGACAAATCACAAATCACTTGTTTTTCCAGTATCTACAGCACTCTTTGGACTCCTATTCTCCTATTCTTATAGGATTTTATTTATTATTTTTTTTGCACCATTGCTTCTATTACGGTGGATAGTTTTAGTGTCACCACCCACTTTTTGAGTTTTTACAACACTTATTTGGAATTTCTGTGTACAGATGGGACTTTATATTCTTTGCACAATATATATATATATATATCATTATTTATTATTATCACTGTTTATATTTACACAGATACTTTGTTTATTTGGATTATCACAGTATATATTTATACAGATACTTTGTTATTGCATACAGTCTTTTATTGGTTGTAGCGCTTTACCTATATTTCATTAACAGCGCCTCACTTGACCATCACTTTATATTGCTTTTACCACATAGATTTTCCGTTGTGCAGTCAGCTAATTACGGTTGTGTTTTTAGACAGCGCGGTTTTGTCTTTTTACTTTTTCTCTTACAGTGTTGCATGACTAAGTAATTGTCATTGAAAATGTGACAGCGCTGAAATCTGAAAACTGGCCTGGTCATGAAGGAGGTAAATGTGTAAAAGTAAGGTAAATATATTTAGGTGGTTAGGTTCCAATATCTGTTCATAACAATTTATTGAAAGCTAGCTCTTCAATTCGTGAAGCAGTTGTTGCTCACAGGCAATTTACATTGGAGTTCATTTACTAAAACTGGAGAGGGCAAAGTCTGGTGCAACTGTGCATACAAAGCAATTAGCTTCCAGATTTTGTTGTCAAAGCTTAATTGAACATGCTGACGTTAGAAGCCAATTGGCTACTGTGCACAGCTGCACCAGATTTCACACGCTACGGTTTTAGTAAATCAACCCTATTACCTTGTGCATAATGCGAACACGGAAATGGCGCTGCTGAAAAGTGATATGATATCCTCTCTGATCCTAGGAGGAAAACAGACAAAGGTGGGTAAATAAAATCTTAATAAAATAAAAATCTAAATTCCAAACACTTCTTAACAAAAAACATAAATCAAATAAAATTATAAAAAATCATCAAGTGATAAGTGAATCCTTAATTCAATATAAAGTGTCTAGAATGATTAATTAATAAAAGATCTGTGAGTAACTGATTAAAGTATTATATATGAAACATATATGACACTGTAAAGAAACAAGTCCATATACAGTAGTAGTATAAAAAATCCTTTCAATGTCCCATGTGCATATTTCCAAAAAAGTGCTGTTTTGCTAATATCCAAAAAATATCTAAAGAATATATCACAACTTTATGTCCTCTTCCATGCAGAATAAAGTGACTTCTTGTGCATAAAATAAAGTGACCAAATGCATCCAAATAAGGTGACTTCTTGTGCTCCTCCTCAAGTATATAAACTCACCATAAGCCCTCAACCCTGCAGGGGTAAAGAGCGTATAATGAGTTGCTTGACCGATCCGCATGTTCCCAGAGTGTAATGAACTCTACTAATGCGGACCAAAGTATATGCAGACCGGCATCCACATGCAATCAACAATGGGAATCCATAGCATAAATCCAATATATAATATAATTTTATATTGATACTACTATGGTTTAAAAAGGGCTAAAAACACTCTGCCCCATCAGCAAGAATGGCTATAATGTGACCAGTTCCTCAGTCGCGTGCGTTCCACAGACCACAGTGCCGTGCGTTCCACAGACCATATCAGGCAAAACGGAAGTAGCCGGAAGTGACGTTGACATCAATGTGTACTAAGTCCCGCCTTACGTGTTTCATCACCAGACGTCAGCTGAGGTGTAGCCATCTTGGTAAACCTCAAGTCAATATATAGTAGCAGGTGGAGGCGTCAGCACAGGCTGGAAACCAATAATGCTAATAGCAATCACAAAGGCCCACAACTAACAGACTGATGTGTAATGTGGGTGTGTGTAATGGCCATAAACATGTAATAAGAAAGGTTTGTGGGACAATACCAAACAGGCTATCTGAAGATATCAGAGCCCCCTAGCATTCAGAAATGTATATACCATGGTAACCTCCACTTGCTATGGCAACCAAGATATTAACCGCTTGCCCACAAACTGCCATCATTTCACTGTGGCAGGTCGGCCTGATCCCGTGAACCATCATAGCTATATGTCGGCTTGCGGAATCGGGATAGTGCGCCGCATTCGCTGCACAGTGGGAGTGCCGATGCTCATAGCCGACGGCTGCCGACTGCTGGCCATGAGCAATCGCGAGCAGGAGTCACAGAACAGGGAGGAGTGTGTGTAAACACACACTTCCCTGTTCTGTTCTGAGAGGAGTGACAGATCGTGTGTTCCTATTAGCAAGGAACCACGATCCATCACTTCCTCTAGTCAGTTCCATCCCCCTTCAGTTATAATCACCTCACAGGGAACACAGTTAACCCCTTGATCACCCCTAGTGTTAACTCCATTCCCCGCCAGTGACATTTTCACAGTAATCAATGCATTTTTATAGCACTGATCGCTGTATAAATGCCAATGGTCCCAAAAATGTGCCAAAATTGTCCGATGTGTCTGCCATAATGTGGCAGTCATGATAAAAATTGCAGATCGCCGCCAATATGAGCCAAATCTTCCAGAGCTGAAGTGGATAACAGGTTAATGAGTCTAGAAAATGATTAATATTAAAATGGGCCAGGCAACTGCAAATATACAGAGAATAATATACAATATTATACCCAACCCATGGGTCTTTAATTAAAAGTACACAGCAAATGTAAAATGTCCCATGCATATATAAGGGGTTAGAGCCCCAGGCATATATAATGGGTTGAAGCCCCACTTGAACACCACATATATGAGGTGCTCATTTGAAATACCAGATAATGCATATATAAGGGATTGGAGCCCCCAAAGAGTTGTATATATTGGAGGTGCTCATTTAAACTACCATAATCATATAAACAATAAACCACAGGATATATACATTCAGGATAAATATGACACAGATGGGAAAAGGGTAATTAGAAATGTATTCTACCCACAAAATCAGAATTAAAAAATATATTCTTAAAAAACTGAACAAAATAGATAAAAAGCAATTTATATCAATGTCGAAATTTAAGTATATATAGACTTACAACATTTTTTACGAAGATTAAACATTAAAAAACATTTTGCACTGAATGAAAGTAAGAAATTATTTTTGGTATAATAAAAGCTATTTTTTTCAAACTAAGGGGGGTAGTCATGAGGGCACGTTATGCCCCCAGTGTGGCAAATCTATTCATCAACATGTGGGAAGAGAAGTATATCTATAAGAAAACACGTCCGAAGATGAAATGTTATCGAAGATATATTGATGACATGATTATGATTATAGTGTGGGAAGGGACTGTAGAATCGTTTCAGAGATTCCTGAGTGACATGAATCAGAATAAGTATGGAATCTCTTTTACTGGAAAAATTGATAAACAACGGATCGATTATCTAGATTTACAAGTCTTCAAGAAGAATGGTGAATTACATACCAGGACATTTTTAACCTCCCTGACGGTATGATTATGTCTGGAATTAGGTGCTGAAAGCGGTACAATTATTTTGCATGGAAATCTGGCGTTTTATTTTGTAGTCCTGTAATTCTTAGGAATAACGCTCTTAAATCTCTTCAAACCAGAGTCTAGCAGACATTCCGGGTATGATAACGTTTATAATATAATAAAGAATAATAAAAATGATTCAATAATGTAATTAAATCCTAAAACACTGAAAAAGGGACACGTTTTGGTTGCTATGGACAATCTCCAAATTCCAGGCAGAAAAAACAGTATTTATAATATAAAAGTGCATGCAGGGCATTGCACAGACCACTAGGGACAAAGGGGGTGTGTATTTTGTAATACAGCACTGTAATCTGTACAGTCTTCTGGAGCCAGGCTCCAGAAGACGTCACTCTGACGAAACGTGTAGGGCGTGGCTACGTTGCGTGCACCCTTTCCATGGCTAGAGGCGGCCGGGGGAGCTTTATGTTAATTGTTTTTAGAGTATGAATTTTCTGATTGTGTTTCTTTTTTTGCTTTGAGGTTTTTACCATACGGCACGTATATTAATTTGACACAGCAGATTTAGCATGCATTTGCACTTTAATCTTATATGGTTCAACTAGTATTTATCACACCACCGAGTTTGTAGACAGGTCACTAAGAATATATCTATACACATAAGTTAAGTATATCATTTTGAGTTTAGCGCCATAACCTATTAGCCTTATCTTTTCGCAACGGCTATATACCTACTACCAGTTGTCACCATCCAGAACAGCCAAACAAAAAGTTAGTTTGAATATGAAAACTCCATTAAAGTCTATGGGACACAAAAATGAAAAGTGCTAATTTTATAGGCTTCAATGCAAGTTTTTGCCCTAAAAAGTATTTGGGGACCAACGGTCGTTTTTTCCGGAGCAGTGATT
Organism: Lithobates pipiens; assembly: GCF_037356315.1. NCBI lineage: Eukaryota > Metazoa > Chordata > Amphibia > Anura > Ranidae > Lithobates > Lithobates pipiens. The sequence goes on along the minus strand of NW_027507758.1, from coordinate 322,038,007 downwards.
TTAAGAACGCTTAAAGTGAAACAATAAAGATTAAATATTCCTTTAAATATCGTGCCTGGGGGTGTCTATAGTATGCCTGTAAAATTGCACAGTTTTCCTGTGTTTAGAACAATACTACAGCAAAATGACATTTCTAAAAGAAAAAAGTCATTTAAAACTGCTTGCAGCTGTAATGTATTGTCGAGTCCTGGCAATACACATGAAAATTATTGAGAAAAATGGCATGGGTCCACCCAGCTCATTACAAGGATCTTTGGGTCTGGTATGGATATTAAGGTGAACACCCACCCAAATTTAAAAAACAAATAGCATTGGGGGGCTCCCAGGCACTATATACTCTGAACAGAAGTATGTAGAATATATGGCCTGCCCTAAATACTCTGCAGAAAATTGGGCCTTAGTTGTTGGTGGTGCCAGAACACTGTAACCCCTCATGCTTGTTGGGTGCAGGAACGGGCCCTGCTATGAAATATTATATCAAGAATTGTAATTACATGCCCCTGTTAAACAGGGGCAGAAAAATTGGGCCTTAGGCAGTAGTGTTGCCAGAACACTCTAATACCTTACAGTTACGCTTCTTGGGGCGCAGGGACAGGCCCTACTATGAAATATTTGATCAAAAATTGTAATTACATGCCCCTGTTAAACAGGGGCAGAATAATTGGGCCTTAGGCAGTGGTGGTGGTGCCAGAACACTGTAACTCCTCACAGTTATGCTTGTTGGGCACAGGAACAGGCCCTGCTGTGAAATATTTGACCAAAAATTGTAATAGTTGTTGTTGGTGGTGCCAGAACACTGTAACCCCTCATGCTTGTTGGGTGCAGGAACGGGCCCTACTATGAAATATTTGATCAAAAATTGTAATTACATGCCCCTGTTAAACAGGGGCAGAAAAATTGGGCCTTAGCCTGTGGTGGTGGTGCCCTACAGCAAAAATATTGTTGGTCAGCTAGCATCATCAAGATTGAGGAGGAATATGATAGTCACTCAGCATAGGTAGTCTTCAAGGGATCCCACATCCATAGAAAAATCAATCAGTTATATCAGAATCAGGTGATTGATAGCTGCTGCTGATCCAAGACTGATTCATTTTTATGAATATGAGCCTATCAACGGAGTCTGTGGACAGGTGCACTCTATGATCCGTTACAAACCATCCAGCAGCACTGAATGTGCGTTCAGAAAGAACGCCGGATGCAGGACAGGCCAGTAGCTCAATTGCATATTGAGAAAGTTCTGGCCAGTTGTCCATCCTCAAGACCCAGTAACCCAATGGATGGTCTATTGGAAAGGTCTCCAAGTCTGCTCTTGCCCCAAGATATTCCTGCACCATGTAATGCAGACGTTGGCGATGGTTTCTTGAACCTATCAGACCTTGGCGCTGAGAACTAAAAAATTGTCTAAAGGCATCGGTCAGCCAGCCACCTTCTCCACAACTCTTCCTCTGACTGACCGAAGTCTCAGCAACACATTGTCTAGCACCAGGAAATTGTAACCTCCCAGGGTCTGGAAACACATTGCATAAACTATTCTTCATGGCCTCCTGAAGATGTTTGATCCTCTGCTCCCTCTGCGAAGGCAGGATGAATTCTCCAACCATAACCTTGTAACGTGGATCAAGAAGGGTTGCCAGCCAGTAATGATCCTCTCCTTAATACCACAAATCCTAGGGTCCTTTGCAGAATCAGGGAGGCCATGCAGTGTAAGTTAGCAGACACATTCAATTGTGAGTCCTCTGGGTCACTGAGGAAATGACCTCCTCCCAGCCACGGACAGCTCCTTAGGTTTCTGGGGACTGAAAACCATCCCTTGAAGACTGCTGCTGAGTGTTATCCTCTACATCCATGCTGACATAATCCTCCTCCTCCTCCTCTTCCTGTGTGTTTAGTGGGCCCACAGGAATTCTATCCAGATAACGGGGGCCTTGACAGGTAAGGATGTCCTCCTCTTCCTCCCGCTGTTCTGCCTTAAGTGCCCTGTCCATTATTCCATGAAGCGTGTGCTCCAAGAGGAAGACAAGAGGGACAGTATCACTGATGCATGCATTGTTTCTGCTCACCAGCCTCATGGCCTCCTCAAATGGTGACAGGACAGGGCATGCATCCTTGATCAGTAGCCACTGGCATGGCGAAAAAAAGCCAAGCTCCCCTGACCCTGTCCTGGTGCCATACTCACACAAGTACTCATTGATGGCCCTCTGCTGCGAGTGCAGCCGCTGCAGCATTGCCAATGTTGAGTTCCACCTGGTGGGCATGTCACAAATGAGGCAGTTGGTGGGCAGGTTGCATTCCCTTTGAATGTCAGCCAGCCGAGCACTGGCATTGTATAACCAGTGGAAATGACCACAGACTTTTCTTGCCAGTCTCAGTTGATCATGTAAGCCTGGGTACCTGCTCAAGAACTGCTGCACCACCAAATTCAGGATGCCAAACATGGGATATGGGTCAAGTGTCCCTGTCGGAGGGCAAAGAGAAGGTTGGTACCATTGTCACAAACAATCATTCCCGGCTGAAGCTGGAGTGGCATCAACCACCTCTGAGCCTGCCCTGCAAAGCTGACATAATCTCTGCCCCAGTGTGGCTCCTGTCCCCTACGCAGACCAACTCAAGCACCGCATGGCATCTTTTTGCTTGAGTGCTTGCGTAGGCCCTTGACCATTTACAGAGCACCACTGGTTCAGAGGAGAAATCAGAAGAAGAGGCCATAGAGGAAGAAGAAGAGGAGGGAGTAGGGGAGAGAGTTGTGGCAGAATGACCACTAGCATTTTGGAGGCATGGTGGTGGAACAAGCTCCAACAATACTGAACCCTTTCCTGCATCGTTCCCAGCTGCCAGCAGAGTTACCCAGTGTGCCATGAAGGAAAAGTAACATTCCTGCCCATGCCTGCTGGACCATGAATCAGTGGTAATATGCACCTTTCTGCTGACCACCCTATCCAACGAGGCCAAAACATTGCCTTCCACATGCCGGTAGAGAGCCGGAATGGCCTTCCGTGAAAAGAAATGGTGTTATGGAACCTGCCACTGAAGTACATTGCATTCCACAAAGGGGGCAGAGACTACCAGCTGAAAAGGCACCAATTGCAGTGCTAGCAATTTGGCCAAGCTAGCTTTCAGACGCTGAGAATGTGGGTGTCTGGAACCGAATTTCTTTTTCCAGATGGAGGAGTACTGATTGGCTGCAAGTACTTGGGACACCTATTGCTATACCTTCATTCCTCTCAGTGCAGGTATTGAGAGGACTGGAGGTATAGTGGGGTTGGAGATCCCAAATGAGGAGCAAAGAGAAATCAGCCTTTTTCTTCAATGTGGGGCTTTCACATGCTGTTGTCAACAGACTACATGGGAGGTCGTCATATGTCTGGTCAAGCATGTGGTGCCCAAGCGGCTGCTGTCCTGGCTATGTTTTATCTCCTTCAGACATATGTTGCAAACAGCAACGGTGTGATCTGTTGCACACATTTTAAAAAAGGCCCACACCAAGGAACTTCAAAACCAGTAGGGAGTTTATTAGCACCCTGAACCTGCAGAGCTCTGTGGTGTGATGCAGTAGGGTGGCTGCCCTTCAGCTGCCCCCTAGAGGACATCCTGCCTTGTTGGAGTTGTGCCTCCTCCTCTCTTCCTCCCTCCTCCTCCAAAAAAGTGGCTGCTCTTTGCCTTTAAAGAGTAGAGTAGTATAAGAAAATGGCATATTAGTAGCACTTGCAGACAAGTGATTGTTCTGTGCCTTTGAGGAGGAGAAAAGGCTCATTAGCCTTTGGCTAGGTGAAAAAAACTGCTTAGAAATATAGGAAAATGAAGACAAGAGGAAAATGATCCACATGAAGGTAAAGGACATGATGGATCTTTAGACAGATGTATGGTGGGATTGGAGGAAACAGACCAGGAGGGGGACGTGGTAGAAGAGGAGATTGAGGTGGGAATGAAGGAGAAAACAATGGTGGAGCATATATATATATATATATATATATATATATATATATATATATATATATATATATATATATATATATATTGTAAGTGATACAGTGTTTTTTGTGAAACCAATGTATGTATACATACACATAGGATTGTATAGTAAAAAACAATAAGACATAACACATTTGGTGGGGTTATTGAAAGTTCATTTTCCCAAAGTCATAAATCTGTTACCCTTGAAGCCTTATCAGGACGATCTGTTACTCTTGAAGTTGTTCAAGCCTTATCAGGACGAGGAGGGTTGATTTAACACAGCTGAGTGCCATACTGTCTCTACACAGGTGTTTTTAATTGGACAAAACCAGTTATAAATCACTTTAATGAACATATAGGAATTCTGGGAATAAATAAGTTTGTATGGTTGTAGAACAGGTCATTTTTATGGATAGTTACATTGATTTAGATTTTATTTATTTATTTTTACATTGATTTATATTTTAGCAACCAATCATATCTTAGCCCCTGTACACATGGTCGGAGATTCTGCCAACCAAATCCGTCGGATTTTGTCCGTCAGATCTGACGGATTGTGTCCGAAACTGTTGCATACACACGGTGGGACTAAGTTGTCGAAAAATCCGATCTTTCAGAACGTGATGACGTAATTTCGTTACGATGGGACTACATTCAGGCTAGTAGCCAATAGCTTTGATGTAGGAATTTCATCTAAGCATGCGTGGCACTTGGTCCGATCAAAATTCTCTACACATGATCGGATTACGTCCGACCGGCCCAGTTGGTCGGGAAATATTTCCAACATGTTGGAAAATTGGGTCCGACGGAGATTCGGATGGAATCAGTCCGATGCATACCACACACAGTCGGATTATCTGACGACACGGTCCGATAAGACGCATTCTGACGGATTCTCCGACCGTGTGTACAAGGCATAAGAGATAAGGCTTCTAAAGGTATATAAATGCTTGTTTCACAATTGTTACACAGACAAGTCCAGATAGGCGTCTATTAGGCTCACTGCTATATATGCATCCCTATCTCATGGGTTATAGTGGTGAGAACCAATAGGCAAATATCTGTTCTTTTGTTGTAACTTTTCTCCTCGTACGAGTAAAATAAAGAAAACGTATTAACTTGATCCAGAGTGTGGTCTCAAGTGAATTTCGCTCTCATGTGTAGTACATATAAAATCGTTTTAATTAAATAAATCCACACTTACATATTAGAAGACAATTTCGCATGTAAACAACGGAACTTCCGGTCTCGACCGCGACCGGAAATGACGACTAAAACACCTGGCTGATGCGTTGCGTCGCACACACGTGACTTTTTCAAAGGCCTTTCATTAAAAAGATTTTATATGTAATACACATGAGAGCCCCCTTTCTTCTTATCTTTTCTACAACTGAGAAATTGTTATTACTGAGGGGCAGGACACACGAGGAGGAGAGGAGAGGAAGTGTGGGATTATCATCAATTTATACAAAGCGTCCTATGACCCTGGGTGGTCTGAGATTGAGGTGAGAGGCTGGGGGAAACGGGGGGTGCACAAGTGTAACACTGAAGTATCCAGATATTGGTGGACTGTCACAAGTGTGGAGTTATATGCACCTTCAATACACTGCATGGATATTGTGAACTTTCGCTATTGGACACTGGTTTTTTGAATAGCACCTTTTGTCATTTTGGATCACTGGATTTGTATCATATGGACTTTTTTTCTTATTATTATTTGCACTTTAATTGTGAAATGCATGGATGAAATTTTTGCACATATTTATCTAAGTGTGGTTAATATTGCACTTTATGCGTGATTTTGTACTCTAGTTATTTCATCAGTATTCGTTTGCACATTGCTGTATTTTGCACATATATTTATTTAATATATTGATTATTTATTGTAGGCTATTGTGATATATTTTTTAGTAGATATTGCCATGGGAATGATGTACCAAGATAATGAATTCTAAAAGCATGTTTACAGTTGCAGGGTTTCCAGTAAAGACAGGCATGTAATAGAAATGAATCCTTAGGATGAGGGAACACTGGAGTAGAATGCAAGCACCGTCAGTCTGTATCAGCCACGACTGTGAGAGCCAGGAGTCAGGAGGACACTAGCTGGTTCACTTGATAGCAGGGGGAAGCTGCAGCTGTCAGATCATGGTAACGCCTGTAAGAGTTCTGGCCAATAAGAATGCATTTCGGAGGCTCTGCGCCTTCTTCATCAGTCTCTGAAGTTACTCTAGGAGAGCTGGACAGGGCTGTAGAAGGCCCTTAACCCATCAGTAGGATCGATACATGCTCCTTTGTGCAAGAAGGAACAGGATGTGCACTGCCAGAGCCCTACAAAATGACCTCCAGCAGGCCGCTGTTGGGAATGTCTCTGACCAAACAATCTGAAAAAAACTTCATGAGGGTGGCCTGAGGGCCCGACGTCCTCTAGTGGGCTCTGTGCTCACTGCCCAGCACCATAGAGCTCAATCTGCACTTTTCATTGGACACCAGAATTGGCAGGTCAATCACTGCCCTGTTGTCCTGTGCTTTTCACAGATGAGAGCAGGTTCACCCTGAGCACATGTGACAGATGTGAAAGGGTCTGTAAAAGCCATAGAGAATGTTATGCTGCCTGTAACATCATTCAGCATGACTGGTTTGGTGGTGGGTCAGTGATGATCTGCGGAGTCAAATCCATGGAGAAATGGAATTATGAGTATTCCCGTGCTGCTAAGGAGAACTAATGATAATTAATCTATGGTGCAGCAGACATTGCGAGGGTCAAACACTGCCCACAGGAGAAAATATGTAAAAATCGATAGAGGGTGTTGTGCTCCAAATAAATAAAATACTGATAAAATACAACAATGGCTTATGTATCCCAAGTGATATGCATAATATGAGACTTTCAGGTTTCATATATAAGAATACACAATGCATCGATAGGTAAAAAACACAATTCAATGGTTTTAAGTGCAAAGGTGCAAAATAAAGTGACTGCAGTGAATAAAATATATAACCTTCAGGAATTAATGTGTAAAAGCACACAATCCATAAGCATTACATTGGTAGTTCATATAATTAAATAAAAGTGCAAAGAGTACAGATGAATTACAGTCTGAAAGAACTAATTTCTTCCAAACACAAAAAGTGCAGAGTGTAAACTCAAAGCTGGTGTGTAGCATCAATAGGCATGCATACAAGCATGTGGGGGCCATACAAACTATGCAATTTTTTTGAGTTGCTGCAATGAAATTTCAGCAAAATCAACTAGCCTGCATCATTTTTCACTTTGATTTTCGGGGTGTCTTTGAATTTGGCCATCTGTACGTTGATAATTTTCATTTCCATCATACGATGTGGCATCCTTTCATTCCTAATGCCGCGTACATACGAGCGGAATGCCCAACAGAAAAAGTCTGACAGAAGCTTTTCATTGTATATTCCAATCGTGTGTATGCCTCATCTGACTTTTTTAATGAAAACTCTGAGGGACCTAGAAATAGAACATGTTTTAAATATTTCCGACGGAACCAATTCCTGTCGGGAAAACCGTTCGTCTGTATGCTGTTCTGATGGACCAAAAACAACGCATGCTCTGAAGCAAGTACGAGACGGAAGCTATTGGCTATTGAACGCTCTTTTTCTAGTCCCGTCGTACATGCTGTACGTCACTGCGTTCTTAACGATCGGACTTTGGTGTGATCGTGTGTATGCACAACAGTTTCATCAGAACTCCGTCGGAAAAACCTTCAGAGTTTATTCTGGTGGGAAAACCGGTTGTGTGTACGTGGCTTAACACATTATCCAGTCCATAACAGTATACCTATCCAGCATGATATTTTTTCCGATTGATCCGATGTGTTTTCAAAGTGTTCCTTTCATTTTTTGAGCAGTGTACATTCAAAATAATAAAGAATTAATACATACCGTATATACTCGAGTATAAGCCGAGATTTTCAGCCTCTTTTTTGAGGCTGAAAGTGCCCCCCTCGGCTTATACTCGAGTCATCGCCGTCTGACTGCTCGATCAGCGTATCGAGCAGACAGACGGCGGACATACTACAATTCGAAAGCCGCGCCTCCGCCTCCGCCTCCGCCTGTGATAGGCGGAACACTGAATTTCCCAGCAGCCTGTGTTCCGCCTATCACGGACATCGTCTCATCCTCGTCCGTAGTACGAGGATGAGACGATGTCCGTGATAGGCGGAACACAGGCTGCTGGGAAATTCAGTGTTCTGCCTATCACAGGCGAAGGCGGAGGCGCGGCTTTCGAATTGTAGTATGTCCGCCGAGGCGCCGACGAAGAGCGGCGATCCTGGCAAGGCACGGGACGGAGGCAAGGCAAGGCACGGCACGGGACGGGACGGAGGCAAGGCACGACACGGGACGGAGGCAAGGCACGGCACGGGACGGAGGCAAGGAGGCAAGGCACGGCACGGGACGGAGGCAAGGAGGCAAGGCACGGCACGGGACGGAGGCAAGGCACGGGACGGAGGCTCGGGACACAGGTAGGCTGGACACACACACACACACACACACACACACACGGACACACACACACAGGGATGGATGGATGGAGACACACACACACAGGGATGGATGGATGGATGGAGACACACACACACAGGGATGGATGGATGGATGGAGACACACACACACAGGGATGGATGGATGGATGGACACACACACACACAGGGATGGATGGATGGATGGACACACACACACACAGGGATGGACGGACACACAGGGATGGACGGACACACAGGGACGGACACACACACAGGGATGGACAGGCATGTCTCACCCTCGGCTTATACACGAGTCAATAAGTTTGCCAGTTTTTTGGGGGGTAAATTGGGGGCCTCGGCTTATATTCGGGTCGGCCTATACTCGAGTATATACGGTAAATACAGTTACTACATTACGTATAAGGTTAACTATAAAGTGGATTCAAATTTTGGTGTCGATTTTAACTCTATGGCTGCAGTTGAAGCAGTTTTACAGTCCCACAACTGCTCCTGTTTTATCAGTAAAAATTATCCCAGCTGTCGTGACTCAACTAAATAGGTGCCCTGCAAACCCTCTGCAACCTCTAGGGCAGGAATTAACACTTCCTTACTGCCTATCAAATGCAGAGTGCTATTATGGTGAAAATACTTCATTTGTCCCTGTAGCTCAATCTTTGACAATCATTGGATACGATTTAAAATTGGGCATTGCGTGTTCATCCCTACAGAAACATTACTTTTATTGCATACTCGTTTATACTGTGTACGGTATTTATAAAAATAAAATGTATATTCAATTTTGTTTTTCCCTCATCCCAAAACATAACAATAATATACAATATGCAATAGCTTTAGAAGACATTGGAGTCAAATTTTCAGTTCAGACATAGGACTCCATTTTGAAATGTCTTGAAGATCTTTAGTGCAAACATTTTAATACACAAGAAATCAAGAGTTTGCTTTGCTGTAACTTCTCCCTGGCTGTCTACCACTGCAAGTTAATCATGTTAGCCTCAAAGGATGGCTGCCCTAATGGTCTTTTTTTCAATGCAAATAACAGTGAGTGATGGCATTAATGCATTCCAATTCTGTGTTCTGTTAGAATTCTCTGATTTATCACAGTGATTTGCTCAGGCAGGGCTTATGAAAAGTAGACTAGCTGTGGAATATTTTTTTTCTTGTTGAGTGAACATAGTCTTGTCTCTTTCATGACAATGTTTTGTTGTCCCAGGTACCAACATTTGCATATGACTCATGCTGGATGACCCAAGGGAACATTTAAATGTCTTATTCCACAACAGTATATCTTGGCTGCTAGAGATATTACCTAGAAACGTATTTATTGTTTAGTGATGTAATCTCTTTTTTTTGCTGTTATTTAGTTTAAAATCGATTCCCTTTTTCATGGAATTGTTATTATCTATCTTGAAATACTGAATAATTAATAACATTTGTCATAATCTATTATGGGGCTCACAGGAAAAAATAAAAAGAGTTGCATTGCATTTCTTCTTAACTTTATGCTTTCAAAGACAACCTATGTTTGCTCAGCTTCTTTAATAATTTGGTTTGAAATATACAAACATAACTATGGTAACTTTTCTTAAAACATAATTATAACGATATTTACTAGAATTTTTTTTTTTGTTAATTAAAACAAATTCTACTTAATTAGTCTACAGTCAGCTAATATTTTCTAAAAGTAGCAAAAAATAAAAATGCCTTTTTTTTTATTTTGGAACACACTGTTAGTATACAGAATTTCTACAGAAATATAACTGCTTGTGTGATCAGTTCCCTGCTGTTTGTTTGTTATTACAACACAAAGAATGGTCATGTAACTGTAACAGAGACAAACTTACTAAGTATTCAGAAAATGCAAATAGCAGCAGCTAGAACTGGTCGATGAAATTTGAAAACAAAAATTGTAACGTAAATAACTAACCAAGGGAGAATTCTTCATTTGTCATAAAATGCAAAGTCACACTTCAATAATTAATTCAATAAAATTAGCAAACAAATATGTCAATTTGTTTAGGGGTGGTGCAGTAATGTGGTTTGCCTTGGGGCCATGCCATTTAAGGTGTGTGGCAGCTTCCTGGGACAGCAGTCAGATGTTCATAGCAGCAGTGGGAGCATGGCATCCATGTGGGGATGAAGCGTCCCACGTTCAGTGCTCAGGATGGTTCCAGCTTCCTGTCTTGTGAGCAGTGCCATGGCAACAGAAGGAGAAAGCACAGATTTGCTTGGATGGACAGGAGGTGGGCAAGGCCAAGCACCTGACTGGTAGTGATGTCAGTACTGGGAATGAGGGGCAAACCCTGAGGGACAGAGGCCATTCCATTATTCATCACTTGAATATCTGTAACCAGTCCAATCCAATCCATTATTTGCAGCCGTTCCTTTGTGTGTGGGCAGCCTATTGTTTGCAGCCATCCTATTGTGGATCCTTTATTTGCAGCCATTTCAGACAATATCATCTTTTGACCGCATAAAAACTACAGCCTATTCATCTGTTTGTATCCTGTCATCCGCTGTAACCTGATGTTCAGAATAAAAGCAACTCTGTGGATGTAATAAGTATTTGTTTAGTTCAAGCTATCTGATGAGGATTGTCCTCAGTGATTATATTTAACACAGGCCAAGCATAGAGGTCTCACAAGGGATAACTCGCTTCCCAACAATTGGAGTCAGAATATTGGTGGTCCAGCCCACTTTTGGACAAGAGACCTTGGCAGATAATCATAGCAAAAGAAAAGAGAGGAGTTTAGGGAAAAGTAAGCACATTTAACTGCAAAAATCTCTCCCTCCACCCCTGGTGTAGCATTAATTTGGGGTTTATGGGGTTTGTTGAAATATGATGTAGTTCCCTTTGACCTTTAAAGCCCCAAAAGTCCCCTGGGTGCTATGCATGCTGGTGGTATTCAGGCAGCACACAGTTTCTTCCAGAATATGGTGTAGTCGAACTGCCTCACAGCACTGGAAACTATGCAGACATGAGGGCTAGTGGGAGACAATGTGTGGGCTTGATACTCCTCTCTTGTCATGCATCAGGGAAATATTAGGCCCCTTTCACAGTGGGGCGGTGTGGCCGTCGGCGGGGTGGTTTTAACCCCCACTAGCGGCCGAAAAAGGATTAAAACTGCTTCAGCGGCGGTATAGCCGCGCTGTCCCATTGATTTTAATGGGTAGGAGCGGTTTAGGAGAGGTGAATACACCGCTCCTTTCAGCACTCCAAAAATGCAGCTAGCAGGACTTTTTTTACCGTCCTGCTAGCCCACCACTCCAGTGTGAAAGCCTTCGGGCTTTGACACTGGAGTGAAAGGGGCCGGTTTTTTCAGGCACTACACAGGTGCTATTTTTAGCGCTGTAGCGCCTGAAAACCGCCCCAGTGTGAAAGGGGCCTTAGTCACTAAAACCAGAATTCTGGAGTTGTGGGTATACCAGGTGCATGCAAGGCAAGGGAATTGTATGGACAGCCCCCCACATGCAGTTGCTATGGGGGTTTTCAGATGGGCCAGAGGACCAAGGGTTCCTTAACATATAGTATGGCTGCCAAGCATGGCAAATGGATGTGAATGCATTGTGGACTTTGTTTTGTCAGTGGTGGAGCCAGCAGCCAAGGTACACAGACCAGTAGGCTAGAATAGCTGGGGCAGGCAGCAGGGACAGTGCAACCATGTGCAATAACTGGCTATGAAGTGGATACTGTGGTACTGCTGTTTCACGTTGAATGCTGGAAAAGCACAGGAGATGCGAGGGACCACCACGAGTGACACAGAACATAAATAGCCCATATAGGGCAATAAGAAGTAATGGGAGGTGCTAATTAAATGCAGCAGCTGAAACAGAATCAGATAAATCTGCCAGCAATCCACAAGCAAAATACCAGTATTTAATTTAATTCAATAAACACTTGGTTTTACCTTTCATGTTTAATAAAGAAAATTTGTTTTAATTAAATTATATGTGTCTATCTCAGTGACAACCTCACATTCATTAAAGTCCCGCTGGCGCATAAGGGGATTTCCCTTCTTTGGAATCTGTGCTTTACATTAAATAGGATATGGATGTGATTAGTTGTCCCTAGAACTGGAAAACCTTTAATTTACCCCCCCCCCCCCCCCCAAGTTTCACATGCATCAAAAGGATATTTTAATATTTTTAATCAACAGTTCATAGTGACAATGTTCCTATGCAGCCTAAATGTGGCAACACATGTATCACTTCCTAGCTTGGAAAATAATAGTATCCACTTGCTACTAATTGATCTGTAGGGCAGCGGTCCCCAACCTTTTTGGAATCAAGGACTGATTTTGGATCTAGATGATTCCAGCATTTATTGCACTTTTTTTCTGAAAAGCAAGCAGCCAGTTAATTCAGAGCACTTCTGTCCTACCAGAATGAATGACTCCATGTATTTTTTCAGATTACAGTTTGGACACCAGTGTTAGCTCTGACATTGGAGCTGATGTGTGCACACACAATGCCTGAATAGGGGTCCATGGCAGTGTCCCATTTCCTTGTCCTGGAAGACACATGGCCACAAGATTAATCGTTCCTTTCAAATCTCAGACTCTGTCCTCTTCAGCCAATGTACCACAATTACCAGGTTTGAAAGCTTCTGGGCAGGACACTGGAGTGGGGGTGGAGAATGATGCCAGACACTGAAGCAGCTGGTATAAAAGGAGGCGGGTCTGTGCGGTGATCATTCATGTATTGTACACAGACTCTTCCCCTGCCATCTGCCCCGTTTCCCCTGTGTCAGCAAACGGCTGTAAACAAACATGAAGCCGCTTTGCTCACCAGTCACTCACCTTCTGTAGTAAATCACTACAGCCTGTTTACAAACAGGCTACAGACTGGTAGCGGTCCATGCCCTGGGGGTTGGAGACCCCTGCTGTAGAGCATGTTTCAACCTGCTTCCGTTTAGTCATTATAATGTTCCTAATAAGACAGATCACAAACCACCAGATAGGGGCTAGACTGACTGGAGAGTAGGGTGCCAAAACCTGTAAGGTATATCTTTTTGGGATATTGAAAATATAAAATAAGACTGACGAGCCAACAGATAATGTCCAGAAGTGATTCTAAATGGATTTTTGAACTGGGCATCATTGCTCTTTTGTAAACACAATAATCAGTACTTCGCTAATGCCAGGAGTGAACTGCACATAGAAGGGTTCAAAAGTTCAAAAGTGTTCCAGCTTTGAAGGGGTTATTCTTCTCTAGCAACACAACCTTGCTACTCTCATTACCAGTGGGCAGTGGAAACTTGAAATACACAAGCAGAGAAAACAGAGCACAGGCTCTGGTGCAATATCCTTTAGTAGGTATAAAAAAGTAAAATCAATACACTCACAAACAAAAGTTGAAACAGCAGAAAGAAAAAAGATGGTGCTATACTTCAAAATGGTGCAAACAAGGAGCTGCCAACATACAAACCAACAAAGTCCTAAATCATATACAAACAAAAAATGTGGCGCTAAAATCTGTGCACATTAAAATAAAAGCATAGGTGCGCATGCGCTGGGGTCGCAAGATGGCAGCGATTGCCTAGAGCTCCGCTGCCTCGCGGAACACCGGGACCCACAGCACGTGGCACAGTACACCAACCAGCTCTAAACTGCCCTGACAGCTCCCCAACACCCCCAGGCACATTACCGGATGATCGGGGGACAGGCAAAGAGAAAGTTTGGGCCGCTTTTTGAATCGGGGGGACATCCAAGATGGCCACCGCAGCACAGCCCTTGTCACAGGAACACCGCTCCACAGGCCTGGTGTGCTACAGGTCAGAGCCAGCCCACACTTCTATCCACACTACTCCGAGCAGTCGCAGGGGTCCCCCTCAGGACACCACTCCATCCCAAGCATCCACTGAATCCCTGTTGGAGAGAACTCTGCAGGACTTTTCACCATCTTCTATAGGGCCTTACTCTGCAGCTCATGCTGGCCTCCCCTCACAGGATGGCCCCTACAGAGACCCTGTATCCCACATGGATGCTTTATTCCACAAATTCTCTGAGCTCTTGGAGAAAGGCTTATCTAAGACAGCAATGAAAATTACAGGGGAACTGAAAGCTGATTTTATTAATCTGGGATCACAGATCGAAACGTTTGAACACAAAAGGGAGGACACAATAGCCTTAACCAACCAGAATTCCAGGCACATTTACTCGGTGCATGAACAACTTGACCTGGCCATGGCTCGCATCGACGGCCTCGAAAATAGGTCGCGGATGTACAACATCAGAATTCGCGGCCTCCCTGAGTCGGTAACAGACGTGGCTGGTGCGATTCAAGATCTTATCACGCTGCTAATACCTGACATTTCCACTCCACGCTTGGAACTGGACAGGGCCCATAGAGCTCTTGGACCTCCCAGAAGAGACTGCACCCCAAGAGATGTGATTCCCAAGCCCCATCATTACTCGGTCAAGGAGGAAGTAATGAAATGAGCCAGGTCTACCCAAAAAGTGCTCTGCCAGGGCCACCAGGTGCAGATCTTTGCAGATCTCTCCCCCTCCACAATCCACAATTTAGGGGCGCAAAAACCCTTTCTTCATGCGCTGACACTGAGAGATATAAAATATAAATGGGCCTTTCCATTTGCTGTTAAGCTCTCTAATAAAGGGAAGCACTATACATTCTCAACCTTTCCTGAGGGGGAGAAACTACTTCTTCACCTGAAAATCATCGCCCAAGAAGCTGAGATGGATACATCCATCACCGGGCACAGCTCCAACAAAAGACCAACACCAACCAGCCCGCAATCCCCTCTGTGGACATCAGGAAGAGCTAAGATGGTCAAGGATGGTGCACCTACCTGAAGTGAGATCAAGCCTGGACTGCCTTTCACACTTTTGTGATTACCTTCCCGGTGTCCTGGAAGGGCCCGGAAGATTGTCCCCCTAATATTGGGGGGTAGGTCCTCACACTGACTCGGCTCCCTACACTTCCCAGGATCAATGTACGCCGGGTTTGTTCAGGTTTACTATCGGTCCTTACCCCAGTTCATGAAGCTTCCCTGATGGTTTGTTTCACCTTATCCCCTGCCCTGGGCTGAAGCTGGTCCCACACTTTCCCACTGCACTATTTCAGCTTACCCTAATGAAAGCTCTGCTGTTAATGTGGGGGGCTGAACAGCCTCGAAGATCTCTCAACTTAGAGGCTGTTCACTTTATACACATAATCATCTGTTGGGGTTATACCCCTCTTGGGGTACCCGGTTCCGTGAGGGACCTCTTGCGTAACTCCCCCACCCTTAGACTCTTTTGGACGCCTGAGGGTTGGGACGTCTGACCCTACATGGGTCGGATGCCACTAGTTTGCTCTTCATGGGCTTCACCTAAAATAAGAATACACACCATGTATTAAAAATATGCAGGCAAACATCTATTACTTGAATCTGTGGTGTCTGACACTGACCTGTTGTGGTGCCAAATTGCAGCACTTCTTCCACCTCTCTTTCCTCCACATCCTGAGGTACCACAAAACTCTGCTCCCCTTCTTGAGGAGGTGGGGGGTTCATGTTGTCCTCCGACGCAGCAAGTCTTTTCTCCCCTATGAGAATGAAACAAAAGGTATACTTAGCACACAGATATTTGTGCCAGAAATATGAATGTGAAACACTGCTTGGAAGTGGTGCACTATTGCCTGTTTGGGCAGAGTTTCAAGTTGAATATGTGATTAATTCCCTTAACCAAGCTGGAATACTTACCTTTTTTGGACAAGTTTCACACATGGAGACACCCCAAGTATCCACTGGAGCACCTGTGTGGGTCACCCTAAAAAATGTGCTCTGGTGTCCCACACAAGTGCTCCAGAGTCCAGATGTGTAAACAGCTGCTGAGTGTCCCCTCCTTACATTACACTGAAACAAGTTTGCAATTCATTCTAGTTTCAAAGACATCTAGACAACAATGTCCTAAACTTATTTTAATACAAATTATCATGACCAAATATAGTTAACCCTGTATCAGCTAAAAACATTGTATTTAGTTGGCAAACAAACAATTTTTCTTACGAACGATTACTGTGCCCATGAGCATGAAAGTAGCCATTTTAAACTGTACAACAGTAAAGAAAAGCACGTGGAGCAGCATGTAAGTTAATAATCATAATAGGAACACACAACAAGTACTTAATTTTTTGAAGCACTTTATTTATCCTTCTGTACTGATCCTGCTCCCTTAATTTTAGGTCTGACCAGCGTTTTCTTAATTGCTCCTTGAATCATCGTATCCCAAATTTCTGCCGCAGACTCTTCACCAATTTCATCATGATTTTAGCCTTTTGCTGATTGGGGTTTGGGTACGGTCCATTCTTGCCATCATAGTCAGCCCTCTTCAATATGTGGACCATCTCCACCATCTCTTCAAAGGACATATTGGAGGCCTTAAAACTCCTCCTGGATAGGGATGTTTCGGCCTCCGGGCTTTCCTCCTCCTTACTACTAGTAGTAGTGACCACCTGCTGTGTCTCCACCATGTCCCTCTCCCACATGAAAGAGACGCGGCGAGGAATATTATAGAAAGAATGTCAGAGGCAGTCGACATGGGCGGAGTTTAACTCATGCGCAGTGTATATAATGTTAAGACGCATGTGTCGTACGTACGCTCAGTGTGCTGAGGAAGGAGGACTAACGTTCTAACGAAGGTAACATCTTAACTTTGGTACATCAGTGGCCTATACTAATTCTAGATTGAGGCCTATATTGGGATAAGATTAGGAGAGTTTAGCCTGATATTTAGTGTTTTTGTCTTGTGTTTTGTCTTACAGCAAATATGAAACAATTCAAAGACCCTGAATTCGTGGGCCACTTCATAGACAAATACAGGGATATGTGAAATTTGTGGGAGGTTAAAAACCACTTATATCGAAATAAACCAGCTAGGAAGGCATCGCTGGAGAAACTGCTGGAATATGTGAAGACGCAGGTCCCCGATGCAGACATGGAGTTTGTGGAGAGGAAAATTGTTAGCTTGAGAAGCACATATAGGAAGGAGCTTAATAAGATCCAGGTTTCCATGAGATCAGGAGCTGCAGCAGAGGATGTGTATGTACCCAGTCTGTGGTACTACAGCAGGATGAGGTTTCTGGAAGACCAGATGGAAGCCAATGAATCACTTTCTACACTTCCATCCATCCTTCCCTCAACCCCAGCTGAGGCTTTTGAGGACCAACCTGGGCCTTCCATCCTGGAAGAAGTTGAGGAACCCATCTGGTATTTTTTAACATATTTATTGTCCAAAAATGATTGTTAACTAGATGTTATTCTTGCTAACAAATTAATTATTTAACAAAAAGTGTTTAACATATCAATTAACAGTAGGGGCCAAAAACGAGTGTGACAAGAATGAAAAATGCTGGGGTCAGAATGATAGTCTTTTCTATTTGCAACAGTCATGAGCTGAAATTTGGGTATGATTGATGAACCAAAAACTAAAAGTAATGGTTTCATACACAGGAAGACCTCAGCCAGGACGAAGCTCTGGAATGTGGCAGACAGGAGGAGGTTGGGGTAAGTGTCAGCCAGGAGGAGACGGGGGTAAGTATCAGCCAGGAGGTGGCAGGGCCCTGTAGCCTCACCCAATCCCAGGTACCTCCCCTCCGCCTTCCAACAAAAAGGGCCAGGAAGGGGAGTAACGTGGAGCAGGCAGCATTGGGCCTCATTAAGGATGCTAATGTGGCCCTGAAAAGCCCCCCCAACGTTGAAGAGGCCTATGACTGCTATGAAGCTGCTAATTTGCAGCAAATGGAGGAGGGCCAATGCCACAGGTGCGAGAAATTTGTTTTTGAGGCCATTCAGAAGGGGATTAGTGGCCAAATAAGTGATAATATGTACTTGTGTATGCTCACCCATCCTCTTCCTCCTCCTTATGATACAAGTCCCCCTCCAGAGCCACAGCCTCCAAGGAAGGCTGCAAGGAAGGCTGCAGGGAAAGCTGCAAGGAAGACAAGAAAGTGATGGCCTGGGTTCTGTCTGGTCTGATAGAAGATGCAGGCTGTTGCAGTACCATGGCCTGGGGACATATATGTCATCTGCTGCTGTTCATGATCTCTGGGAGTCCTAGACCAGATTGTGCTCCCCATTATATGAACTTCTCAAGCTACCAATTTTATTTTTTAAAATAATTGATGTGTGCCCAGGGGTAGAAAGGCTTTGCAAAATCCAGCAGTTTATCCAGCGCTGCCTTCTTTATTTTGTTATCAGCCAGAATAAATTGAGTTTTTCTTTTTGAAAATACTTTCCTATGTGTTTTTCTTCAAATAGGACATTTTTTTGTGTGAGTAGACAGGTACATTTCAAAAATACAATGTCAAATTAACAAGGGACACCAACCAACCTCCTTGAGCTTTAAAAAGACAAGATAATAATGTTGTTGTGTAAACTTGACACACACAAAAAAGAAAAAAATGATGGAGATGAATAGAAATAATTTAAAAATTTTCCAAAAAAAGGATTTCTTGATTAAAAAAAAACACAAAACAAAAATCCAGACATTGTTATGAAGATATGGCTTTAAAATAAAAAAAAGATTATTCATAACTAATGAGATCGGGAGAAATAATAAAGAAAGAAGTTTGTGAGAACAACTTCATTCTTCTAGCATTGTAAAGAAAAAGAGAATGCATTAAACTATTAAAACAAATTCAGCGTGGAGAATGTGCTATGTCCATTACAAATGGTAGTTTTACCAGACCGATCGCTTCCATCTCATAGTTGAATCTGAGCATGCGTGAGTTTTTGCGCATCTGAATTGCATACACACAAACGGATTTACAGATAGGAACTTTTTGTGGCCAAAAAATTGAGAACATGCTCTTAATCTTTTGCTGGCCGAAATTCAGCCAGAAAAAGTCAGATGGAGCATACACATGATCACATTTTCTGACCAAAAGCTCTCATCAGTCTTTTGCTGGTTGAATTTCTGATCGTGTGTACGCAGCATAAGTGTTTTATTTTTATTTTTGTCATGTTTTTATTATAATTGAAAATATACAGAGAGCACTATTTTTCCTTTGTAGTATATTTTACATATACCACTTATAGGTTATGAGGAGAGAGTCAAGTGATACCTCTGGGAAGTTGTTCATGTTCCCTGTCCCATTGGAGGTTCTTTAATTCAGCAGATTACCCAAAAGAGCTATTTGACCTTAGTCTAATAGAGGGATCATATAAGGAAGTGAGCAGACACTTTTTGCACAAGGCTTTGCATGCTTGTGTGTATATTAAGGAATAGGACATTGTTTTCATTACACATTGGTCTTTGGAGGACAGTGGAAATGACTAGTTTATGGACATTTGCTGTATTTTTTATCTTGCGCCGCACTATTGTTCTGGTTAGGGTATTCCCTGACATGGCCAGGGGTTTGGGGTCTAATTCTGGGCAATATTGTTTGTTCGGACATGGCCCAGTGCACAGGAAGAGGTGGTTCTGATGAGGAAATTTACAGACAGACATAAGTAGTGTTGCATATATGATAAACAAATTGTCAGCAAGGTCAGAGGAAATGTTAAGGGCTGCTTGGAAGCCCTGATGTTGAGATGCATGCAGGAATCTTGTTAAGCATGTCCTGGGGTCAATAATATCAAAGCAGAAACATTGTCTAGGATTTAAAAGCTAGTCCACTTATGCAGTTCATACAATATGCAATTTTATTTCCTTCAACAATACGTGACGTGTAAAGGGTAAAGTGAGGTATCAATATGTAGAGTGACAGAATTGCTGTCAGTTATATCTCTTTTTTAAGGTTATCCAGTGAGTATGATCCCACAAGGTGATTCACAATTATGTGGATGCTGAAAGGGTGCGCCAGAATTCAGCTAAAACCTGGAAGGAGAAGGGAGCCTATAGATGAAAAGCACCTAGCGCTAGTACTATATATCTCAACAAAGAGGTACTATTTGAAGCTAACATCTTGATGGCTTTTGCAGAAACATTTAAGATTGAAGAATTGGTGGCCCCAATAGGAGAGGCGGCTCAGGATTACAGGATGATGAGATGTCCATATCAATGGAAGCAATCCTATGCTGGAGTTGAAAACTGGCCAGTTGGGCAAGGGGTTTTGGGTGACCTGGGACAGAAGATATGACATGTTGTGTTAGGGCTGCAGATAAATATCTGGGAATCACAGGAGGAGCACAGGTTTTGAGATATAATAGTGGGACCACTTTGTCAATGTTTTAATTTGCTCCAACATTCTCAAAGTACCTGAAGTAGGTTTGAAAATGTTGGCCCCTATTCATTCAAGTTTTAGATGGCCACTGTGTGGGAAGCCATGGACAGGCCAGTGGAGGAAATTAAGGTTGCTTGGAGATAAACATTCAGAGCTTAAGTGGCTTATATATAAGGGGGTGTCAATGCATGAGCTGATGCTCAATCAAATGTATTGGGTGGGTTAGTCTTTTGGGAGGTTTTTGGAGAGTTGGTCTTTGGTCTGAAAGAGCTAAAAAAAAAATCTTATTTCAGTCTCAAAGGAAGTATGTGGATTTTGGGTCATTCCTTTGTCTACTGAATGTAGCAGAGGGCCAAAATTAGAAGTTATGGCATCCACCTGGATGTAGAGTGGAAATGCCTGAAAGTCCAATGGCTCTATAAAAGAGGTTTGGAGTGCTATGGAGTGGGGCTCCCTGTCTGCCGGCATCTTTTGCTTTGTTTGTCAGCCTGGCTAGTAGAAAGTATCTGGATCTGTTATTTGATACAAAAGTGTATGTTTATAAGGCTTTAGTGTGGTGGCCAAGCATCAAGATATTTTGGTTCCGAGGCCAAGGGGGGGAGCAGCAATGCACACAACTATTGAGAGGGCTGGGAAGAAAGCAAATGAGGTGATAGATCATTTTGTCAGAAGACTGGGTGGAGGTGTTATCTGATTGCTCACTGTGGGGAATGTCCAGGTCTCAACAGAGGAGACAGGTGCACCAATCTTATGTGGGCCTGCTGGGGAGACGGGAACAGGTTGCAGGTAAGTGGGGTAAACAAAGTAGGTGTCAGTTAACCACTTCAGCCCCAGACCATTTTGCAGGCCAAAGACCAGAGCACATTTTGTGATTCGCCACTGTGTCGCTTTAACTGACAATTGCGTGTTCGTGCAACGTGGCTCCCAAACAAAATTAAAATTTTTTTCAGACAAATAGAGCTTTCTTTTGGTGGTATTTGATCACCCCTCCGCTTTTTATTTTTTGCGCCATAAGCAAAAAAGGGTGACAATTTTAAAAAAAGCATTATTTTTTACATTTTGCTATAATAAATATCCCCCAAAAATATATAAAAAAAATGTTTTTCCTCAGTTTAGGCCGATACTTATTCTTCTACATATTTTTGGTAAAAAAATCACAATAAGCGAAGGCGCATGCGCGGCAGCTCCGAAGATGGCCGCAAAGACCCGGAGCTCCGTCCCGCCCTGGCAGACCGGGACTGATAATGGCGCCCAGAGAGCTAACGTTCGCTCAGCGACACATCCGCAGAGTAGCGGATTCATCAGGAATCTCCCCAATGTACTCCGGGGCTGTCAGGAGAAACCTCGAACCCACTTTCGAGGCAATCCGTTCTTCTCAGGCAGAGGCGAAAATGGCGGCCGCACCTCACCGCTCGGATGCGGCCTACTCGGCCGGGACACAGCTGGCAGTCTCTCCCTCTCCTGCCCTGCAACGACAGACAGGTACCGATCGCTCTGACATGGCTTCCCCAGCCTCCACAGTGTCCCTTCTGGAGCAATCCTTCCCAGACATGGATTTTCTGCCCTTAGGAGCTAACCTCCCCCAACCCCAACTCCTAACACAGCCTGGGGATTTGGGCCTACTGCAGCCGATCAACATGACTGAACTCTTTGCTAAATTTGCAGACCTCTTGGATAGGGGCTTACAGAATACAGCTACCAAAATCACAAATGACATTAAGGCAGACCTCCAGAACATTGGCTCTCGCATTGAAACGATTGAATCCAATCTGGATGCAACGATCTCCAGAACAAATCAAAACTCTGCTTGCTTACAAGTTTTACAAGAGCAGCTGGAAACTGCCAATGCCAAAATAGATGACCTTGAAAATAGAAATAGGAGGTGCAACTTTAGAGTCAGGGGACTCCCTGAATCCTACAAGGATGTTCCTGAGACAATACAGGCCTTCATTAAAGAACTGCTTCCTGACATCCCACAACACCATCTAGAGCTTGATAGGGCTCACAGGGCCCTCAGGCCCCCCAGGGATGATGGCCTGCCCCGAGATATTGTAGTGAAGCCCCACCACTTCACAGTGAAAGAAGCAGTCATGAAGAAATCCAGATCCCTGTCCAAGATCATCTTTCAAGGACACCAAATACAAGTCTTTGCTGATATCTCTCCCTCCACCATCCAAAAGAGATGCACCTTGAAGCCGCTACTTCAAATTTTAATGAATAAGGACATTAAATATTGGTGGCTCTTTCCATTCCAACTGAAGATGCTATTCAATGGCAAACCCTACACCTTCAGTTCACTTCCAGAAGGGGAACAGCTTTTCCTGCGACTCGGCCTCATCTCTCATGATCCAATCGCTATGCAACAGGAGCCCTCTCCTCACTCGGCTAAAAGGCAACTTCCTTCCAGTCCCTCCAGTCCACTGAACACGATGTGGAAATCTGCAAGACACAAGAAGTCGAAGGACAACGTCCCTCCCTGATTCATTATGAACTGTTTTATGTATAAGTTTTGGGACTTTAGGGGGGTACTAGTCCCCTCTCGGGGGCCTTGAGCGGGGGAAACGCCTAGAAACTATCTTCCCATATAGGTGGAAGCGGCCCTCAAGGTCTCCCTCTGTGATGGGGGGAGCTGGTTACCCCTTTTCTTCCATCTTTACGTTGCCCTACTCAAGTGTTTTTCCTCTCCTGTTTTGTTTTTTATTCTCTCCTGGACATTGGGGAGGTTTGGACAATTTCTCACGTTAACGTTGGTCCTGGGGCCTTATTTGACAGTTACATATTGTTCAGAACTTCTTAGATGGTCCTTTCTGCTAGGGTGGTGCTCATGCACCCCATCCTGCCTAGTGAACTTGGTTTTGACCCTTCACTGGTCAGGATTACTCTCTATCTTTATCCCCCTTTGGGATTGAGATTAGGGAGGATTTAGTATTTTTTTTTGCGGGTGGTATTTTATTCCGCCCGCATCAGGGGTCATGATTGTCCCCTTCTTCTCTTCTCTGTACCTCTCTATCCCCTTCTCTTGCTCATCCTCTATTCTTTCTTACCTCTAGAAGTCGTCCGGAGAATGAGTGCATGGTCTCCATACATACACGCTGAAGTCACATGCCAGTCTGATGTTGTCCTAGCCTATGAGTCTACTAAGGGTAAGTGCCTTTGTTTATCGGGGTATTCTCACTCCTCTGCTCAATGGCGGTAACTGACCCAGACAAAACGCCCCTTAAGCTAATCTCTCATAATGCCCAAGGCCTAAACTCCCCGGCTAAACGTCGGAAAATATTTCAACATTTTCACTCCCAAAAAGTTGATGTAGCACTTCTGCAAGAAACCCATTTCCCTAAACGCTTCCATCCTTACTTTATCCACTCTAAATTCCCTTATTTCTCACTGGCTAATGCAGATGATAAGACAAAGGGGGTGGGTATTTTTTTTTCCAACAGATGTAAATTCTCTCTCAAGTCAGAACTTAAAGACCCAGAAGGTAGATTTATCCTAGTGATTGGAGAGCTGGATGGACATCTTTATTCATTCATTTCATATTATGCTCCCAACAGAGGACAATATGCCTTCTTTAAGTATCTACTGGACACCGTGTCGCCTTTATTGGAGGGGACTGTAGTTTTTGGGGGTGACTCGAATACGGCCTTTGACGTAGGTATGGACAAGGCACGCCCCCTGGGTAAACGCCTTGTTCGACCCACTAAACAAAGTCTGCGCATAGCCAAACTAATCTCTCAACATGGGCTGATTGATATCTGGAGAGAAATGAATCCATCCCTGAGGGACTTCACCCATTTCTCCAGTCCCCACCAATCTTTCTCGAGAATAGATCACATATGGGTCACTTCCCATACCATTCCGTTAACAAACAGAGCTTTCATTAAAGACGTAGTCTGGTCAGACCATTCTATGGTGGTAGTAACCTTCCAACGCCCTGGAGTGGTTCGACCCGGTAGGAAATGGCGCCTTAATGAATCTATTTTGAGCGATCCAGGCAGAAAAGTGGAGATTGACCTCAAACTTAAAACTTATTTTCAAATTAACGACACCCCAGAGGTTGGACCCTCATGCCTTTGGGCTGCTCATAAGGCGGTTCTCAGAGGACACCTTATCCAAATTGCTTCTCAAATTAACAAAGCACAAAAATCTGACATTGTCAGATTGGATCAGGAATTTGCGGCCCTATCCAAAAGGCATAAGGCTCACCCCTCTGAGGTTCCCATCTCGGACCTGGATGCAGCTCGTACTTCCCTAAACTTGGCACTCACTACTAGAGCTGAAAAATGGATCCGCTGGAATCAATCCCGATTTTACTGCCAGGGAGATCGGACAGGCACATTTTTAGCACGTAGACTTTCCCAGAAAAGCAAACACACTGCTCTTCATAAAATTAAAATAAATGGTAGTACCCTCTCCCAAAACCCACAACGCATAATGGAACAATTTCATTCCTTCTTCCAATCCCTCTATAGTAACAAGGACTGCCCGACGCAAGCGCAGGTCGATCAGTTCCTCAACACGGTACAAAACCCAATATTGAAATCTTCCCATCGCCAGATTTTAGATGCTCCTATCTCACAGGAAGAAGTCTGTGCAGTGATCAAAAAATTAAAGCCCCATTCTGCTCCTGGCCCGGACGGTTTCTCTATACCCTATTACAAATCCTTCTCCACCACTGTAACCCCATACCTTGCTTGTTATTTCAATGAGCTTCGGAGAGGGGGTCCCTTAGAAGCTTCCTCTAATATGGCATATGTAACGGTTATCCCTAAACCAGACAAGGACCCTAGCGCAGTTTCCAACTATAGACCAATTTCCCTCATCAATAATGATCTAAAGATTCTGACTAAAATCCTTGCAGACCGCCTGGCCTCTTTCATTAGTTTGTATATCCATAAAGATCAGGTTGGCTTCATACCAGGTCGACAAGGTTCTGACCAGACACGTAGAGCCATTGACCTGATTTCTATCCTAAACTCCAACTGGGACAAAGGAGCTCCTAGACAAGGCTGTTTGCTTTCTTTGGACCTGCAAAAGGCGTTTGACTCTATTAACTGGTCGTTCATTTTTTCAACTTTACAGCGTTGGGGATTTGGAGAACATTTTCTCAATGTTCTGAGGGCTCTCTACTCAACTCCTTCAGCCCAGGTGCGTCTGCAGGGATTTTACTCTGAATCTTTCCCCATTTTAAGGGGGACGAGACAAGGATGTCCTTTATCCCCTCTTATCTTCGCCATAGCGATTGAATCTTTAGCAATTTCTATTAGGAACGATCCTAATATCAAGGGCATATCTTGTGACTCCCAAACTCACAAATGCGCATTATTTGCGGATGACATCTTACTTTTTGTATCCTCTCCCCTCACATCGCTCCCTAACAATTGTCGCCTCCTAGATGACTTTGGCTTGGTATCTGGCCTCAAGGTCAACTACAACAAATCTCAAGCACTTAACATTAATCTTGCAGACTCACTCATCTCTAGGCTCCGAGATAGCTTTAGATTCTCCTGGAACGACTCGTTTATTACATACCTGGGGATAAATCTGACACCAAGGGTGGATCTCCTCTACCAAGCTAATTACCCGCCGCTATACAAAAAACTAGAGAGAGACCTCTTAAAGTGGTCGGGGCTTCCCATGACCTGGCTAGGTAAGATCAATGCAATCAAAATGACATTACTCCCACGTATACTTTACTATTTTAGAACCCTTCCGATACCAATAAACAAAAGCCACCTTGGGCTCTTCCAAGCCAGGGTCATCAAATTTATTTGGGGGAAGGGTGGTCGTAGATTGGCCAAGTCGGTCCTATATAGATCTAGGACAGAGGGGGGACTGGGTCTGCCAAATTTGCTCTGGTATTTCCAAGCAGCACAACTTTCACAGCTCTCCAGAATCTACTCACGCTGGGAACACCCTGACTGGATACACATTGAAAGACTGGCAGTCCCACTTCATACCCTTGATTTCCTCCTATGGAGCTCCAGAAGATCCAGACCCCCGATTATGTCGCCGACGCTGTCCCACTCATTTATTTTATGGGACTCCCTCAGGGGCAACACACACCTAATCTCCCCCTTAGAACCCTTGAAACACTTATTTCACAACCCAGACTTCTACCCGGGCCTAGACATCAAAGCATTCCAGTGGTGGCTAGACAAAGGGCTCTACAGAATTGGACACTTTCTCAGACCTTTAGGCCCCCTAACGAAGGCCTTTTGTGTGAGTAAACTGGATATGCCCAGATCTGAATTCTTCAGATTCACACAGATTTCCGCGTTTCTTCACAAAAAATGCAGGCCTTTCCCGGATGGACCGCAAATTACCCCTTATAAACAATGGTGTGGGCAGGGCATCAAGCAGAGGGGTGGGATCTCACTGATTTATAGGGCACTCTCGGGCAAACATTCCAAAACCTCTTACATGTTGGCTTGGGAAGATGATTTAGCCCAATCTTGGAACCTGGAGACTTGGCAACGGAATTTTTCCTACTCATACAAGGGCATCATGAATACCGGTCTCATAGAAGCGAGCATAAAAGTATTTACCAGGTGGTACTTAGTACCCACAAAACTAGCTCACATCTTCCCGTCAGCATCTCCTCTCTGTTTCAGGGGCTGTAACCTTAGGGGTGACATGCTTCATGTTTGGTGGCCCTGTCCCAGGATCCGTCATTTCTGGCGTAAAATTTTCTCCTGGATAAGCATAATCACCTCACGGCCTATCTTACCATCCCCCCTCATTGCACTTCTCAACTTCCCGGTCACGGGAGCACCCAAGATTACACAACGCCTCATCCACTTTATTTTACTGGGTGCCAAACTTACCCTGGCAAAATGTTATGTGTCACCCAGATTAGCTAAGAAAAAAATTTCTTGGATCATGAATCAGGAAAAAATGGCCGGTGTAATCTTGGATCGCTCCGAGAAATTCTATCATACTTGGGAACCTTGGGCATCTTTTGTTGGAATCATCCTTCCACACTGAAATATCTGTACTCCTGGCTGTCGCTCACTTCTCCGGAAGACCTTTTCCACCTCCCTTCTACCTTCTTTTACACTCCTTTACGCTAATTTTCTCTTTCCTCCTCTTTGCTTTCCCTTTTCTTATTTTTCTTTGTCTATCCCCTTTTCCCCCTTTACTCTTCTTCCCCTCCCTGTAGGGGGCGCTCCCTTTGGCTGCTAATACCCTTTGGGATTAGTTAATATTTCACTTATTGGATTTCTTAATCTATACGCTGAAAGGAAATCTTCATTTGTTCTACTGTGTTCTTTATTGTTCTTCCTCCCAGATAATGTGTACATATCACCTGTGCTTCACTCAGTCGCACAACTCCTAGTTCTCACTTGCTATACTTCGAATGCATAAACAGCGTAGGTGGCTGACCTGACCCTTTTGCTGGGGGGTGGGGGGCTCTGGGGAGTTGCCCAGTCGCAGTGTGCTCCCATTCGGGGCGGCTGGGCGATCTTCTCTGGGCCCATCTCGACCCCGGGTGGAGGGTGTTAAGGAAGGGTCTCCGGGTACCCACAAATCGGGGGGGCCCCGTTGCCCCCTTTTTCTTGAATGTATTGAAGCTGCCACACGCTCTCATTCTCAGACTGGTCGGGGATTATTCTCTTGCCTTCTATATTGCAACCATGGTCTGGGGGGGTTTTGTTTCTTTTTTGTTTTTCTTTTATATGCTCTCCCAGTGTGATGCATTTGTCTTTAAGGGGGCGTCTCGCCCTGCTGGAACTTATTATTGATATGTTTTGTAAACTGCTGTGCTGTATAAGAATAAAAAATCGCAATAAGCGATTATTGATTGGTTTGCGCAAAAGTTATAGCATTTACAAAATAGGGGATAGTTTTATGTCATTTTTATTAATCATTTTTTTTTTACTAGTAATGGCAAGGATCAGCGATTTTTATCATGACTGCAACATTATGGCAGACACATCAGGCATTTTTGACACATTTTTGGGACCATTGTCATTTATACAGCAATCAGTGCTATACAAATGCACTGATTCCTGTGTAAATGACACTGGCAGTGAAGGGGTTAACCACTAGGTGGCAGTGTAGGGGTTAAGTGAGCCCTGGGGAGTGTTTCTAACTGTGGGGGGGCGTGGCTGTGTATGACAAGTCACTGATCTCTGCTCCGATCACAGGGAGCAGAGATCAGTGACACTTATACTAGTCAGAAAGGGGAGATGCTTGTTTATATTAGCATCTCCCCACTCTTCCTCCCTATGAGATGATCGCGGGTATCCCCGCGGCGATACCCGCGGCGATCGAGTCCGCGGGACCCACAATTGGACTCACAGAGGTCTGGACCGGTGCGCTGGCACGTGATGGCATGGACGGCAAATTTAAAGGGACGTACCTGTACGCCCATTTGCCTGTCTGGGCCATTCTGCTGATGTATATCGGCGTGCACCGGTTGGCATGTGGTTAAGATAAAATGTATAAGAAAGTTGAGGTAAATATTATCTGCTTGTATAGGCAAACATCCCTCAAATGCATGAAAAACAATGTTTTCCCCTGAAAAATTGGACTTTAAAGGCAAAGGGGTGTAGCAAAATAGTTTAAAATAGAATTTTAATAGTATCAAAAATACATATAATGAAACAATAATGTGTGAAGACAAAATATAGATAAAACTACTGGGCAATCAACAATGAAGTAGCAAGATTAAACACACAATGGAAGTTTAAAATTGAACCATGTGTGTCACAGCATGAAAGCAATGTAATTGAATGGAGATCTGCATGGACAGTTTCAATGCGTTTCAGAGTACCCTTAATTCCTTCCTCATGGATAGTCCATTTTTCAATTTAAATATCAATAGCATCTAAAAGATAGAAAACCAATTACAAACATGTCATATAACAAATGGCTACTCATGTGGCAATGAATGAAGCAGGTAAAATGATAGTCATGCTGCCCAAGGATCCAAAACTATAGCCAGTTAGCACATAAAAACAGGGTTGAAAATAGTGTGAGTAGCTGCCAAGGACCACATGTGGGGCATGTGGTGGACAAGCACTCAAGATGGGGAAATAGTATACAGAAAGACAAATCTCAAAGAATTGGGCAGGGAACCAGAGCCATACACGCTGGGACCAAATGGCATCCCTGAGGGGAAAGAACAAATGGGTTTGTGAGTATATTAATGGTGAATGTGATTAAAACTATATGATTTAACCATTTTGTGCCTCCACATATACACGTACCCAGGATGTAATAGCTAAAGCTGGGGGTCCAGGTTCAATTTTGAATAGTGGCCTCAAAATAATGGTTAATTTGATGAATCAGATAGGGATCAGCTGAAGAAGCCTGCCTGGAAGTCCCTACTGGATAAAGGGGAGTATGAAGTAAGTATGCATTGGATCATTACATCTATATAGTATGACCCTGCATCAGCATCGTACCAACACAAGCCAATATATATATATGTATGTATAATTACCTACCTAAAAAAGTCCAAATGTCAGTGTGTTTACAAAAAAGCTGTAAAACAGTTTAATGGAATCCAAAGAGAAGTAACCTTCTCCAACAGAGGTGGAAAATGAGCTCCACATGTGAAATTGAGGAGCTTTCCGGATCTGCCATGGTGGGAGGTCCCTGGGTGCGCGACGCACAGCGTCACCCCATGCCCACAACCAAGGTGGTGGTGCGGGCAGCAGTGACCTCATGTGTCGTGCTCCTACTGACACGCAAGCACAGGTCCGTAAGTCAACGCCCAGCACGCCAGAGGGAGGGTGTGGGATGTGTGGAACAAAACCAGGATGTAAAAGCCCATCCCTGGCTGAGAAGATCAACGCGTGTGTCATGAGACGCAAAATCGCCTGTCTCCATGATGACTGGTGTGGCTGGCTGGAAAGGAAGGAAGAAACTCCTGGGGTATTCATATCCTGGAGGACCCGCATGAGAATTACTGATCGTCCAGAGGTCTAGGGGTGGACAGAACGTGTCAGCTACCCCTGGACCGTGGGCCAAACGCCCCATGCGTGCCTGGCATGCATGCGACCGGGCCTACCCCAAATGAGACCTGGAACGGAGACAAAACAAGGGATGAAAAAATGGAGAAAAAAAAAGGCTAGGGGAGAGAAAGTGAGTTTGGCCAACTGGTGAAAGCATGGAAAATAGGCACTGTGGTAAACTGCACATTTAGATGCAAGGTCTACATCAAAGAATTGGACAGCTAGTGGACATATAGCATATATGTAGGGTATATCAATGTACAAAATATACATGGTTAAGACACATACTAATATATGTCCATATACAGAGCAGAACAAGTAGAAAGAGTGGGCTGAAGAGACAAGGGCCGAATTCCAAAGGATTCTATTATTTTTGCATACCATATTTTTCCATACCCCCAGAGGTCCCGCTAAAAAGGATTTTTAGTTGACTGCTTCACTGTGGCCTGGAAAGCATGTAGCCTTAAGGAGATATATCCACTTCTGAAGGAGGATTTTTTTCCAATTTGCTCCTCTTGAATTGGGAAATTGTTCATTGTGCAGGGTAGTCACATGTCTACCCAATGGTAGATCAGGATTGCAACCCTTCATACTGCAGGCATGTTTGGATATCCTAGTATGGAATTCAACCTTATTACACATAAAAAAAACACAGTCACAGAACATTAGATAGACCATGCCATATTGTTTACAATTGGCAAAGTGCTGCACCCTAAAAGTTTGACCATTGGGTAAATTGCATGAAGGACCCATCAAAAAGTATCTGCAAAAATTGCAGCCCCCACATGCACAGTATATGTTCCATTGAGTCTACCAGGATTACATCTTCCCTCCCTTTATATTTTCTCTAGATTAGGGATGAGCCGAACACCCCCCAGTTTAGTTCGCACCAGAACCTTCGAACAGACCGAAAATTCATACGAACTTTAGAACCCCATTAAAGTCTATGGGACTCAAACGTTCAAAATCAAAAGTGCTAATTTTAAAGGCTAATATGCAAGTTATCGTCCTAAAAAAGGGTTTGGGGACCCGACTCCTGCCCCAGGGGACATGCATCAATGCAAAAAAAGTTTTAAAAACAGCCGTATTTTTGGGAGCACTGATTTTAATGACGCTTAAAGTGAAAAAAAAAGTGAAATATTCCTTTAAATATCGTGCCGGGGGGGGGGTCTATAGTATTCCTGTGAAGTGGCACGTGTTCCCCTTGTTTAGAACAGTCCCTGCACAAAATTATAATTCTTACGGAAAAAAGTAATTTAAAACTGCTTGCGGTTTTATTGTAATGTCTGGTTGCAGCAATATGGATTAAAATCATTGAGAAAAATGGCATGGGTAGCCCCCCTGTCCATTACCAGCCCCTTTGGGTCTTGTACGGATATTAAGGGGAACCCCGTACCCAAATTAAAAATGGAAATGCGTGAGGCCCCCAGGCCCTATATACTCAGAACAGCAGTATACAGGCGGTGCAAACAAGACAGGAACTGTGTAGGTTTGTTGTATTAAGTAGAATCTGTTTGTAATTTTGAACTGGTACATTTTTAAAGTGTAGCTCCAGTCAAAAAATCTATTTTTAAGATTTTTGGAAAACATAGGGAAGGGTTATCATCCCTGTATAATTTTATTTTGCCGTCCGTCTTTTTTCATCTCCCGTCCTGTTGTCTCCTTTCATTTGCAAGTAGGAGACGTTTGTAAGTTGGATGTTTGAAAGTAGGGGCCTGCCCTATATGCTCTGCATAAATTTGGGCCTAAGGTGTTGGTGTTGCCACAACACTGTAAGCCCTCAAAGTGACTATTGGTGGGCGCTGAAATGCCCTACTGTGAACTATTATATTAAGAATTGTAATTACATGCCATTGTTGAACAGTGGTAGAAAAATTGGGCCTTTGGTGGTTGTGGTGGTGGTGCTGGTGCCATAACACTGAAAGTCCTCACAATTACTCTCGGTGGGCGCTGGAACGGGCCCTGCTGTGAAATATTATATCAAGAATTGTAATTACATGCACCTGTTAAACAGGGGCCTTTGGCACTGGTGCCACAACACTGCAACACCTCACAGAAGCTCTGGTTGGAGAGCAGGATTGAGCCCTCCTGCAAAGTATTGCATCAAAATTGTAATTACACTCCCCTGTTAAACAGGGGCTGAAAAATTGGGCCTTAGGCACTGGTGCTGGTGTCACAACACTGCAATCACTCACAAATATTGTAGTTGAGCGCAGCAACGAACCCTCCTGCAAAATATTGCATAAAAAATTGTAATTATACGCCCCTGTTAAACAGGGGCTGAAAAATTGGGCCTTAGGCACTGGTGCTAGTGCCACAACACTGCAACCTCTCCCAGATACTCTAGTTGGAGTCCAGGAATGAGCCCTGCTGCAAAGTATTGCATCAAATATTGTAATTACATGCCCCTGTTAAACAGGGGCTGAAAAATTGGGCCTTAGGCACTGGTGCTGGTGCCACGACACTGCAACCTCTCCCAGATACTCTAGTTGGAGTCCAGGAATGAGCCCTGCTGCAAAGCATTGCATCAAAAATTTTAATTACACGCCCCTGTTAAACAGGGGATGAAAAATTGGGCCTTAGGCACTGGTGCTGGTGCCACGACACTGCAACCTCTCCCAGATACTCTAGTTGGAGTCCAGGAATGAGCCCTGCTGCAAAGTATTGCATCAAATATTGTAATTACATGCCCCTGTTAAACAGGGGCTGAAAAATTGGGCCTTAGGCACTGGTGCTGGTGCCACGACACTGCAACCTCTCCCAGATACTCTAGTTGGAGTCCAGGAATGAGCCCTGCTGCAAAGCATTGCATCAAAAATTTTAATTACACGCCCCTGTTAAACAGGGGATGAAAAATTGGGCCTTAGGCACTGGTGCTGGTGCCACGACACTGCAACCTCTCCCAGATACTCTAGTTGGAGTCCAGGAATGAGCCCTGCTGCAAAGTATTGCATCAAATATTGTAATTACATGCCCCTGTTAAACAGGGGCTGAAAAATTGGGCCTTAGGCACTGGTGCTGGTGCCACGACACTGCAACCTCTCCCAGATACTCTAGTTGGAGTCCAGGAATGAGCCCTGCTGCAAAGTATTGCATCAAATATTGTAATTACATGCCCCTGTTAAACAGGGGCTGAAAAATTGGGCCTTAGGCACTGGTGCTGGTGCCACGACACTGCAACCTCTCACAGAAGCTCTAGTTGAAGTGCAGGAATGAGCTCTGCTGCAAAGCATTGCATCAAAAATTGTAATTACACGCCCCTGTTAAACAGAGGCTGAAAAATTGGGCCTTAGCCACTGCTGACAGTGCCCAGAACCAAAAATGTTTTTCCAAGCTATCAGCAGGATCATTGAGGAGGAAGAGGATAGTCAGTCAACATAACAGGATAGTAACTCAGCATCAGCATAGGCAGTCTTGAAGGGATGGGACATTTAAAAAAAAATTATTCGGTTAAATCCGCTTCTGGTGCTTGGTAGCTGGTGGTGATCTAAGGCCGCGTACACACGGGCGGACTGTTCGCCCAACTTTGTTCGTCAAACAATCCGACAAACAGTCTGCTCAAAATTTGCATGAACAGTCCGCTGAAAGCGTGCGCGATGACGTGAACGGCACGTATGACGGGACGAGAAATTCGACGTCCAATACACTGCAATGCAACCTTCGCCGTGTAAATCCTTTCTGAGCATGCGCGAAACTTAGTTTGTCGAACAAGCCTACACACGAGCGGACTGTCCGCTGAAACCAAGTTTCAGCGGACTGTCTTACGGAAATTCCGAAAAACTTTGTTCGACAGACTGTCTGCTGAAACTGTCCGCTGAAGCCCACACACGAGCGGACTGTCCGCTGAAACACTGTTCAGCGGACAAAGTTGGGCGAACAGTCCGCCCGTGTGTACGCGGCCTAAGACTGATTCATCTTTATGAAGGTCAGTCGATCAAACGAGTCAATGGACAGGCGCACCCTGTGATTGGTTACAAAGCCTCCAGCAGCACTGAATGTAAGTTCCGAAAGAACACTGGATGCAGGACAGGCCAGTAGCTCAAGTAGGTTAGCTGAGGCATTCGGTCCGGAGTCCACTGGGTCACTAAGGATGACATGATCCGCAGCCACCTCCTCCCAGCCACGTACAAGTCCACGGGTTTCTTGGGACTGTAAATCATCCCTAAAAGACAGCTGCTGCTGCTGATGCTGAGCACCAGGCTCCACCTCCATGCTGACACAATCCTCCTCCTCTTCCTGTGTGATCGGCGGGACAGTGGGAACACTGTCTGGATAAAAGGGGCCTTGAGAGGCAAGGAAGTCCTCCTTTTCCTGCCTCTGTTCTGCCTCAAGTGCCCTGTCCATTTTTTCCCTGCAGCGTGTGCTCCAACAGGTGGACAAGAGGTGCAGTGTCACTGATGCATGCACTGTCACTGCTCACCATCCTCATGGCCTCCTCAAATGGTGACCGGACAGGGCATGCATCCCCGATCATGGCCCATGAAAAAAAATATGAGCTCCCCTTACCCTGTCCTGGTGCCGTAGTCGCACAGGTACTCATTGATGGCCCTCTGCTGCATGTGCAGCTACAGCAGCATGGCCAATGTTGAGTTCCAGCTGGTGGGCATGTAGGCACAGATAAGGCGGTTCTTGGGCAGGTTCAACTCCTTTTGGAGTTCAGCCACCTGAGCACTGGCATTATATGACTGGCGAAAATGAACACAGACTTTCCTGGTCTGCCTCAGGACATCCTGTAAGCCCAGGTACCTGCCCAAGAACCTCTGCACCACCAAGTTAACCACGTGAGCCACACAAGGCACATGGGTCAGTTGTCCCTGTCGGAGGGCGGAGAGGAGGTTGGTGCCATTGTCGCAAACCACCATTCCTGGCTTAAGCTGGCATGGCGTCAATCCCCTTTTAGCCTGCTCCTGCAGAGCTGACAAAATATCTGCCCCAGTGTGGCTCCTGTCCCCCAAGCACACCAGTGCAAGCACAGCACGGCATCTTTTTGCCTGCGTACTTGCGTAGCCCCTTGAACCCCTATTGAGCACGGCTGGTTCTGAGGACAAAGCACAGAGAGAGGCTATGGAGGAAGAAGAAGAGGAGGGGGTGAAGAAGAGAGGTGTGTCACAACCAGTAGTAGCATTTTGGAGGCGTAGTGGTGGAACAACCTCCAACACTACTGCACCTTGTCCTGCATCCTTCCCAGCTGCCCAAAGAGTGACTCAATGCTCTGTGAAAGATAGGTAACGTCCCTGTCCATGCCTGCTGGACCATGAGTCAGCGGTAATATGCACCTTACCGCTGACCGCCCTGTCCAGCAAGGCATGGACATTGCCTTCCACATGCTGGTAGAGAGCCGGAATCGCCTTCCTTGAGAAAAAGTGGCATTTGGGAACCAGCCACTGAGGAACCGCCCATTGCACAAACTCATGGAATGGGGCAGAGTCTACCAACTGAAAAGGCAGCATTTGAAGTGCTAGCAATTTAGCCAAGCTAGCATTCAACCACTGGGCATGTGGATGGCTGGGAGTGAACTTCTTTTGACAGTCCAGCAGCTGGGGCAGGGAAATTTGCCTGGTACAATCGGATTTCGGTGTACTACTAGCAGAGTGTCCGCAAGTACTTGGCTGTGACACACCTAATTCTACACCTTCATTCCTCTCAGTGCAGGTTTCAGAGAGGACTGAAGGTTGGAGATCCCAGCTGATGAGGAGCAAGGAGAGGTCCGCTTTGCTCTTTGGTGAGGGTCTTTAAGGTACACTTGCCAACGAACTGCATGGCAGGTCAACATATGTCTGGTCAAGCATGTGGTGCCCAAGCGGCTGATCTTTTGGCCACGCGAGATATACGCTTGAGACATATGTTGCAAATGGCAGCGGTGCGATCTGATGCACTCGTGTCAAAAAAGCCCACACCAGTGAACTTTTGGAATAACGTGCAGAGGCAGTGTCCTGCACAGACGGAGCTCTGTGTGATTCAGTCGGTCTGCTGCCCTTAAGCTGGCCCCTGGAGGGCATCCTGCATCCTGCCTCATTGGAGATGTGCCTCCTCCTCTCTCCTATCAGGCACCAACATGGAGTCAGTGACCTCATTATTCCCTCCCTCTTCATCAATTGCAAACCTGGCAGTATGCTGCAGCTGGCAGATTGCTGTTCTTCTTGAGCATCCCGTCTCTCGCTCACGCTACTAGCTTCAGGTGTATACTGTGCAGGGGCTACAATTCACCGACTGTAACTGCTACAGATGCCTATGGTTTAGGACCAGAACAACACCAGCAATTGGGGTAGTTTCAGGTGGACACTGTGCAGGGGGCACAATACACCGACTGTAACTGCGCAACACACTACACAAGGCCATCACACAGGGCATTTCGACTCAAACACCGAGCTCATCCCTACTCTTGATGATGTCATCTTTAACCGCTTGCTGACCAGCCACCACCATTATACTGTGGCAGGTCAGCACGATCCTGTGAGCTGTCGTAGCTATACATTTACCTATACCTTTAAGCAGTATAGCAGGCACACTTGGGCCACCAGAGGTACATGCACTAACGTGTTCTGTTAGGAGAGACAGATTGTGAATTCTTAATAGCAAGGAACCACAATCTGTCATCCCCTCTAGTCATTCTCCTTTCCCCAGAGTTAGAACACACAGTCAGGGAACACAGTTAACCCCTTGATTGCCCCTAGTGTTAACCCCTTCCCTGCCAGTGACATTTATACAGTAATCAGTGCATTTTTTTAGCACAGATCGCTGTATAATTGTCAATCATCCCAAAAATGTGTCAAAGGTGTCTGATGTGTACGGCATAATGTCACAGTCATGATAAAAATTGCAGATCACCACCATTACTAGTAAAAAAAAAAATTATAATAAAAGTGGCATAAATCTATCCCCTATTTTGTAGACGTTATAACCTTTGTGCAAACCAATCAATATATGCTTATTGTGATTTATTGTAGCAAAAAGTACAAAATATTGTGATTTTTTCAAAATTGTCGCTCTTTTTTTGTTTATATCGCAAAAAATTTAAACCACAGAGATGATCAAATGCCACCAAAAGAAAGCTCTATTTGTGGGGAAGAAAAAGAACATCAATTTTATTTGGGTACAGCGTTGCATGACCGTGCAATTATCAGTTAAAGCAACGCAGTGTAGAATCGCAAAAAATGCTCTGGTCAAGTGGTTAATTGAGGTGCCATGTCTAAAGGTTATGGATGGCATTTTGGATATAAATCTACCAACATGGTGATCCATCGATAGTAGAGGCCAGTACTTCTGTATGACATTTCGTATTTTTGTTAATTCAAATATTTCTGTTCAAAATTTCTTATTGGTAACAATCAATAAATAGTAACAAAAATCAGTATATGGTATTGAAAGATAATTAAAAATTACAAGGGTCTATTAGTAATGTAATACATTGAACAGTGTGTTTGTTACAGAGGTACAAAGTTGAATAAGATAAAGTAAACAGCAATATCTTGATTGATTCTGGGTAGAACAAGCCATTTAGAGTGGAAAATCTACTGTAGCGTTAAATAAGGGATGTGAGTATTATTCTGTAGGAAGAGAATGAGGCAACAGATAGATGCGATTCACAAATTGATTACGTCATCAATGGTATAGGTAGGGTAAGAGAAGGGGAAAGAGTGAGGGGAGGAAAAACAGATTAGTTTAAGAGGTAAGGGGGGGGGGGGGCAATAAAGATTTACTATGTTAATTTTTTGTGTCCTTGTCTGTGGGTGTATAATCGAATG
The DNA here is from genome assembly GCF_037356315.1 of Lithobates pipiens. Taxonomy (NCBI): domain Eukaryota; kingdom Metazoa; phylum Chordata; class Amphibia; order Anura; family Ranidae; genus Lithobates; species Lithobates pipiens. The sequence goes on along the minus strand of NW_027507758.1, from coordinate 321,999,676 downwards.
CTTCTAAGTGGTTATCTGTGAGTTTGTCAATTTGTTTCCCTTTGTAGTGTTGGGAATTGGGCGTTTCTGAGTTTGTGTGGTATTTGCTGGTTCTGTTTCAACATGGAATTTTTGGCCACCTGGTCCTGTTTTTCGCCGTGTTTCTTTGTCTTTTGGAGCATCAATTGGTTCCATATTTAAAGGAAGACTGTGATTGAGAAAAAGAGACGTTAGAGGAAATATTAGTAGCATTAGTAGCATTACCTCTAGATATGTTACCATGTGTTTTTTGTCTATTTCTTACGGAATTCCATCTGTATGCTTTTTCTTCCCTAAATGCATTTCTATCTCTCATCATTTTCTTTATTATTTTTAATAAGAACACCCTTGTCAAAATGTTTTAGGCATTGAGTCAGTAATTTCTCCTTTTCATTATATGATGTTGATTCTTTAGGGGTTGGAGTAACACATTTATTTGGCCTAGATCCTTGTCTAGATCATTAATTTGTTTTTTATATGCTGCTATTAACAGCAGCATCATCTCTTTAGAGCATTTGTATAGTGTTTTTTCCCACTTTTTTTTAAATAAACATCTTCTGTCTCAAAAGTTTGAAATATTTGCACTCTAAGACCAAAGGGATTTGTGTCTTCCTTGATATAATTTTCAAATGATTGTATATGCCAGTGTAATGATGAAAACAGAAGGGTGAGATCAAATTCCAACCACGCGCTTTGTCCAAAATTCTTTCAATAGCCTGCCATCCGATTGTCCCACTCCTTGCCTATAAAGCCAGCCATTGTAATGTATGACACAAGGGACATAAATGCAATTAAAAAAATATAAAAAATCTAGATAATTTCGCAGATAACCTCCTATGATGAACGGGGAAGGGAACCTGTTCCTGGATATCCTGGGTACATGTATATGTGGAGGCACAAAATGGTTATATCATATAGTTGAAATCACATTCACCATACTCACAAACTTGTTTGTTCTTTCCCCTCAGGGACACCATGTGGTCCCAGCGTGTATGACTCTAGTTACCTGTCCAATTCTTTGAGACTTGTCTTTCTGTATACTATTTCTCTATCTTGGGTGTTTGTTCACCCCATGCCCCGTGTGTGATCCTTGGTGGCTACTCACACTATTTTCAACCCTGTTTTTATGTGCTATCTGGCTATAGTTTTGGATCCTTGGGCAGTGTATCATTTTAACTGCTTCATTAATTGCCACATTAGATTCTATATGATATTTAAACTGCAAAGCTGACTATCCATGAGGAAGGAGTTAAGGGTATTCCAAATCGTGTGGGAAATGTCTATGCAGATCTCCATTCAATTACATTGCTATCATGCCATGACACACATGGTTCAATTTTGTACTTCCATTGTGTGTTTAGTCTTGCTAATTCATTGTTGACAGCCCAATACTTTTATCTCTATTTTGTCTTCACACATTTTTGTTTCATTTTATGTATGATGTATTTTGATACTAGTAAAATTATATTTTAAACTATTTTGCTACTTCCCTGTGCCTTTAAAGTCAATCTTTTCGGGGAGAAAATTTGGACTCCAATTTTAAGATAAAATTGGAGTCCAAAGCCCAACTTTTACAGTGGTAGATCACAGCATCTCACTACCAGGATTTAACACCATCTCAAGGCTGCATGTGGGAACAAGATCTGTGGTGGAGTTCAGGGCTGGACTGGGACAGAAATTTGGCCCTGGACTTCATCCAGACTGGCCCACTTACATTTTGAGTGTCCCATCAGCACTCCCTTACATCAGAGTGTCCCATCACCAGCCCCCTTACAACAGAGTGTCCTATTACCAGCCCCCTTATATCAGAGTGTCCATTACCAGCCCCCTTACATCAGAGTATCCCATCAGCACCCCTTTACATCAGAGTGTCCCATCAGCTCCCCCTTACATCAGAGTGTCCCATCAGCAGCCCCCTTACATCAGACTGGCCCATTACCAGCCCCCTTACATCAGAGTGTCCCATTACCAGCCCCCTTACATCAGAGTGTCCCATCAGCAGCCCCCTTACATCAGAGTGGCCCACTGAGCCATCGGCCCACCGGGAAACTCCCGGTAGTCCCGATGGCCAGTACATGGCTGGTGGAGTTCTATTACTGCAAGCACAACAAATGGGAGGGGTGGTGGAGACTTTGCAGGCATGGCACAATGTAAGTTACCCAAAGAGGGCATATCAAACCTCCTCCACAAACAGTTGATTTCAAGTGGGGCTTAACTGCTTGATGGGTAAACCAGGAATAAGGGTTGGGTCTCTGGATTATGTGTGCATGCTGGCCTCAGCAGGGTCTGAATGGACTCAACTGAGGGTGTCTCTAGTTGTAGGATGGTGGGTGGGGTGACATGATCTGCAGCAGGGCTCCCTTGTATTTCAATGTCTAAAATGTTTCAACTAAACTGAGATCCCACAGATTTTTTGCCATTGAGTTGTTATGTCATTTATGAGGTAACACCTTAGGGAAAGGGCCGCAGTGGAACATTTTGATCTTACATGTTCTGGTTACTGTCACTTGCCATGTTACTGATCTGAAGAAAGTGAAGAAAAAACAAAAATTTATTTTCATGCCAGCAGCTCAATTACTATGGAACTCCATCTTCCCATGGTAGAGTTTAATCTTACAAATATGTTCAATATAGTATGCACCATGAATACATTCAGCTGACTCTCCACGCTTCCTTTACTGTATTCCAATCATTTCCATACTTAGCTACCTCTTTTCATAGACATGAAACATCAAAAGTGCTTTTGTTTTGGACACAAGCCCTACACATTAAAAATAACAAAAGTAGAGCAGTCACCATATTTTGCATATTTTTTTATGGACACTTTTCTCAGTGCTGTTCATTGAAGGCTTCTCTTTGTCATCATCACCTTATCAATGTCACCAAGACAAACTGCCAGTGCTCACTGCTAACTGTCACTAATTCTCCTAACTTCATGCCAGAAACAATCATCATCTTTCATTGCAGTCACAGATAATGCATTTCCTAAATTGCCAATGTTAACTACAAGCTGTCAGTAATTCTTCTCACTTTGTCTCAGTCCTCGTATGCCATACAACTGTCATATAGTAGACTAGCAGACATTGTGCAGACATTATTCAGGGATAGATTTGGGGAAAGAATCAGAGTTAGAGAGCAAAACTGGAATTTATAAAACCCCTAACCATTGAAGGAACAATCTAGTATAGGGTCTCTTGGAAAGTGACTAACCCGAGTGTGTCAGGTCACCTAGAGCCCAGGTGACAGATGCACACCGTAGGGCTTAGGAGTGTACCGCAAGGTTGTGGAACCTACGGCTGACTGCTGCAGACGAGGGGTAGATCCCACTGGGGTTAGAGCGTAAGATTCCCTGGGGCGCGGAGTCTAAGAGCCAGCAGGTGTTCATCAGCGCCTCTAGTAAAGAGGATGGACTTGGCTGCAACTGGCTCCAGGTCGCGACCCCCAGGGTCCCCCAGCTCACACCCACTGTTATGATCTTCAGATAGTGAGTCTGACTTAGTGGAAGGGGACCTCTCTTACGGCTCTGGTTCTGGTCTCACTGGAATGGGAACAGGGAGACCGGAGCGCAGCGGGGTAGGAGAGTCCAGCCAGGTGCAGCAGCAGATGCCAGGTAGATGAGGATCCTCTTGGAGCGGGAGCTCTCTGTAGCAAGAAGGCAGCTGGGAGAAGACCACGGACCGTGGAATCAGGATGGCTGGATCTCAGGATGAGGAAGTAGCAGACACAGGAACAAGCAGGAGCCAGCAGAGGAATCAGGTACAAGCAGAGGTTCGGCAACAAAAATCAGTCCAAGAAGGGTCAAACAAGCCGGGGTCGGAGCAGGAGAGAACAGCAAGGTCAGACGGAGCCGGGTCAGGTATCAGATAAGGTTCAAGCAGAATAGCAGGTAACTTTGGGTACAAGCTGCAGACGAGACAGCACAGAACCCCTGCAGCTGTGCCTTTTAAAAGGGCCACTGGCGCCAATCGTGCTAACGCTCGCCCGTGCGTGCGTGTACCGCGCGCACATACGAACGACGTGCACCCGCGCGCGTCGGAAGACGCTCGTGCCCACGATGACCCGCGGCACGAGCGCGCATGCGCGTACGGAGAGCCGATTGCACGGAACGGGCGGATTCCTGACACCCACAGTAGGCAACAGGAGGATAGGGGTGGTCAGGGACAAAGCCAAGGTCGGGGTCACAAGCAGACAAGAATGGTTGGGTACGGGGGGCGTGGCCAGCGCACGAGCTGAATGGAAGCTTTGTGAGAGAGCTCCGTGACACGAACGGGCATATTAGCGACAATTCACAGCGAATATCGGTAAAAAAGATACGAACAGAAGACGGAAGAGTTCCTGAATCCGAAGGTGATGTCGAAAAAGCGGAAAGACTAACGGCATTCTCCTCTCAGTCAGCGGGCGGGAGAAAAAAGATGGCGCAGATCCTCTCACAGCTGCTATACCAGCAAAAGCCTCCTCAGGGAGAGCGCACTACACTGACATGCCTGAAGCTGCTCTAGAAGAATCACCTCACAAAACACATCTGGAATCTCCTCATGAGGAAGATTGCCTCAGCCCTACATGTCGCAGCCCGGCTAAAACTCGTATCAAACTGGATTTCACAGGCCAGGAGGTAAGCCATAAAATACCTCATATTAGTCAAGATAACACAGTCATAACTCCTATAGCTTCGCCTATAGCCGCATTCCCCACTAATAACCAGCCTATTCTGGACACCCAATTAAAATAAATGCTATTAACTTTACATACTTCACTTCATACGGATATTTTACAACTAACAAATCAATTCTCCAAAGCAGTGAACTCCTTAGGTGAAAGAGTACACACTATTGAGAACTCTATGGGAGACATGACCAATACTATTAATGACTTAAGAAGAAAATAAAGCTGAAAAAGAGTGGCTTAAGTTTAAAATCGCAGATTTAGAAGACCGCTCAAGGAAGAACAATCTCAAAATCAGGGGTATCCCTGAAAATATACAGCAGTCTTATCTTAAAAAATATGCCACTGACTTATTCTCCAACTTGCTGCCAGCTATACCAGCCTTAGAGCTCACAATTGATCGTATCCATCGGATTCCGAAACCGTCATTTCTCCCTCCACAGATACCACGTGATGTACTACTTAGAGTACACTTCTACCATGTTAAAGAACAAATCCTATTTAAAGTGCGACATCTAGGACAACTTCCACAACCATATAATACAATCCAGATTTATACTGACTTGTCTAAACATACTCTAGATATGAGAAGACAACTTTCCACGATTACAAAAGCTCTGCGTAATCATAAAATTGAATACCGTTGGAAACAACCATCTAAACTACTGATACAGAAGAACGACACCTACCATACAATCACTTCTGTGGAACAAGGCATTAAGTTACTTCACGCATGGGGTATTATCCCCGAACCAACTCCACCTATCGGAGCTAAGAAGAATCCGGAGAAACTTACGCCACAATGGCATTAGCTTTCATTGACTAGATCCGGTCAAAATACAATCCTATCTATAGAAAACCGATCTATCAGCTTGCCCGCCGTGCCGTGCGATACTAAATCTTTGGAACAGCTGACCTTTGAACTAATTCCCCATTCTAATGTTGCAGTATACATTGAAATGTTTACCACTGCAAGTTAAGTTTAATGTTTGGTTATATTTTTGTTTGTGCTTTTACTTTTATTTTTTTCTTCACAGTATCCTATACACAACTCATAGCATTCAAAGGGACAGGTATGTTGTGAACCTACAAAATTTGAATCAAAACTTTTCAGTCACAATATTTTTGGACATTTATAGTCATTTCAGACTAGAGATTGTTCACATGGAAGTAGAATTTAAAGCTATTATCAGGCTAGTATGTACTTACTTTTTCCATCTTATTAATATCCTTTTATGAGTATAAAGTTAATATCTTTAAATACTAATGGTCTTAACCATCCAGCAAAAAGAGCGTCGATGTGGCAAATGGCTAACACCCAGCGATGTCAAATATTGTGTATACAAGAAACCCATTTCAAAACAGGCGCTATTCCCACTTGCACCCATAAGAACTTTCCTCACATATTTACAGCATCAGGCCAACAGAAAAAAAGAGGAGTACTTATTGCCATACATCATTCAGTTCATTTTCAATTACATGAATCTATTGTAGATACCAATGGACGATACCTCATATTAATATGTACCATTGATAATACACTTACTACATTGGTAAATGTGTATGCGCCTAATAAAAGGCAATCACATTTTCTGAATGGCCTGATGAGAAAAATAAGTAAATGCCGAAAAGGTGCCTTAATAATTTGTGGAGACTTCAACACAATACATGAACAAGAACTAGACACTTTTAATCCCAAAACCAGAACCAACTGTGCACTTAAAATTTTTTTGAATAAAAGCGATCTCTATGATGTATGGAGATGCCATCATCCTGGAGATCGTGAATACACATATCATTCCCTGGTACATAATACCTATACTCGTATCGATTATATTTTTACGGATAAGTGGTTATTGCAGCGGGGGAGGGAGTCTGACATTGCACCCATCACTTTGACTGATCATGCCCCAATTAGTATGACTATTCTACCTAAACACTCTCAAACGACCCATTTTCTATGGAGAACAAATGCATATCTTATCAAAATGCCTACCTATGCTACAGCGATACAAAACCAGATAACTGAATTCTTTAAATATAATGTGGGATTGGTGTCAGACTCCGCCACCCTATGGGGTGCTCATAAAGCATTTAGTAGGGGAATCCTAATGCAACTGAATGCTCAATTCAGGAAAAATAAAACAAAACTCATTGAGAAACTAAATGCTGACATTAAAACATTAGATTCCCAAAACCAATGTCACCCATCACAACAACTGAAAACTAAACTACAAATATTACGACAGGAACTCAGAACGACTTTATTGGATACATTTGAAAAACATACTAGAAAACTTAAAGCTAAATATTACCATACTAGCAACAAAGCAGGAAAAAACATGGCACTTCGGATCAAAGGCAGATATTCCAAATCAAAGATTCCATATCTATACTACCCTATTACTAGAGAAAAATTGCAAGACCCCCAAGACATAGCGAATGCATTTAGCTGTTATTATAGCTCCCTTTACAATCTTAAAGATGATTCTCAAACTCCCACACCTACCCCAAAGATAATAAGTGATTTCTTAGATACTATTAGTCTCCCATCATTAACTACTGATCAAATCTCTGAACTTAATGTCCCATTTTCAGTGGAAGAAATTGCTAGAACTATAGACTCCCTGCCCAACAATAAATCTCCGGGCCCAGACGGAATGATAGGAGAATACTATAAATTACTTCGAGATATACTGGCTCCCCACTTATGCTCACTTTTTAACGAAGCGGCATCCAAATCAGAATTTCCGGCTGAGATGCTTCAGGCCTTGATCATAACACTGCCGAAACCAGGCAAAGATCCCAACGCTCCCCAAAATTTCAGACCGATTTCATTATTGAACATTGACATCAAAATATATGCCAAAGCAATAGTGAATCGACTGATGAACTACATACCACACCTCATTCACAAAGATCAATCTGGCTTTACTAAAGGTCGACAATCTTCAGATGCAACTAGACGTCTGATTGATATTATACACTTCACTGAGAGACATCAAACGCCTTCTCTGCTCCTTTCTTTGGATGCAGAGAAGGTGTTTGATAGGGTCCATTGGGGCTATTTACAGTCAGTGCTTTTAAAATTCGGCTTTCATGGAAATATTTTATCGGCAATTTTTGCACTGTATAAGGGCCTCTCAGCGAGAGTATACACAAATGATATGATGTCTAGGCCCTTTGGCATCTCGAATGGAACACGACAAGGTTGCCCCTTATCTCCTTTAATATTTAATTTAGCCATTGAACCTCTAGCAGAATGTATACGATCTGACACAAAACTATCTGGTATAAAAATTGGGCAAATAGATAATAAAATAAGTCTGTTCGCAGATGACATAGTGCTTATAGTGTCTGATCCTATTTCATCTCTCCCGAATCTCCAAAATATACTAACGACATTTGGAGCAGCATCATATTATAAAATCAATGAAACCAAGTCCCATATTTTAGACCTAGGATTAGATAACACAACCAGGCAGTTATTGTCTAATAAATACTCCTACCACTGGAAAGACGAGGGGATTTCTTACTTAGGAATCACTCTCACTAACAAAACAAAACAGTTATTTAAAACAAACTTTTTACCATTTAAGAAACATTTTGAAACAGATCTGACAACACTTAGTAAATTCGAATTTACATGGGCTGGTCGCCTGGCAGCTTTCAAAATGATGACCTTACCAAAATTATTATATCAACTCAGGTACCTTCCAATATGTATCCCTAAATACTACTTTAAATCCTTACAAAGCAGTTTGGGAAAATATCTATGGAATGGCAAAAAATCCTGTTGTGCATACCATATACTAATTAAACATAGAAATATAGGTGGTGCGACCGTACCTGATCTACAGGATTATTATGACGCAACTCTTTTGACCCAATTGCAAGAATGGTTCTTGCCTACTCCTAAAACTTTATGGGGACAAATTAAGAAAGACATCACACGACAGCCTAATATGCAATTCTGGTTACTTAGTAGGAAAATTAAGTCCACAATTACAGCTCAATACCCACCAACGGTGAAAGCGACGCTACACTCTTGGCAGAGAATCATCACATACAAATGGGATAAAACTCCAATCACGGTGTTAAACCCTCCCCTAACAATCATACCAACATTAATTCCTGGCGTACAAATACACGACTGGAATTTGGGTCGGGATATCAAACTTGGTTCCTTCTTCCAACAGGGCTCATTAAAGTATTTTCCTCAGTTAAGTAATGAATTACAGCTTCCGAATTCTGAGCGATCTACATATATTCAAATAGAAAAGTGTCTGCTACACAATCCACAACTCAGAGCTTCAATCCCGGTTAAAATATGGTCTTTCCTCAATAACCATGCCACCTCACAGAAAGGAGTAGCTACAATATACCCAATTCTAGGGGAAAAAAACATACCCAGCAAACTACCTTCCTTCCTTAAATGGGAACAAGATTTGGGGCAAGACTTTTCAATTAAACAATGGATGGCTTCCCTACGAAGCATATATAGGGCCACTGCATGTGTTACACTATGGGAATTGTTACAAAAAATTGTTCAAAGACAATACCTGACTCCACATATCCTAGCAAAATTCAAGGGGAACTCGTCACCTAATTGCTGAAGAAATTGTACCCAATTGGGGACCCTATTTCATATTATGTGGGACTGCCCAAGCTTACATAACTACTGGCAGGCAATCTCCCATTTACTCACTTCCATAACAGGTATTGTCTTTCACCAGAACTAGCCATTCTGAATATGAATTTACATAACGTTTCCCAAACAATATCGTAACGTAGTAACACATATACTTTTAGCTGTGAGACTATCCATAACTAGAAAATGGAAAACTGACTCTCTTCCTACTATGACAGAAGTTATAGAATTAACCCAACTCCACCACTCCTACGAATTGTTATTTCCTAATGACAAATCCCTATATATTAAGGAACAACAACTATGGGAACCTTGGAGTACATGGTACAAAAATTATACTTCCACAATTTAGATAATGCTGATTCTTTAATCATATAGAAGAAAGAACTCCTGTGCGTTTTAATATTTTTTGGATGGCTTTAAAAATAATTTCATAACAAAGTGACAAATATACCACATGTCTGTTTATCTGAATTGAGCTGCGGAGTAAGAATAGATCTTTATTTTCCTTCATAAAAGATAACTACTGTGTTTGAATTTCCTCTAGGATGTTGGCCTAGGTACTCCAAGACACAGATAGATCCCTGTGAGGGGTGTCTTGAGGTCCAGAAGTGGCCATTATCCATATCGCTATTTATAAATCTTACAATAATTATATTATGGACTTTATTATACAAGTTCTAAGAGACTTACTCTTGTTCGAGTCCCTTTATGACTATGAATATTAGATACTTGGGAATACTACTTTATTCTTTATTGTGGACTATTTGTTTCTATGCTATATTGTGCTGAGAAAACCCTGTCACTACATTATACTGTGTTATGTTACTTTTATTACTATATATTATTTTTTTTTGTTTTGTAACCCTTGTTGTAACTAACTCTGCTAAAAATCTCAATAAAAACATTTGAAAAGAAAAGAATAGTCGGGTACACGCCAAAAGGTCAGGATCACAGGCCAACAGGGATAGTCAAGACACGCCAAAGTCGGTAACGGAAAACAGTAGCAGAGCACACGGCAGGAAACCGGAAGCTAACACACAAAGGTTGATCAGCATGATTGGCTAGCAGTGCACAGGTTAATATAGAGTAGTCTGATAGGAGCTAGGGTGGAGCCATGCCAGAGGATGGATTATAAAAGCAGTCAGGTGAGGTTCAGCTGGTCTCTAGAAATGAACACATGGAGACAGGTAAGCAGACGAACTCTATTGCATAACCATGACAGTACCCCCCTCTTACGAGGCCTCCCCCTTCCCTGCCTGGGACCAGGTTTAGAAGGAAACTTCAAATGAAACTTCCTCAACAGATGAGGTGCAAAGAATCTGTCGTACAAAAATGGGAACCAAGGCAGGGGCAGAAGGGAGACCAGGAAGAGGAACAAAATGAGCCATCTTGGAGAACCGATCGATTTCTACCCAAATGGCCATATTATTCTCTGACAGTGGAAGATCAGTGATAAAATCCATGGCGATATGAGACCAGGGCTCCTTAGGAATGGGCAAGGGCATGGGAAGACCAGCAGGGGCTTGAGTGGAAGATTTAGACTGAGCACAGACGTGACAAGCCTTAACATAGTCTTTAACATCCGAGCGGAGATTAGGCCACCAGTAGTGACGACTGATGAGCAGGAAGGATCGGAGGAACCCAGCATGACCTGCCACCTTGGAATCATGTCCCCAATGAAGCATCTTAGTTCTTCGTGGGAACAAAGGTCTTACCAGGAGGAATTTTTGATTCCAGGGTGGTAGAATGGGCAACAATGCATGAGGTAGGAATGATCGGCTCAGGATCAGGGTTGGACTCCTCGTCCAAAGTGTCAAATGACCTAAAGAGCGCATAAGCTCGACCGTTGCAGGAACCAGGTTTGTACGTAATCGTGAATTTAAAACGAGAAAAGAAGAGACTCCACCTGGCCTGTCTGGGGTTCAGACGTTTAGCATTCTGTAGGTACTGTAGATTCTTATGATCAGTAAAGATCGTTATGGAGTGAGGGGAACCTTCCAAGAGATGACGCCACTCCTCCAACTCCAATTTAATTGCAAGAAGTTCCCGATCACCAATGGCATAATTTCTCTCTGCCTGAGAATTTTTTTTGGAGAAGAACGCACATGGTTGACGTTTCTTCTCAAAGTCCTGAAGAAGCACAGCTCCCACCCCCATCGAAAAAGCGTCTACTTCAATAAAAAATGGGTACTCAGGATTTGGTCTCCTCAAGAGGGGTCCAGAGACAAAGGCCTATTCAGATCGTGAATCGCAGAGACAGCCTCGGGAGGCCAGTCTTTAGCATTCGCACCCTTCTTGGTCAAAGCGATAATAGGCGCAGCAATGGAAGAGTAATTCCTTATGAACTGCCTATAATAATTTGTGAAGCCAAAAAAGCGCTGTGTGGCCTTGAGGCTAGCGGGAAGGGGCCAGTTGGTAATGGCTGAGACCTTTCTGGGATCCATGCAGAGACCCGCACTAGAAACAAAACATCCCAGAAACAGGATCTCGGAACATTCAAAGGAACATTTCTCCATCTTGGCATAGAGATTGTTCTCTCTAAGGCGCTGAAGTACGGTGCATACATGGTTTCTGTGAGCAGGCAGATTTTCGGGAAAAGATGAGAATATCATCCAGATAGATGACAACAAACTGGTACAGTAGATCCCTGAATATTTCATTGACAAAGTTCTGGAACACAGCTGGAGCATTACACAAACCAAAAGGCATAACCAGGTATTCGTAATGTCCGTCCCTAGTGTTAAACGCGGTCTTCCATTCGTCACCTTCCCGTATTCGAATGAGATTGTATGCACCTCTGAGATCCAACTTAGTGAAAATGGAAGCCCCCTTCAACCTGTCAAATAGCTCAGATATTAGAGGTAAGGGGTAACGGTTTTTAATAGTCACAGCGTTTAAACCTCTATAGTCGATGCAGGGTCTGAGGGTACCATCCTTTTTGGCAACGAAAAAGAACCCTGCTCCTGCAGGCGATGAGGATTTCCGGATGAAACCTCTCTCCAGATTCTCTGCGACATACTCAGACATGGCCTGGGTCTCTGGAATGGACAAAGGGTATGTACGACCCCTGGGCAGGGTTGCTCCAGGGACAAGGTCAATAGCACAGTCAAAAGATCTGTGGGGAGGAAGCACCTCAGCAGACTTCTTGCAGAACACATCCTGGAAATCGCTGTATGCCGCGGGAAGATCGGACGATACAGATGTGGTAGCAATGGAAAGTTTCCTCTTGGGGGTCACCTTGGGAAGACAGGATGAGAAACACGAAGGACCCCAGGCCAGGATCTGCCCAGAGACCCAGTCCACATGTGGCGAGTGGAGCTGTAGCCAAGGAAGGCCCAATACAATGGGGGTAGAGGCCTTGGGAAGGATGAGGAAGGAGATCCACTCCTGGTGGAGTATCCCTACCGACATCCTAATAGGTAGCGTCTGGAAACGGATAGGGCCCCCTGGGAGCACAGTGCCATCAACTGCCGAGACTACTAGTGGAGTAGCGAGGGGAGAAAGGGTAAGTTTCATTGAAGAAGCAGTTCTCCAGTCCATAAAATTGCCGGCAGCCCCAGAGTCCAGATATGCTAGGACCGATTGGGGAGAAGTGCCTACATGGAGGAGCACCGGAAGAAGGAGATGAGAAGGTGATGTTTCTGGGTCCAATACTCCACCTACCAAATGTATTAGACCCGAGAGTTTTCGAAAATGACCCTTGCCCCCACAATAAAGACACACGCCCAGAGTTCTACAGGGGGTTAGTCTGGTCCGGCCCAGCTGCATGGGTTCCTCAGCAGACAGAGGATGATCCACAGGGCGACGGGGAAAAAGCTCAGGCTGACTAGGACCTAGGGGGCTCTGGCGTCTTTTTTCTAAGGACCTCTCCTTGAAACGAATGTCAATCTGATTACATAAGGAAATTACATCGTCCAGACTGGCGGGGATAGCTCTTCCTGCTAATTCGTCCTTCACTTGGTCAAAGAGGCCATGTAAAAAGGTTGCGACCAGGGCCTCATTGTTCCAGCTCAATTCCGCTGTAAGGATACGGAACTGAAGTGCATATTGGCCCACTGAACAAGATTCTTGGCGAAGGCATAAAAGGGCACTAGCCACAGAAGAAACCCGAGCTGGCTCCTCGAAGATGTTACGAAAGAGCTTCAAGAAGTTGGACAGGCTGGAAACCACTGGATCATTTTTCTCCCACAGGGGAGCAGCCCAGGCTAAAGCTTCACCGGAGAGGAGGGAAATTATATAAGCTACCTTTGCCCGATCAGACAGAAAGTTTTGAGGCTGGATCTCAAAATGAATGGTGCATTGGCTGAGGAAGCCCCTGCAGGCCTTGGAGTCCCCAGAGAAATGGGACGGAGCTGGCAGTAATAATGAATGCATGGATGCAACTGGTGCGATAGGTGCAGTCGCAGACTGTACTTGAGGCTGCAGGTTCGGGGTTCCCAAGGAAGCCTGTAGCTGCTCAAAGCGGGAAGCCAGATCCTGAAGGAATCGCATCACCTGAGTCTGATTAGATTCCTGGGTTTCGAATCTCCGCACTATGCCCTGCAATGGATCAACTGCAGGGAGCGGCACGTCAGCCGGGTCCATGGCTGATCAAACTGTCAGGTCACCTAGAGCCCAGGTGACAGATGCACACCGTAGGGCTTAGGAGTGCGCCGCAAGGTTGTGGACCCTACGGCTGACTGCTGCAGACGAGGGATAGATCCCACTGGGTTTAGAGCGTAAGATTCCCTGGGGCGCGGAGTCTAAGAGCCAGCAGGTGTTCCCCAGCGCCTCTAGTGGTGAGGATGGACTTGGCTGCAACTGGCTCCAGGTCGCGACCCCAAGGGTCCCCCAGCTCACACCCACAGTAGGCAACAGGAGGATAGGGATGGTGAGGGACAAAACCAAGGTCGGGGCCACAAGCAGACAAGAATAGTCGGGTACACGCCAAAAGGTCAGGATCACAGGCAAACAGGCATAGTCAAGGGAATAGAGAAAGAGACGGCGCCCTCTAAGTGCAGCAATAAAGTTGCTAAAATGTATTAAAAATGGTTAAAAAACACTCACATTAAATTAGTGGTGTACAGGCACATCAGGGATGTAATGTTTCATCCGTATGTCCATGGGGGCGACTCGCAGGGCTGTAAGGCAGGGTTTCAGGCATCTGACTTTATGACCGATGGTTGGTGTTTTGGTCTATTCCTTGTGTTCCTCGGAATGGTCAGAGCAGACAGGGTAGTGCTGGTAGCTGTAGTGCCTTTAGTCCGATGTTCAAGGAGTCGGTGTCCTCAGGAGATGGGCTGGGCAAAGCGGCGCTTCGGAGCATGCATGCTCCTTCATCAGGCATAGTCAAGACACGCCAAAGTCGGTAACGGAAAACAGTAGCAGAGCACACGGCAGGAAACTGGAAGCTAACACACAAAGGTTGATCAGCAGAATTGGCTAGCAGTGCACATGTTAATATAGAGTAGTCTGATAGGAGCTAGGGTGGAGCCATGCCAGAGGATAGATTATAAAAGCAGTCAGGTGAGGCTCGGCTGGTCTCTAGAAATGAACACATGGAGACAGGTAAGCAGACGAACTCTATTGCATAACCATGACAGAGTGCACATATATTTTTTGACTTTTCTACCTGGGAAATGATCAACAACAAGCATATATTTATAGTACTGTATTCCAATTGCATAAGTTTTACCTTTCAGGTAGAAAAATATTACTCCTGCGGTATTATTTGTGAAGGTCTCTTATCTTCAATGCATGCTTTGTCAAGTAAGAACACATAATAAATAAATATATGTATGTATACATTAAAGGATCATAACCATTGGGAGGGCATCACACCCCTATAGAGAAGATACCAACATGCTTTGCATAATTTCAGCAGCCATACTAAGCCAATATGGGACTTTGTTATTACCACGTCACACCATTCTTTTTTGTAAAATCAAATAAGTTTATTTTGTATTTCATAAAATATCAAGCTTTAAAATACCCAGGCTGGTACAGATGTATTATTATATAGTATAAATTAGGGATTTGCTGAACAACCACTGGTTTGGTTCGCACCAGAACACCGCAAACAGACAAAAAGTTCTAGCGAACATGCAAACCCTATCAAAATTTATGGGACACAAACATGAAAAATGAAAGGCTTGTATGCAAGTTATTGCCATATAAAGGAAAAAATTTAATTTAAACTTGCTTGTAGCTAAAAATGTATTGCCATTGCCAGGCAATATAGATGAAAAATCAGGGAAACAAAATGGCGTAGGGTCCCCCCCCCCTCAGTCCATACCAGTCCCTTCAGGTCTGGTATGGATTTTAAGTGGAACTCCACACCAAAATGTAAAAAACAATTGGCGTGGGTGTCCCCTCCCCAAAATCTATACCAGACCCTTATCCAAGCATGTAGCCTAGAGGTCAGGATAGGGGAGATGAGTGAGCAACACCCCACCTGAACTGTACCAGGCCACATGTCCTCAACATGGGGAGGGTGCTTTGAAGCCCCCCTCAAAGCACCTTGTCCCCATGTTGATGGGGACAAGAGCCTCTTCTCGACAACCCTGGCCATTGGTTGTCAGGGTCTCTGGGTGGGGGGATTATTTGAATCTGGAAGCCCACACATCCTGCCCCCTATGTGAATGGGTATCTGGTAAATTGTACCCCTAACCATTCTCCAAAAAAGTGTCAAAAAGTAAAAACCACACCAGACTGTTTTTGACACTACCTTTATTTAAAAAAAAAAAAGTGTCCTGCAATGTCTATCCATCTTTAATCACTCTGCCCAATGTACCTAAAAAACTGAAAAAACCCCGCCTGCTTGGGAGGCCTCCCGGTGACTGCTGTCTTTTTTTGCTTTGATAGCTCTTATATAGGCAAAGACGGGGCTACCCGCTGATGTAACCAGATGACCCTGCCCCCTCTGATCTCATGTCACATGAAATCACATGATGTCAGAAGGAGGTGGGATCAATCAGTTATATCACCAGGTGGCCCAGCCCTTGCCTAAATAACAGCTGTCAAAGCCAAGAAACAGCAGTCGGCGGGAGGCCTCCTATCGAGGTAAAGCTTTTTCATTTTGTTCTATTTTTTGGGTCCATCGAGGGGCATGATTGAAGGTGGATGGACATTGTAGGACACCTTTTTTTTTAATAAAGGAATTGTCAAAAACTGTCTGTTGTGGCTTTTTCTTTTTGACAATTTTTTGGTGAATGGCTAGGGGTACAATGTACCGATACCCAATCACATAGGGGGGCCGGGATTTGGGGGTTGTTGGGACCATGTTGAGGGCAAGGGGCCTCGCATGGTTCAGAAGGGGGTCTCATTCGTCCATCCCCCCTTTCCTGGCCTGGTGAATTTTAGAACAATCAATTGGAACAATTTATAAACTCTCAGGTATATACAGGCCAGAACAGGTGACAGAACAGTGCATGCATCCTTTATCAGTAGCCACTGGTGTGACTAAAATAAGTCAAGCTCACATGACCATGTCCTGGTACCATACTCACACAGGTACTCATTGATGGCCCTCTGCTGTGTGTGCAGCCGCTGTAGCATTGCCAATGTTGAGTTCCATCTGGTTGACATGGCACAAATGAGACGCTGGGTGGGCAGGTTGAATTTCCATTGAATGTCAGCCAGCCAAGCGCCGGTATTGTATGATCTCTGGAAATGCCTACAGACTTTTCTGGCCTGCCTCTGCAGATCTTGTAAGCCTGGGTACCTGGTCAAGAAACACTGCACCACCATATTTTTTGCCATTGTCACATGCAACCATTCCTGGCTCAAGCTGCCAAGGAGCCAACCACCTTTGAGCCTGCCCCTGCAGAGCTGACAGAATCTCTGCTCCAGTGTGGCTCATGTCTCCTAGAAAGACCAACTGAAGTGCCGAAAGCCAACTTTTAGCCTAACTGCTTGTGTAGCTCCTTGAACGCTGGTTAAGAGGACAATTCAGCAGAAGAAGAAGAGGAGTGGAATCACCACCAGCTTTTTGGAGGCATGGTGGGGGAACAAGCTCCAACAAGGAGGGGAACGGTGCGATCTACTGCACATGTGTTGAACAAAGCCCATGCCAATGACATTTTGGAAGAAAGCGGGGAGTCAGCAGCACCCTGCACCAGTGCAGCTCTGTGGTGTGATGCAATAGGGTGGCTGCCCTTTAGCTGGCCCCTGGAGGACATCCTGCCTTGTTGGAGTTGTACCTCCTCCTCACTTTCCTCCTCTCTTCTCTCAGGCACCCAAGTACAGTCAGTGACCTCATAATTCCCTCCCTCCTCATCACTGGAGCAAACTTGGCAGAATGCTGCAGCTGGTGGAACATGACTGTTAGTTTCTTTGTCCTTCTGTGGCACCCCCTCTCTCTAGTCTCATGTTACTCCCTTCCTCAACCTGGGAACCAACATCGGAGCATTCAAATTTCTGTGTATCCTCCAGCAGCATGTAAACAACACTATGGTCGAATAATTCTGGTGACTCCTCTGTACATGATGGTGGGGCTATGGAAGGAGTAACTGTGGAAAAGGAACTGCTTTGGCAGCTACGTTGAAATGCAAACTAGAATGAGCCTGGGTGACAAAGCATGAGGAGGATGAGGACGGCTTAGTTATCCACTCCACCGACTCAATAACATGGCCAGCAGCAGAAAAAAAGGACCAGCATGCCCCATCTGCAGAGGATGTCCATGACCACCACTTTTCACTGTAGACAAAGAGGCTGCGTGCTCTCTTTTAGTGGCCTGTGAGCACCTGCCTCTTCTTTGTGGCCTTCTGGACATGATAAGGGTTTTTTTTTCACACCGCACTACACTGTGTTATATACTGTACACCGCCTGCACTGTATTATATACTGTACATGACTGCACTGTTTTATATATTGTACACCACCTTAATTGTATTATGTACTGTAAACAGACTGCAATGTAGTATATACTGTACACCGACTGCACTCAATTATAAACTGTACAGCACCTAAAGTGTATTATACACTGTACACACTGTATTATATACTGTGTACACAGCCTGAAGTGCATTATATACTGTACAACACCTGCACTGTATTATATACTGTACACTGACTGCAATGTATTATATATTATACACAAGGTATTAAATACTGTGTGCACTGCCTGAAGTATATTTTATACTGTGTACTGCCTGCACTGTTATATAGTATATAACCGCTTGCATTGTATTATTTACTGTACAGCGCCTGCACTATATTGTTTACTGTACACTGACTGCAATGCATTATATATTGTACGCACTGTATTATATACTGTGTACACAGCCTGCACTGTAATATATACTGTACACCACCTGTACTTTATTATATACTGTACACTGTCGGCACTGTATTATATACTGTAACAGCCTACCTTGTATTATTTACTGTACACCGCCTGCACTATATTACTATATATACAATAATATACTATAATAAACTATATTACTGAGTGCAATGTATTATATATTGTACACCGCCTGCACTGTATTATATACTACACTCTGCCTGTTCTGTAATATATACTGTACCCTGCCTGCACTGTATTATATACTGTACCATGCCTGCACTGTAATATATACTGTACCTTGCTGCACTCTATCCACTAACTAATCTGCCTAATCTAATCTAAAATTCTCTACACAACACACTACATACGGCCCCGTGTAAGCAGCCTGATATACAGTGGTGTGAAAAAGTGTTTGCCCCCTTCCTCATTTCCTGTTCCTTTGCATGTTTGTCACACTTAAGTGTTTCGGAACATCAAACCAATTTAAACAATAGTCAAGGACAATACAAGTAAACACAAAATGCAATTTGTAAATGAAGGTGTTTATTATTAAAGGTGAAAAAAAATCCAAACCATCATGGCCCTGTGTGAAAAAGTGATTGCCCCCCTTGTTAAAACATACTATAACTGTGGTTGTCCACACCTGAGTTCAATTTCTCTAGCCACACCCAGGCCTGATTATTGCCACACCTGTTCACAATCAAGGCATCACTTAAATAGGAGCTGCTTGACACAGTAAGGTCCACCAGAAGATCCTTAAAAGCTACACATCATGCCGAGACCCAAAGAAATTCAGGAACAATTGAGAAAGAAAGTAATTGAGATCTATCAGTCTGGAAAGGGTTATAAAGCCATTTCCAAAGCTTTGGGAATCCAGCGAACCACAGTGAGAGCCATTATCCACAAATGGCAAAGACATGGAACAGTGGTGAACCTTCCCAGGAGTGGCCGGCCGCCCAAAATTACCCCAAGAGCGCAGTGACGACTCATCCAAGAGGTCACAAAAGACCCCACAACAACGTCAAAGGAACTGCAGGCCTCACTTGCCTCAGTTAAGGTCAGTATTCATGCCTCCACCATCAGGAAAAGACTGGGCAAAAATGGCCTGCATGGCAGAGTTCCAAGGAGAAAACCACTGCTGAGCAAAAAGAACATCAAAGCTCGTCTCAATTTCTCCACAACACAGCTTGATGATCCCCAAGACTTTTGGGACAACATTCTGTGGGCCGATGAGACAAAAGTGGAACTCTTTGGAAGGTGTGTGTCCAAGTATATCTGGCGTAGAAGGAACACTGCATTTCATAAAAAGAACATTATACCAACAGTAAAATATGGTGGTGGTAGTGTGATGGTCTGGGGCTGTTTTGCTGCTTCAGGACCTGGAAGACTTGCCGTGATAAAAGGAACTATGAATTCTGCTGTCTACCAAGAGATCCCGAAGGAGAATGTCCGACCATCTGTTCGTGTACTCAAGCTGAAACGAACTTGGTTTCTGCAGCAGGACAATGATCCTAAACACACCAGCAAGTCCACCACCGAATGGCTGAAGAAAAACAAAATGAAGACTTTGGAGTGACCTAGCCAAAGTCCTGACCTGAATCCTATTGAGATGTTGTGGTATGACCTTAAAAAGGCCGTTCATGCTCGAAAACCCTCTAATGTAACTGAATTAGGACAATTCTGCAAAGATGAGTGGGCCAAAATTTCTCCAGGACGCTGTAAAAGCCTCATTGCACGTTATCGCAAACGCTTGGTTGCAGTTGTTGCTGCTAAGGGTGGCCCAACCAGTTATTAGGTTTAGGGGGCAATCACTTTTTCACACAGGGCCATGATGGTTTGGATTTTTTTTCACCTGTAATAATAAACACCTTCATTTACAAATTGCATTTTGTGTTTACTTGTGTTGTCCTTGACTATTGTTTAAATTGGTTTGATGTTCCGAAACACTTAAGTGTGACAAGCATGCAAAGGAACAGGAAATGAGGAAGGGGGCAAACACTTTTTCACACCACTGTAGTGTGAGGCGTGGACTTAGCTCCTAAACCACGATTGGCCAAAAGCACCCTGCCATTGATCAATCATAGCTCTCACAGCACATTATGCTGTGATTGGCCAAAGAATGCCGGTCGGGTGCGATCTCACAGTGCATTATTGTGCACTCCATGGCGCTCAAATTTGCCATGAACGCCCCATATGTTTGTTTGTTCTGCAAACAAATTAACCTCCGATGTTTGAGTCAAACTTACATTCGACTCAAACATCAGGGCCATCCCTACCATAAATAGATTGCATCCCCTACATCTTCCATCCTTTATGTATCCTTTGTATTGTGGGACTATACTATCCCCAAATATGTCATATCAGCACAGGAGGATATAACTGTATCTGCCACTTCCTCAGGAGATTGGTAGGGTATGTCTCTATAAGCATAAAAATAGGAATTATAAAGATATACAAGATATTGAAAATGCTATAAGATTAAAATTAGCCAGCCATGTTAAAAACAATACATGGTATACAGTATGCCCAACATGATGCGCACCTGAAACACCCCAAGCCAGCAAATCTTAAAGCAGAACTCCTGGCAAAAACTTTTTTACGTGTCCTTGTTGCTGATCTCCTACCTTCACCAACGTTGCCATCCATGTTCTTCTGAGCTCTGTAGTTCCTCTGCAATAGCCTGCTGATCTTGCTGAAAAACCATTATAGCCTGCTGACATCCTGTTTGTAAGACCCTTGGCTTCTATCCCTCTCTTAAGCTCAGCCAGCAGTCTGACACTCCCACTTGTAGTTCAATTCCCAGCGAGCAGGGAGTTCTATTTTCTGTAGTGGGCGGAGGGGTCTCATAGCCCCCAGTCTGTGGCACACATGGAGGTGGTGTCCTCCTCCTCCTCTCTCCTCCCTCCTCATCTGCTCCTTGCCAGTCTCTGCCCCTCCACTCCGCCCCCCCCCCTGCTGACCGCCCATTCGCTATCTCTGTGCATAGCCTGATTGTTATCAGATGACTGGATGACACAGCATGGATCTCTGGCTGTGACAGGTATTGTATGCGAGAACACCGATCACTGTCATCTCCGGCATTGTGATTGATAGTGCACTGTGCCAATCCAGTGGGAGATTACAGTGATTGGTGTTCTTGCATACAATACCTCTCATAGCCAGAGATCCCTGCTGTGTCATCTGGTGATTTGCGCTAACGATCCCGCCATGCACTGGTAGGTCATTGATGAGTTGCACTGGGGGCCACTGATGAGATGCACTGGGGAGCCACTGATGAGCTGCACTGGGGGCCACTGATGAGCTGCACTGGGGAGCCACTGATGAGCTGCACTGGGGGGCCACTGATGAGCTGCATTAGGGGCCATTGATGAGCTGCACTGGTGGCCACTGATGAGCTGCATTGGCAGCCACTGATGAGCTGCACTGGGGGCTACTGATGAGCTTCATTGGGAGCCACTGATGAGCTACACTGGGGGCCACTGATAAGCTGCACTGGGGGGCACTGATGAGCTGCACTGGGGCCACTAATCAGCTGCACTGGGGCAACTTTTGAGCTACACTGGGGGCCACTGATGAGCTGCACTGGGGGCCACTGATGAGCTACACTGGGTGCCACTGATGAGCTGCACTGGGGGCCACTAATCAGCTACACTAGGGGCCACTGATGAGCGTTTACTGGGAGCCTGCGATTAGCTTATTGCTGTTAGAATGATCTCAAAGCTGTAGCAGGAGCAATATTTCTAATTCTGAATTACAGCAGAGTACAGTGTGTATAATATATAATTATGGGATGTGTCTACATTTCACTAATGATTACATAAAGTAAGTAAAGGCAACACGATTATCTCCTGTTGTGGCTGGAGGGGAGAGAACAGGCATGCTTTACATTTATAAGACTGTAACCTAGCATACCGTGTGTTATGTATGGCTTGCTGGCTGCAGAATGAGGGGTGTGATTTATGTTGAAGTGGGCGAGTTCACATTTACATGTGTAAGCCTCCTTTACCTCCCACATTCATTATAATTTGCAAAGCATGATGGGGAATGTAGTCTGATTACAGTGTAAAGAGAAGAGAGAGGATATGATGCAATCCCTGTTCTAATCCTCCCGGCTAGAAAAGATGATGCATTTTTTGAATAACAGAGCTGACTTCCTGAAAATTAAATCAGACATATCTCTTAAACTGTAATGCCGTATACACATGATCGGAATTTTGGTCGGAAAAAGCTCTGATGGTTTTCCTGACAGAATTCCGGCGGGATTTTGCTCAAGCTGTCTTGCATACACATGGTCACACCAAATTCCGACCTTCAAGAACGTGGTGATGTACAACAAGTATGACGGGACTAGAAAAAGGAAGTTCAATACCCAGTAGCCAATAACTTTCATCTCGTAGTTGAATCTGAGCATGCGTGAGTTTTTGCGTGCCGGAATTACATACACACGATCGGAATTTCCAAAAGTTTTTCTGTCGGGAAAATTGAGAATATGTTCTCAAATTTTTGCTGGCTGGAATTCGGCCAGCTAAATTCCGATGGAGCATACACACGGTCACATTTTCCAATAAAAAGCTCTCATCTGTCTTTTGCTGGCCAAAATTCTGATCTCGTGTACGCGGCATAAGAAATTTCACAAATGTAATAATTGTTTAGTGTTTTGTGTGTGTGTGTGGGGGGGGGGGGGGGTTGTACTAATGGGGAATTTTTTGAAAATCCCATTGTTCTGCTTTAAGGTATGATAGCACAACTTGGTATCTGTAATTATGTATATTAGGTGCAACCCTTTGGTTAAATATTAACCAATTCCTGTGCATGGGACATACCCGTACATCCTTGGATGGGAAGGGTGATATCTCGGTTATCACTGCAGCAATTTTTTAAGTTATCATTTTTTTGATCCAGTGAATCTGTAAAGTAAGGATGGGATCATCAGCATCTGCTTCCTGGGACACAGTTGTTGCTGATGTTGTTCCTCCCCCTGTCTGATGTCAGAAACCGTAAGCGACGAAGATTTTGTCACTTCCGATTTTGGTATCATGTATACAAGCTGTTACCAACTTGCGAAAGCCTCTGATCAAACCAATCTTGGTTTGATCACATGCTTTTGAGGCCAGAGAAGATATCTGGGGTTTAATAGACCCAAGATCTATCCATAAAGACGACCTGTCATAGCCCATGATGTTGTTCATCCCTTGTGATAGCAATAAAAGTGATAATCATTTAAAAAATACATGAACAAATTTATAAGTGTAAAAAAAAAGTAAAATGCCCCCGTGCAAACACGAATGCCGGTCCCATGCGTATATGTAAACAGAGATTGCATCACACATGTCAGATATCATAGCAAATATCAGATCAGAAGAGCAATAATTTTGGCACCAGATCTCCTCTGTTATGCCGCGTACACACGGGCGGACTGTATGGCGTACTTAGTCCGTCGAAACACATTTCAGCGGACAGTCCGCTCGTGTGTGGGCTTCAGCGGACTTTTTCAGCGTGCAGTCTGGCGTACTAAGTATTTCGGATTTTCCGTAATTCTGTCCGTCATACTTTGGTTTCAGCGGACAATACGGTCGTCAGTGTGCTAGTTGGACGGACTAAGAATGGCGCATGCCCAGAAAGGATTTACACGGCGGAAGGGTGCTTTGCTGTGTATTGGACTTCCTATTTCTAGTCCCGTCGTACGTGCTGTACACGTCATTGCGCAAGCTTTCGAGGGACTGTTCGTGTATCCGTGTGTGGTCAAGTCCGTTCAGTGGAAAGTATGACGGACTGTCCGTCGGATTGTATGACGGACTAAGTACGCCATACAGTCCGCTCGTGTGTACGCGGCATTACTCTAAACTGGTAACCTGTAAAGGCTTTTAAAGTATCCCTATGGACATTTTTAGGTACCATTGTTCGGCACCATTCCATAGACATATGCAATTTTAAAGTGTGTTTGGTATCTATTTACTATGTTTACATTTTACCTACCAGTTGGGTATTATTTTGTGTTCTTGTGCATTAAAATTAATTAGGGTATATTTTTTCCAAAAAGGTTGCATTTGAAAAACCTCTGCGCAATATTGTGTAGCATAAAAGTATGCAACGACCCCCATTTTATTCTCTAGGGACTAAATGCTGATTTTTACAAGTAAGTAATTGGCCTGGACTGGAACTGTTAATCCAAATTCCTCAAATTCTCTAGATAATCTGTATCCATACTGGGAGGAGGAGACATAACTACCCCATATAGATAATATATATCTCAACTATTACAGGTAATCCTTCTATATCCACTTTCCGACTGTGAGTCCAATCATGGGTCCTATGGACTCAATCGCCATGGGGATACCCGCGATCATCTCACGGGCAGGCTGAATGGAGAGATGCCGATCTAAACAGCATCTCCCCGTTCTGCCTAGCAACAAGTGACACTAATCTCTACTCCATGTGATTGGAGCAGAGATCAGTGTTCACTATCACACAGCCCAGGCCCCCACGGTTAGTAACACGCCCCAAGGACACACTTAAACCCTACACTGCCACCCCTGGTTAACCCCATTCACTGCCAGTGTCATTTACACAGGAATCAGTGCATTTGTAAAGCACTGATTGCTGTATAAATGACAATGGTCCCAAAAATGTGTCAAAAATGTCTGATGTGTCCGCCATAATTTCACAGTCACAATAAAAATTGCAGATCGCCGCCATTACTAGTAAAAATAAAATTATTAATAAAAATGCCATAAAACTATTTTGTAAACGCTAAAAATGTTGCGCAAACCAATCAATAATCGCGTATTGGGATTTTTTTAACCAACAGTATGTAGAAGAATATGTATCAGCCTAAACTGAGGAAAACAATGTTTTTTTATATATTTTTGGGGGATATTTATTATAGCAAAAAATAAACAATAATGTTTTTTTTTTTTAATTGTCGCTCTATTTTTGTTTAGAGCGCAAAAAATAAAAAACGCGCGGGAGATCAAATACCACCAAAAGAAAGCTCTATTTGTGGGGAAAAATTTTTTTGTTTGGGAGCCATGTCGCACGACCGTGCAATTGTCAGTTAAAGCGACATTGTGCCGAATCGCAAAAAGTGGTCTGGACTTAAGCCAGCAAAATGGTCCGGTCTGAAAGTGAATATGGACCTCAAAAAAATGCCTCTAGATACTTCAATGGGGAGGTGAATCTGGCAGTATATAAATGAGAAATATAATCTTAGCCCATAGGCTTGTGTTACCACAACTATCTGAGGCGTAAGTTAAAAAAAAATCCATACATACAGCGGTTGCTGAAAAGCTGACAGGTGTTCTAATCTCCAAGCTATCCAGAATTTAAAAATATGTAGTTATAATTTATGCTAATCCACAGCAGGCATGTAGCATGTAAAGACAGGTAAAATAATTGCTAAAAAGATCAGGTCCACCAGTCTACCCAAGGCTAACATCTATCTTGAGCTTTAATAGTGAAAAAATATTTTATATCTATATATATATTTTTATATACCGTATATGCCGTTGTATAAGACGACCGGGCATATAAGACGACCCCCTAATCTTACTGTTAATCTTACATTTTTTTCTTGTACTTACCGTATAAGACGACCCCCTTCCAAGGCTTCCGACGCTTGATATTCCGTCCTTCTTGCTGGAGCAGGAGCTGGCGCCATATCCTTCTTCCTGCTTTTGCTGGAACCAATCACAGCGAGCGATGTATTCTATTAATGAATACAAAGCCTGCTTGGATTGGCAGAGGCTGTATCATCATCAGCCCGCGCCTCTCTGACTCTCAAAGCCAATCCGAGCAGGCTACAGAGTAGCCTGCTCGGATTGGCAGAGGTTGTTGCTCCAATCCGAGCAGGCTCTGTATTCATTTGAATACATGGCTCGCTGGGATTGGCTCAGCGGTATATACTGTATGTAGCCGAAGCTACATACAGTATTACCGAACCCTCAGCAGGCATCGGAGGGGCTGATCCAGCGTATAAGACGACCCCCGATTTTCGGCCAGTTTTTTTAAGTGTAAAAGGTCGTCTTATACGCCGGCAAATACGGTATTTTTTATTTTTTTATATTTTTCTTATTTTTTTATAATAATTTTTTTCTATGCATTTTTAGGCATTTCTATAATTATTCAGAATTTATTGGTAAGGCACGCCAATTTTTGTACTAATATCTTTTTATTAATATGTAAACCGCATCTAAGAAACATTAGTTTCGTTTTAATGTTCTTGCTTAATATATTTGAACTTTGAAATCGCTCTATTCGATATAATCTGAATCTATTGCGGTCCATATATATATATATATATATATATATATATATATATATATATATATATATATATATATATATATATATATATATATATATGTGGACATTGAAAATCACACTATATATTTGTGGACATCGAAATCACGCTATTCTATTTACTTTGAACGAACTGTAGTCTTTGTATCGATATAGTGTTCTTCTTTATCGAATACAGTTGTTAATATCGAAATTCATTTTACTTAGAATCAACTGTTTCCTATCACTATAATGTTTCTCGCCGAGAGTACCAAGATGGCGGAACCTATACTTCCGGTTTGTATTTGTTTTCCGGAATTACCATGACTAAGATGGCCTAGTTGGTACTTCCTGTTATGGTGTATTTAAGGAATCTGATAGCGGCCAATCACAATCCCCTGAAGAAGTCACGTGATTGACGCAACGCGTAGGGAGTGGCCGTGACGTTGTACCGGAAGTGAAGTAGGACTGGCGGAAAACGCCAGGATACCATTTTACTATGTGTGCTGTTTTATTGTTTAAGATGTGAGAGTCCGATTTATATATTTATTATTGATTAAACTTTATATTTTTAATTAAATACTACACTATCAGAGCCTTTCCTCTCTCTCCATGTTAATATTTTTTTGAGCTGCATACTCCTGTGGAAACCACCTTCGTAGTTACAAGACAGTCTACAGAGTGATATATGGCCCCCTTGTGGCCCAGTGTGGAGATTATTGTTCCCTAGTCGGCCGTGGCTGAGGACCCCCTGGTGGCTGATTACGAGAATGGAGGTTGTTTGCTTTGCTTGATGTGCCTACTTTTCTACAGTTGGAGGTGAGAGTTCTGGGAGCCCTTAGTCCCCCGTGTTTTAGAAGTACCGTTTGCCTGCTGTTTTCCTAAATTATTTTTTGAATACTTCTGGTGCCATTGAACAATAATTTGAGATCTATTATATGGACTTTGGTTTTACCTGCTTTCTATATACTCAATAATTTATATTATTATTTCTGTTTAAAGCACATAGCACTTTATTTATGATTATGGTTGATTTGCGCAGGACCACTTTTCACTTTTTATTTATCTTGAGCTTTAACATCACATAAATAACTTAAGAAGCCCTGCCACAGCCTCCACTCCCCACTGAGTGTTTTTTTTTTGTTTTGTTACATAGGTTGTTTTAAAAAAAAGGTGCAAAAAAGGCATACAGATAGCACATTGAAAATATGTAGAGACAATTAACTGGAGGCTTATATTGGGGTTTTTAGGGATATTCAACTGTTATCCGTTTCTTAACATAGAACAGTAACATACACCAAAAAAAATTAAGCAGGATATGTTAAAAATAAAACACAACAAAAAATACCTAAAATAAAAAAAAAGTTACTTATTGTTGGTGTATGTTGAATCCAAATCACTTAAAAAAATTGAAAAAGTGAAATACTTAAAACAATTTCATACCCTTTTCTCACCTATTATTTAAAATGTTTTAAGTAACAATAAACTACGCCCAAAACAAAAAGGCACAGCAATGTGCTTTATAGGCATGATTGGCACTATTAAATGAATGGAGCATGGTTTAAAGAAAGAAAAAAAAAACTGGGAGATCTAGGTCATCTGACCCATCAAAGTCACCTGATCATCTCTCCTTGAATAATGAAACTCTCTCTGCTGTGTTAAATAGAAATAACTCAACGGGGCTATGCAGACTACACACTACAGTCTGCATTTTATTAATGTGACTTGCATACAGCTTGGGGTTTTGCTGGTGCCTACTAGTGAAATTTAACACAGCCATACCAGCTGTTTGTTAGAAAAGGTGGCACTTTGTTTTTACAGTTTTTGTTTTTACCAGCATCGTTTGTTTATTATATTTTTTAACATATATGCTTATGTTCACCATTTTCAACTTTCTTCCTCAAAGGACTGCTGGCAAAGCAAATTTTCCAGGCTTCAAGGCTTTTGCACAGCTATGTTAATTTGTCATTGTTAAAAAGAAGTACACTAGTAAGACCACGGACCACCAGACTCAAGCCTATGATGCAGGCTAATTCAACAATCCTCAGGCTAAATAATGTCAGAGTAATACATAAATATGTATTCTTACAGGTGCATGCTACTGTGAAAAGGACCAGATTAGGCAGCTGAAGAAACCTGATAGTAAACCCAATGTTTTAGAAAACACTGCATTGATGCATTTCTGTACTTTTTTTAGCAGGTATAAGCAAAGTAGTTAAAATAGTTATTACTTTATGTTTCACTCTTTTTTTCTTTCTGTGATAAAAACCTAAATAATAAGTCTAAACATAAAAGTAACCTTGCGAGCACCTATTCAACAGTTATTTCTGACAGTTGTAGACACTACCACATTCCTATATTACTGTGCTACATACATTGTTATAAATAATATGCTGTGCTTATCTTAATCAAATTAATATTGAATATAATACAAATATGTGAATATACAAGTAAAGTGCCGCGAAAAATTTAAAATTACAATATAATAGTGCTATCCCCACCTGGGATATTAATTGTGTTCACCAAATGGAAAAAAATCCACTATAGAATAAGAAAGTGCCAAAGGAGATGAATACTTTACAGTGGTGTGAAAAAGTGTTTGCCCCCTTCCTCATTTCCTGTTCCTTTGCATGTTTGTCACACTTAAGTGTTTCGGAACATCAAACCAATTTAAACAATAGTCAAGGACAACACAAGTAAACACAAAATGCAATTTGTAAATGAAGGTGTTTATTATTAAAGGTGAAAAAAAATCCAAACCATCATAGCCCTGTGTGAAAAAGTGATTGCCCCCCTTGTTAAAACATACTATAACTGTGGTTGTCCACACCTGAGTTCAATTTCTCTAGCCACACCCAGGCCTGATTATTGCCATACCTGTTCACAATCAAGGCATCACTTAAATAGGAGCTGCTTGACACAGTAAGGTCCACCAGAAGATCCTTAAAAGCTACACATCATGCCGAGACCCACAGAAATTCAGGAACAATTGAGAAAGAAAGTAATTGAGATCTATCAGTCTGGAAAGGGTTATAAAGCTATTTCCAAAGCTTTGGGAATCCAGCGAACCACAGTGAGAGCCATTATCCACAAATGGCGAAGACATGGAACAGTGGTGAACCTTCCCAGGAGTGGCCGGCCGCCCAAAATTACCCCAAGAGCGCAGCGACGACTCATCCAAGAGGTCACAAAAGACCCCACAACAACGTCCAAGGAACTGCAGGCCTCACTTGCCTCAGTTAAGGTCAGCGTTCATGCCTCCACCATCAGGAAAAGACTGGGCAAAAATGGCCTGCATGGCAGAGTTCCAAGGAGAAAACCACTGCTGAGCAAAAAGAACATCAAAGCTCGTCTCAATTTCTCCACAACACATCTTGATGATCCCCAAGACTTTTGGGACAACATTCTGTGGACCGATGAGACAAAAGTGGAACTCTTTGGAAGGTGTGTGTCCAAGTATATCTGGCGTAGAAGGAACACTGCATTTCATAAAAAGAACATTATACCAACAGTAAAATATGGTGGTGGTAGTGTGATGGTCTGGGGCTGTTTTGCTGCTTCAGGACCTGGAAGACTTGCCGTGATAAAAGGAACTATGAATTCTGCTGTCTACCAAGAGATCCTGAAGGAGAATGTCCGACCATCTGTTCGTGTACTCAAGCTGAAACGAACTTGGGTTCTGCAGCAGGACAATGATCCTAAACACACCAGCAAGTCCACCACCGAATGGCTGAAGAAAAACAAAATGAAGACTTTGGAGTGGCCTAGCCAAAGTCCTGACCTGAATCCTATTGAGATGTTGTGGTATGACCTTAAAAAGGCCGTTCATGCTCGAAAACCCTCTAATGTAACTGAATTAGGACAATTCTGCAAAGATGAGTGGGCCAAAATTCTTCCAGGACGCTGTAAAAGCCTCATTGCACGTTATCGCAAACGCTTGGTTGCAGTTGTTGCTGTTAAGGGTGGCCCAACCAGTTATTAGGTTTAGGGGGCAATCACTTTTTCACACAGGGCCATGATGGTTTGGATTTTTTTTCACCTTTAATAATAAACACCTTCATTTACAAATTGCATTTTGTGTTTACTTGTGTTGTCCTTGACTATTGTTTAAATTGGTTTGATGTTCCGAAACACTTAAGTTTGACAAACATGCAAAGGAACAGGAAATGAGGAAGGGGGCAAACACTTTTTCACACCACTGTATGTGTAAAAAAAATACAAAAGTCTTTTTTTCTATCCCCACTGGGATTACAAATAATAATCTATCTATATGTATTGCCAAATTTTCATTTATAGGACTCTTCCTTGTGCTCTTTCTCCTTGTGAAAAAACGTGCCTCACTCCACATCACCCATGCTCACCCATCAGATGTAATCTCACCTGGTATCAAGCGACCCCGCAGTTGAGCAAGGCCAGACAGTGCTATTAATCCCACTAGACTCAGCAGTAGAGATCTATGAACACATGTCCTTCCTTCTGATTGTAGCTTCTTGCATTTCCCCATAGTAATCATGCAAAGGAAAAATTACAATAGTACTTATATCTTAAAATACATCCCTTTATTAATTATCCACACACTACTCACATTTAACAGGTGCCTAGAGTGCATCACTCTGCTTCTGTACAAATTGTGACATTGCTACAGTGCAGCCATGTAAACAAGAGTAATTAGTCTGGATCTGAGTGCCGTGACGTCGGTTTGCCCCTCCCCTATGTGTTACGGCACAGGGTCAAGTGGCTTCCTCAGTGGGGATTTACACAAATTTTGGAGCACTTTACTTGTATATTCACATTTTGTATTGTGTAAACCACTTTCTGAGATTTGTTGTTTACAAGCTAAAAACAGTTTTTTATGCTAGAAAATTACTTAGAACCCAAAATATTATAATTTTTTTTTCTAACACCGTAAAAAGCTCCTGAAAAGCGCCTGAAAACTGGTTCCCATTAATTTCAATGGATGCTTTCACATCGGGGCGCTGCACTTGCGGTGCGGTGCAAAAAGTCCCACAAGCAGTATCTTTGGGGCATTTAACTGAATTTGCATTTCCAAAGCGCTTCAAAAGCGTTGCAAAAGTGCCACAAAATGGCTCATTTATCTTTTTTTAAGGTCATGTTATCGTGTGACCTTAAAAAAAGGGCACCGCTCAGTGCGCATGCGCGGGAGCTCTGTGATGGACGCTTGATTCCGGAGCTCCGCATTACGCTGGCCCGCCGGAACACACAGCACCCAGCACAGCCCAGCGATCCGCTCCGCAGGCAGTGGCAGGCATAGGGGAGACACCCGGGCACCCCCGCATGCCGGGAACAAACGCCAGACACGACCTCGGGCCGCAATTCGCCCAGGACCGGCAGATAGGGTGTACCAAGATGGCCACCGTCACACAGACACATGCGGCCGGTGAGGAGAGGAGTCCTGAGCAGAGGCAAGTGATCCTCCCAGCCACCCTAACCTATTCCCAAGTGACCCAGGGAACTCCACGTCCCCCCCCCCGGCTCCTTCTTCGGCCACACTTCTGGGACACACAATGGATGATTACTCCCTCTCCCCCATGGGGCCTGACCTTTCCCGCCAGCATGCTACTCCATCCCCAGGCTTTCAGGCCCAAGACCAGGCCGCTCTGCAGCAGGATCTATTCCTCAAATTGTCAGAGTTACTGGAAAGGGGGCTAGCCAATACTGCTGATAAAATCACTAGTGAACTCAAATCTGACTTCACCAACTTAGGCTCCAGAATGGTAGCCATTGAGCATAAACTGGACTTAACGGTCGCATCGACCAATCAAAATGCAGCACACATCCAAGTGCTTCAGGACCAGCTAGATGTCGCTCCCTCAAGGATTGATGACCTCGAGAACCGATCCAGGAGATACAACTTTAGAATCCGCGGCCTCCCTTAATCGATTACCGATACCCATCAAGCAGTTCAGGGCCTGCTCAAAGAGCTGATACCCAACATAACCCCTCATCGACTCTAGCTGGACAGAGCCCATAGAGCCCTTGGGGCCCCCAGGAAGGACGGTTCCCCGAGAGACGTTATCGTCAAACCGCATTTCTACAATGTAAAAGAGGAGGTCATGTGACAGGCTCACGCAAAATCTAAAGTACTGTGCCTGGGACACCAGATACAAGTTTTCACAGATCTCTCACCCACTACCATCCAGAAAAGGAGATCTCTAAAACCGCTCCTTTCAGCTCTAACGCAACAAGACATCAAGTACAGATGGGCCTTCCGATTCACGGTCAAATTCTCTATTCAAGGTAAACCGCACTCCTTTTCCACTTTACCAGAGGGGGGAAAGCTTCTCTTACGTCTCAAACTGATATCCCAAGAAGCCCCTATGGACTGCAATAACGTTCAGCCGA
Organism: Lithobates pipiens; assembly: GCF_037356315.1. Taxonomy (NCBI): domain Eukaryota; kingdom Metazoa; phylum Chordata; class Amphibia; order Anura; family Ranidae; genus Lithobates; species Lithobates pipiens. The sequence goes on along the minus strand of NW_027507758.1, from coordinate 321,966,434 downwards.
CTTCCTCCAAACGCCCAACCCCAACAAGCCCGGTCTCTTCCCTCTGGGACAATGGAAGGTTCAAGAAATCCAAAGATGGAAGACCACCCTAAAATAAAGGACTTTGCCTTCTTATCCTTTGCCCCTCTCTGGGTGCCTTCCTCGCCGACCAATAGAATCTGCGATCCACCCTGTTGAAGGAGCTTGTTGCTCCCAACCACTGTTGCCAATTTGTTAACTGGCCTTTTACAGTTGCTCTTCGAGATTACACTACTCCGGAGGAGACCGACGAGATGAAGAATGTTATGGAGTCTCCCAAACATCTGCATACCCACAAATGAGGACATTCCTGACACAGAAAATTGTCCCTTTTTTTTTGTGCAGGAACTTACTGTTCTTAAACTGCTCAAACGCTAGGCCCAATCTCGGTGGACATACCGGGACGCTGAGGTATCCTGAGCGGCTCCATTTCCCTGCTGTGCTAGAGGCGGGTGGGTCCCCTTGGCGTTGCCCGGAGCATCATCCCAGGTGCATTCCCTGGGACGGGGCCCCAGGAGACGCCGAGGCGGACGAGGCTGAATATTCGCTGTGGTTGTACTCTACTATGTGTTTTACAGTTATTCAAGTTTAACTTTTTTTACATGTCATAATGCTGTGTTTCATCACCTTTTTTGGTACGAAGTGTAAGCCAGGCCCGGGGTGACACCCTGCGTCTCCTACCCTCGCTTGGATCCTGGTTTCGGCATCTAAGAGACGGGATGTCAGCCCCCTCATAGAGGCGGTGGACGGAAAGTGTTAGGAGTCCGGCAGACCAAGTCTGCGCCGGACCCGATAGGTCTTTTAGAAGCACCCTGGTTTTATTTCCCCCCCTTTTTTTCCTTTCTTCTTTCTAACTCTCTTCTTTTCTCATGCCACTCAGTGGATCGGAAGGACCCAGGACTCCCAATTCATCCTGGGAATTCAGAATTCTCTGACCACCGTCAACACAAGGGGAGGCCGGCTCAAGGTAAGGGACGACGGGCTTGGCGGCATTCCTCCTCTCTATTCCGATGATTAATCCACACCAAGTAGGCTCTGAGCTTAGAATTGCATCTCACAACGTTCAGGCCTTGAACTCCCCCAATAAACGAAGGAAAGCGCTTGACAATTACCGATCCCTCAAATTAGATATCATTATGCTACAGGAAACACACTTTCCAGCCCGGTACAGCCCTAAATTCCTTCATGCACCCTTCCCAACCTTCTTTTTGGGCAACACGGAGGGCAAGACCAAGAGGGTAGCGATAATAATCTCCAGTTTACACTGAAATCCGAGTATAAAGATCCGGAGGGTAGATTCATTTTGATTAAGGGCACTGTGGCAGGCAAGCTGTACTCCCTCCTCTTCTATTACACTCCTAACAAGGGACAATACTAATTTTTTCAACAACTGTTTCGAACCGTAAACCCCCTACTGGAGGGCTCAGTCATCTTGAGAGGTGATTCAAACTTAGCCTTTGACCAAGGGCTGGATAAATCCAGACCCTCAGCATCTCAACTCACTCGTCCCACTAAGACCAGCTTGAACGTAGCAAAACTGATTAACTCTCAAGGCCTTATGGATATTTGGAGGGAACTCAATCCCTCCAAGAGGGATTACACCCACTACTCCTTCCCCCACCAGCTTTATGCCAGGATAGACCACATTATGGTAGCTCCACCCACCATACCCTTGGCTCGTAAAGCCTCTATAATTGACATTGCTTGGTCGGATCACTCTCTGGTCCTCCTAACCGTACAAAACTTCAACACCAGACCACCCCTATCGCACTGGCGCCTTAACGAATCACTCCTTAGCATCCCCACTATTACCAAAGACATAGAGGACGCTCTCAAGGAATACTTTTTACTGAATGACCAAGGAGACATTTCCCCTGAAGCACTCTGGGCAGCCCACAAAGCTACCATTAGAGGCACCTTGATCAAAATGGCATCCCAAATTAAAAAGGAGAGGCAGATTGACATACTGAATTTAGAAAAAACCTACACATCCTTGAAAGCAACTCATAAGAAAAACCCCTCGAATGCCCTCCTAGATAAAGTTGACGTGGCCAGACTGGAGCTCAATCTGGCCCTGACTGCCAAGGCAGAAAAACATATTAGATGGAGTGGAGCTAAATTTTACTCACATAGGGACAAGATGGGCTCCATGTCGGCGGCTAGGCTTGCTCCCAAACAGAGGACCTACACACTACCCAGAATTAAGAGGCCTGGCCACCCCTCCACCTCAAATCCTGAGAAAATACTTATTATTTTTCATGACTTCTACTCTAAACCTCCTCCCACCAGGAAGCGGGGTCACGGATCTCAGACTTCCTACGAGACTTACCCATACCGACTCTTTCCACAGAACACAAAAACATAATGGAAGATCCCTTTTCGGTCCATGAAATTAAAGACATGATTAGAAATCTCAAAAATGGCTCTGCTCCAGGCTGTGACGGCTTGTCTGTTCCTTACTATAAGGCCTTCGTGGATACCCTAGCCCCCCACATGGCCAAATTCTTTAACGCAAAGACTGCAGGCTCCCCACTAGACCCCTATCTTAACACTGCTTTCATCACAGTGATCCCCAACCCGAACACAAACTCAGAGGAAGTTGAAAGCTACAGACTCATATCCCTCATAAATAATGATTTAAAGATTTTAACGAAAATATTAGCCAATTGTCTCTCCTCCTTTATAGGCAGATACATCCACAAGGACCAGGTAGGGTTTATCCCTGGCAGACAGGGACCAGACCAAACTAGAAGGGCTATAGACATAATTTCTATTCTTCAATCCAACTGGACTGAAGGGTCCTAAACAGGAAGGGATGCTGTTGTTCTTAGACTTGCACAAAGTGTTCGACTCGGTGGAATGGAGGTACATATTTTCTATCATGGAACGCTGGGGATTTGACCACCGTTTTATGGGACTGCTTTGATCCCTCTACTCATCTCCGAGGGCTTTGATATGACTACAAGGACAATACTCGCATCCTCTCAGGATCGAAAAAGGCACCAGGCTGTCCCCTCTAATTTTTGCTATCGCTATTGAAACTCTAGCAATCGTAATACGCTCTAATCCTAATATCCAAGGTGTCTCTTGTGGTTCACAAACACACAAATGCGGCCTCTTCGCAGATGACATGCTACTATTTATCACCTCCCCGATCACCTCCCTTCCCAATCTTTGCAAACTGCTTTCTGAATTTGCGGCGGTGTTGGGCCTTAGGGTGAATTACACCAAATCCCATGCCCTTAACATCTCCCTAAAGCCAGAGATGGTTTCCTCCTTACAAAGTGCCTTTGATTTTAAATGGAGCAGCTCTTCCATAGAGTACTTGGGAATAGCCCTTTCGTCAAAAATTGAACTATTATACCCATGCAACTTTATCCCGGCATATAAAAAGCTTGAATCCAACCTGCTTCTCTGGGCCAGGGGGGAACTCTCTTGGCTGGGGAGAATACACGCCATAAAGATGAACCTCTTTCCTAGGCTTTTGTACCTCTTTAGGGCCTTACCGATCCAAATCAGACACGACCACCTGAAGGCCTTGCAACAGAAGGTCAACAGATCTGTCTGGGGCGGGTCAGACCACAGATTGCCGCAAAACACCCTTTACAGACTTAGGTCCAGGGGCGGCCTGGGCCTTTCCAGACTACTTTGGTACTACCAAGCTGCCAGAATTTTCCAACTTTCAATAGTTCATGCTAAGACAGAAAAGTCGGATTGGATACAGATAGACAGGCAGGCGACCCCATTACACACGCTCGATTACCTTCTAGGGTCCTCTCCCAGGACGAGACCCCCAATCCTCTCCCTCATTCTCTCCCAGTCTCTTTCACTCTGGGACAGATTGAGAAACAGCCCCACCTTAATTTCTGAATGTCAACCCCTCGCCCACATTTTCAACAACCCAAATTGTACCCCGGGTCTTGACATCAAAGCATTTCAGTGGTGGCTGGACAAGGGGCTTTACCGGATCGGACACTTTTTCACTGCTACAGGGCGAATCACTCTGAAATTTTGTAGAAAACAGCTAGGCCCCCCCTAGTTTTACATCCTATGAATAGAATTTCCATCATCTACCATCTACCAGGGGGGAATTTCCATCATCTACCAGTCGTTAGCCCGATCAAATGCCAAATCTCCATATATGACATCCTGGGAGAACGATTTTCAAATTAACTGGCCTTTGGAGCAATGGGAGACCTCCTTTTCTAGGGCATTTAAAGGAATACAAAATATATCTCTGATAGAATCTAATGTGAAAGTGATGACCAGATGGTATCTCATGCCGGCCAAATTGGCCCTCATATATCCCACAGCCAGCCCTCTGTGCTTCAGGGGATGCCAACTCACGGGCTCTATGGCTCACACGTGGTGGGATTGCCCTAGAATACGATCGTATTGATCCAAGGTGTTTACCATGCTCCAAACGGTCACAAATCATCAAATTCCAAAAACTCCAGAAGTTGCTCTTCTGAACTCCTCTCTTCCCAGGATACCTAAAGCCACACGTAAACTTGTACATTTTATCTACTGGGGGCGAAGCTGACGATAGCTAAGTCCTGGAAAAAGCTGAGGGTCTCCCTTCCAGCCGCCAAATGGAAAATCTCTTGGATTATGTCTCAGGAGAAACTTACAAGCGTTCTCAATGATAGAACCCAGGCTTTTGAGGCGGTCTGGGAACCTTGGGTCAAATATGTGGGCATCTCCCTTATACCTGGGATTTGGGCTTAACAAACTGGTAATGGTACTTCCACTCCGCTGAGATGCAACTCGTCCCTCAGCAATTCGCTAAATTCTCCTGCCCCAGCTTTGCGCTGGCCTCCTCTCCACCCCAGTGGCATGTCCTTACTCCTCTTTCCTCATAATCTTCTTCTTTTTTCTTTTCTTTCCCCTCTCTCGCAGGCCTTTTGCAAGCTCTTTATATCCACGGTTTACATTGAACAACCTCCCCGACTAGGGGTGGACCCATTGTCTAAATGAAGATAGGAATGAACTCTACTTTGTTCCCCTCTTCTGAAGATAGACGTGGCAACAAGACAGTTACACAATTTTTGTTCTTCTCTCCTTGTACTGCTGCTTTGTGGTCCGGGGTTTTTACCAGCATACAGTTTTGGGAGGGATTGGAGAGTCGGTCTCGGTGCACAGCAAGTTCCCCTAAAGGGGTGCCCAGGCTGCCCTTTGCTCTCTCTCATAGATCCCTTCAGAAAGGGATGAGCTATATAGGCCACGTAATCAAAACAATGTAGGGTTTACAACCCAGGTATATGTTTGTACCATTTATACTTGTTCTCTGTATCCTGATGATACATCAATAATCATCCTTCTTTTGCTTATACTGTAATTGTCTCACACTAACTGTTTATTTTTGAAAATACAATAAAAATCTTTGAAAGAAAAAAAGGGCACCGCTAAAGCTGCAAAAGTGCAAAAACATTGCTAAAGGGCTGCAAAAGCACCTAAAAATGTTTTTTGGGTGGTTTTTGAGCGCCTCAGTGTGAAAGGGGTCTTAAATTTCCATTTTCTATTGACTCTATCTTGTCAAAATTTCCCCATAAAGCCTCAGTTGCACTCATTCCTATTGTTGATCTTACAAGCTTATTACTTCCCACAAGGTTTATTTTTCTAACACACTAAACTAATTACAATGAGATTCAGAGCCCATTCACACAGGGGCAACTCCTGATCCGACTTCAGGTCGCCCCTAGTCGCCTCAGGTCGCCTCAGGTCGGACAACATTTAAAAAGCAATGTAAGTGAATGAGAGCCGTCTTAATGCACACTACTGAAGTCGCTCCGACTTCAGAAAAGGTTCCTGTACTACTTCTATCCGACTTGTAGGCGACTGGTACCCATTGATTTCAATGGAGATCGCCTCCAAGTCGGATCTCCGTTTATACGGAGGCGACTTTGACAGAATTATCAGCTCTCAAGAGGGAACTCCACGGCAAATTTCTGAAAAAAATTTGGCGTGGGTTCCCCCTCCGAGAGCATACCAGGCCCTTAGGTCTGGTATGGATTCCAAGGGGAACCCCCTACGCCGAAAAAACGGCGTGGGGGTCCCCCCCAGATCCACACCAGACCCTTATCCGAGCACGCTACCCGGCCGGCCAGGAAAGGGGGTGGGGACGAGCGGGCGCCCCCCCCTCCTGAGCTGTACCAGGCCGCGTGCCCTCAACATGGGGGGGTGCCTTTGGGGAGGGGGGGCGTGTGGCCCCCCCACCCCAAAGCACCTTGTCCCCATGTCGATGAGGACAAGGGCCTCTTCCCGACAACCCTGGCCGTTGGTTGTCGGGGTCTGCGGGCGGGGGGCTTATCGGAATCCGGGAGCCCCCTTTAATAAGGGGGCCCCCGGATACCGGCCCCCCACCCTATGTGAATGAGTATGGGGTACAATGTACCCCTACCCATTCACCTGTGGAAAAAAAGTACAAAAAAAAAACACAACACAGGGAAAAAATATTTTATTGCACAGCTCCGGGGGTCTTCCGTCTTCGGGGGTCTTCTCGCCGGACTCCTCCGCTATCTTCTTGTAGCTCTTTTACTAGCGGAGGAGTCCGGCTTTCTTCCTCCCCGCCGCCGGCCTCTTCTCCCGACTTCGGGGGTCTTGTCCCCCTCTTCGGTTCTTCTGCTGGGCCACCGCGCCTTCTTATAGCTCTTTTACAGGCGGTGGCCCGGTCTTCTGTCGTCGCCGCCGCCGCCGCCGCCGCCTTCCGTTCTTCTTCTTCTTCTTCTCCAGGAGATGTTGACACGACGCTCTCTCCGGCCGGAATGCCAGAGCCGCCCTGCGCTGCCACTTATATAGGGACAATGGGGCGGTGTCACATGGGTTGATGTCACATGGGTTGGTCACATGGGTTGATGTCACATGGTGACCCCGCCCCCTTACCATGTGACATCAACCCATGTGACCAACCCATGTGACATCAACCCATGTGACACCGCCCCATTGTCCCTATATAAGTGGCAGCGCCGGGCGGCTCTGGCATTCCGGCCGGAGAGAGCGTCATGTCAACATCTCCTGGAGAAGAAGAAGAAGAAGAACGGAAGGCGGCGGCGGCGGCGACGACAGAAGACCGGGCCACCGCCTGTAAAAGAGCTATAAGAAGGCGCGGTGGCCCGGCAGAAGAACCGAAGAGGGGGACAAGACCCCCGAAGTCGGGAGAAGAGGCCGGCGGCGGGGAGGAAGAAAGCCGGACTCCTCCGCTAGTAAAAGAGCTACAAGAAGATAGCGGAGGAGTCCGGCGAGAAGACCCCCGAAGACGGAAGACCCCCGGAGCTGTGCAATAAAATATTTTTTCCCTGTGTTGTGTTTTTTTTTTGTACTTTTTTTCCACAGGTGAATGGGTAGGGGTACATTGTACCCCATACTCATTCACATAGGGTGGGGGGCCGGTATCCGGGGGCCCCCTTATTAAAGGGGGCTCCCGGATTCCGATAAGCCCCCCGCCCGCAGACCCCGACAACCAACGGCCAGGGTTGTCGGGAAGAGGCCCTTGTCCTCATCGACATGGGGACAAGGTGCTTTGGGGTGGGGGGGCCGCACGCCCCCCCTCCCCCAAGGCACCCCCCCATGTTGAGGGCACGCGGCCTGGTACGGCTCAGGAGGGGGGGGGCCGCCCGCTCGTCCCCACCCCCTTTCCTGGCCGGCCGGGTAGCGTGCTCGGATAAGGGTCTGGTGTGGATCTGGGGGGACCCCCACGCCGTTTTTTCGGCGTAGGGGGTTCCCCTTGGAATCCATACCAGACCTAAGGGCCTGGTATGCTCTCGGAGGGGGAACCCACGCCAAATTTTTTTCAGAAATTTGCCGTGGAGTTCCCCCTTGAGCTCATTCTCTGCTTGGCCTCGGCAAAAGTCGCCTGGCCTGGGGCGACTTGTAAGTCGTCCCAAGTCGGGCTTGAAGTCATCACAAGTCGTTTTGAAGTCGTCCCAAGTCGCGCTGTGATCTTAACTCAAGTCGTGTCCAAGTTGCCTGACTCAAGTCGCCTACAAGTCGTGTTGCCCCTGTGTGAATGGGCTCTCAGAGCAAGGAGTAGCACTGAAATAATTTAAACTTCAGTTAGTAGATTATAGGAGGGAAAGGCTATCTACTGGTTTGGATTTTTCCTGTTGATAGATTATTGATTAATCAATATAACACTGGCTCTTTTGATATATGTCTAATGATTTATTGCAGGAGACCAAGTTAATATAATTTGGTAGCTTCCAAGAAATTTAACACTATAAGCCAAAATTATAACATGCCATAAAAAACAAACAATACAACTATATTGAAATTTAGAGTTTAGGCATATAAAAACATTTAATGCAAATGTATTGACAGTCAGCTAGCATTCCTACTAAATAACAAATGCTATCCTATTTTGTTCAAGAAAATAAATACATTTTAAGTAAATCTAGATCTAAACCTTTATGGAACTAGATTTACTCTAGACCCAAGGGTATAGAAACCATATTTTAATATACTGTACTTAAATTCAGATAACTTTTAAAAGATTTGCGTCTATAACCCAACCCTGATTTCACCGGAAAATTCTTCTTCAAGAGATAAATCGAGAATCAATAATATACACATATCCAGATATAGGTGTAAATAAGCAATTTTGACCTGTATGTCTGTATTCCCTGAAGAAGCCTTTTTAGGCAAAAGCTGAGTCAGGATAACATGGTGCTCATAGCTGTAACCTGAATATGAGCATATTCCATTTTTTTGTTTATTTACCTGTAAGTCTGCACTTTTGCTGGAGGCCTTTGTGTCCATGCACCAGAGAAGGAGCCTGAGACTGGATGTGTTGCTGAGATTGTGGCTGCGCTGACAGCATATTAATGCACAGATTTTTTATTCCATTGTGTAAGTTTGCAGTGAGAGCTCACTGGGTGCAATTTATTTTCAAGCAGGAAGTTTCAGCTAATCTCAGGCCAGGAAAACCTTATCCCTTACTGGTAAGACACAATATATTTACCTGCATAAGAGGATTCTCTTCTGACAGCAGTCCGTGTGTAAAATCTATATTTCTGCAGACTTATTTCCGTCTGTTACAACTAAACACTTTAAATACATCACAAGCTTGTAACTGCAGTATCTATGAGACTTTAGTATCAACGTGACTGTGTTTGTGGAAAATAGTTGATACTATAAACAGTTTGATCCAAGGTGGAAAATGTGGTGATTTTTATGATATATGTTTTATTTAAGGTGCATTTGGTTGCACTCTATGCACCTGCTGCTGGTAACACAATGTTGCTCCATACATATTAGTGAACCCTTTTAAACCAGCTGCATATATGACTGGTTAATTTATTTACAGTACAGTCTATTTCCACCAAATATGATGAGCTGTATTTTGAAAATAAAGACCAGGATTTTTTTATCCTATTCTACCCTCCTTGCCTAGCCATAATGGCCACTAAAGATAACAGAGGACCTCATGAACAAATAAAGAGGCACATTTTTTTATTGCAATAATGTTTATAGTTGTTATTATTATTATTATTATTAAGCTGTGTCCAATTGCCATAATTATTACCAAAAGATAGAATAGTATTCTGCTCATGTATTTGCCATATGTAGAATAAACACATTTCTAAATACACTGAGAAACTGAGAGAAACTGGTATTGTTGTTATGCGTTTGTGGGTGAATCTGGAAATAAACTATTACTGTATGATAAATCTAACCAATGGAATCCACAAAAGATATAAAAAGCTAAGGGGCAATTTAACATACCTGTATCCATCAACACTTAAATACCCATTTTAAGGACAGCTGGCCTTTAATACATACTGTATATATTTTAACCCTTTAGTTGCCAGGCACTGAGCTCAACTTTTAAACTCTTTAAACTCAGCTGGCCGGACTATTTTTGCAACTTTTCCTTTGCTTTTTTTTATAGCTTTCAGAGTTTGCAAAAGACCTCCCACATGGGGGGAGTGACATCTGAGCAAGGAGATGGCCTCTTGATCTAGTAGCTCCACTCTGCCATCAGGGACAATCACAGCTATTGGGACCTCTACTGCCCACAGAGGACATCAGATCACTCCCCCCTTTCCCCCCACCTCCATGCCATGCCAAGGTGCCGCAAAGACCTGCTGCAGCTTCACAAGCTGCCATTTTTTTCCAGCAGTCACAACGTGGTCTCCAACAAAATGGCGCAGTCTGTGGCTGCTCCAGCCACACAGAGCTACCAACAGCTCACAGCAGAGCCACAATGCAGCACTGAATAAAAAAATAGGAAACCCGGACAACGGAGGGTCTTCTGGTGCTTCTACCCCCTCCACTAGAAGCCCTGTAAAATGAAAGCCATGCCTGAACTCTCCACAGAGACCAGAACAGGACCCTGACAGGGAGGTGAGTGCAGCACAGGCTTCCTCCACTGGGCCTCCCCCAGCCATCCCTGATCCCATTGATGCCTTACCTACACTGGGCCAACCTATCTCTGATATCACTCTAAAGGAGATGTTAATCTCTCTAAGATCCTCCCTGCATTCCAACCTAATGTCCTGTATGAAACAATTAGGAACCAAGGTGCAGAATCTGGGAGATAGACTAGACCATGTAGAATCTTCTATGGGAGATTATGCGACATCCTTCAACACCTTAGTTGATGCACAGAAGAAATTATGTGGCTTAAAGCGAAAGTGGAGGACGTGGGGACAGGTCAACAAAAACTTCTGAAACTATATATTGAAAGCACAGGACCAGTAGAATAATAAGAAGGTGCTACTGATTTTCAGGGCCCACGATATATGGGCAAATATTTATCAAAACAAAATTTTCGCTAAAAATACACTAAAACCATTATGAGCAGGTAAAATCACAGCTCATTTTACAAAATTCCTGCTACAGTCCTACTAAATATAACAGACTAGGGGGTTTGCTTCAAGGGCCTCTGACAGTACCCTCAGCACTCCATCTCTATCTTCAACACGACTCCCCTGCTGGCATGAATCATTCATATTTAAGGGCTTACTTAATCCCCTGCCAGGCCCACCGATCTGGAGATTTGCAAAACTCGTCTAAATATGGAGAACAACCCTTCTAGCCTCTGTTCTTCAGCTTCTAGAATGTTCTCCAACTTTCCATAACTAGGAGGAGGCACCAGATAGCTGCCCACATGAGTCATCCGGCCCTGAACTCTAATATCCCTGACCCAGATTAAGACTCACGGGTTTTAAACAGGAATCAGTGTAAATGTTACACTTAGTTAACTCCTTAGTGTTTTTGTTAATTATGAATGTTTTTAGCTAAGGCATTTAAAAGAAAAGAAAAAAAAAATCAAAACACCTTATTTTATTGGTAAATAACATTGACATGCTTTATAGTAGAATCAGTATTTTGATGTCAATATTAAAGGACAACTTATTCAATAAATGTATCATTTTATATACTCAGTTAATATACTTCTACTTAAATTTTGATTTAAAATTATAACTTGTCTAACTGAAAAACTTACTTTTTTCTATTTACTACTGTATGCCTCCCACGATCGGACTTTCCGACAAAAAAAAACATGGAATTTGTCCAAATTTGTCTGCAGAATCGGAGGAGACAACGTGTTATTTATTATTAGCCTTGGAGTTATTCCTTTGACACAATTGTTTTGGTTGAATAATGATTTGCATGCACTTTTTGGTTAAGTTCTATTGGTAGATAGCATATCTAATTTTATTTGTTTTATTTTTTTAAATGCACAATAAAAAAAAAAATTGGAGAATAATACTTGGCTATGTGTTTTTCTTCAAATGACAGTTTGGGAGTAGGTTGTTACATTTAAAAAAAATACAAAGTAAAATTGACAAGGGACACCAACAGTTGTATCTTTGATCTTAAAAACGACAGGATAATGGTATTGTGGTAACTTGCCCAAATACAAAAAAAAGCATAATAATATTATTCTTGATATCACTAGAAAAAAAGCCTTTGAAAATTCATTTGCAATAACTCCATCAGTATCACCAGCAAAGCAGCTTCATTATTATCCCATTAACGAAGAAGAGAATTGTGTGCTGCATTTGGAGATTTCATAACTTGCCACGTCACAAATGTTAATTCTCCATTACGAAAACTAGTTTACAAGATCGACCGATTCTGGCTCGTCCTTGCTTCCAAGAATGCATGTTTTTACTTTAGACTTTTGTCAGACTTATGTACACACGCTTGGAAAATCCGACAACACACATTTGCTGGCGCAAAATTTGGAGACATGCTAGCCAACATTTGTTGGCGGAAAGTCCAACAACAATTGTCCAATGGAGCATACACACGGTCGGATTTTCCACCAACAGCCTGACATTGAACATTTCCCATCAGAAATTCCGATCGTGTATACGGGGCTTAACTCTCTTGGAAGACAAAATCACCACAAGAAAGCCTCCTTTTTTCCCAACATAATTTATACCTCACTTCTGTACCTTAAAGTAGTAACAAAAGCATTGGTGCATTAATAAGCCCATAGCTGAAAAACAAAAATGGCTGTGCTAATTAAGCAAGGCTATATTTTGGTTAAGAGTAAATAAATACAGCATCTCACAAATGTGAGTACACTCCTCCCATTTATGCAAATATTTTCTTCTATCTTTTCATGTGACAACACTGAAGAAATGACACTTTGCTACAATGTAAATTAGTGAGTGTACAGCTTGTATAACAGTGTAAATTTGCTGTCCCCTTAAAATAACTCAACACACAGCCACTCTTTCGCTTACAAGTCCGTAAGTCATATGGGCCTAACGGCGGGGGGTATTGCACACAATCCAGTGGCTGTAGAAACTGGGATTGTGTGTGAAACTGAAGGCAGTCTCCTGACGATAAGGTAAGAGCAGTACTGGCTCCCCCCGCGCATGCTTCCTTCATGCTTACCGGGCTCCGCTTGCCCATTGGCGGGCCCAGGACAGTAATAGCAGGGGCTGGTGGGTAGGGTGGAAGGAGAAGAGCGGATACATGCCTGCTCTCCTCCCCTTTTTGCAGTGACCCGGAAAGTGACATCTCTGACGTCACTTCCCTGTCACGTTCTCGGTGTGTCCCCGACTCGTTTTGCAGAGAAAATATGTTTTGCACTGCGATCTGCATGGCAAAACATTTAGTGGAATACAGGGGAGACATGCAGGGTCTTTTAGACCCTGAATATCTCAATAAAGAGAACTATGAAAATATAAGGTACTGAAGTTTGACGCCATTTTACGGGTGCAAATAGGTAAGGTTTGGCATGTAGGGTATCTATTTATAACCTTATCTTTTATATTTTACCAAAAATGTGGGTAATGTATTGCATTTGTTGGCCCTAAAATTCACGTTAGTGTGTTTTTTACTAAAATATTGAGTTTCCTAGACCTTTGTGGTAAAATCGTGTCACATAAAAAATTGTAACTGCCACTATTTTATTCTCTAAGGCAGGGATCTCAAACTGGCGGCCCTCCAGCTGTTGCAAAACTACAAGTCCCATGAGGCATTGCAGGGCTGACAGTTACAAGCATGACTCCCACAGGCAAAAGCATGATGGGACTTGTAGATTTGCAACAGCTGGAGGGCCACAAGTTTGAGACCCCTGCTCTAAGGTGTCTGCTCTCAGAAAATATATAATGTTTGGGGTTTTGTATAATCTTCAGGCCTAAAATTATTTTTTAAACATGTGTGCAAAAAAGCACAAAAACGGACCTGGCAGTGAAAGGGTTAATGTCTAAACAACTGCAACAAAATTGAGTACACCCCTAAGTGAAAATGCCCAAATTTGGCCCAAAGTGTCATTATTTTGTGTGGCCCCCATTATTTTCTAGCACTGCCTTAACTATCTTGGACATGGAGTTCACAAGAGCTTCACAGGTTGCCACTGGAGTCCTCTTCCACTCCTCCATGAGGACATCACAGAGCTGGTAGATGTTAGAGACCTAGCACTTTTCCACCTTCCATTTGAAGATGCCCCACATATGCTCAATAGGGTTTAGGTCTGAAGCCATGCTTGGCCAGTCCATCACCTTTACCCTCAGCTTCTTTAACAAGGCAGTGGTCATCTTGGAGGTGTGTTTGGGGTTGTGATTATGTTGAAATACTGCCCTGCAGCCCAGTCTCCAAAGGGAGGGGTTCATGCTCTGCTTCAGTATGTCATAGTACATGTTGGCATTCACAGTTCCCTCAATGAACTGTAGCTCCCCAGTGTCGGTGTTCTGTCGAGACATGCCCCCCATCGAATAGTGGCAGTGCATGCGCAGGACGGAGCCGCACTTCAGCTAATTTGCCAATCAGCTGGAGTGACGTGACTAGAGTGCAAGCGCACATCATAGGGGGCATCTCTCAATGGGAGATACCATTTCACAGCCACAATTGAAACCTATACAAACAGCGGGGGGAGACCGTAGTTCTCACATTATGCCTCGCTGTTGCGGAGTGGCTTTACAGTGTGATGATAGTCCGGTTTTGTCTGTGTTGCAGGGTGGGTTTGCTGTGTTGAATGGCCGATTTTGTCTGTGTGAAAGGGCGGGTCTCAACACAGACAAAACCAGTTCTACAACACAGCCACTAGCTACCCTCCAGCAACAGCGATGCACAGTCTGAGAACTACGGTCTCCCCCGCTGCTTGTATAGGTTTAAATTGTGCCTGTGAAATGGTATCTTCCATCGAGAGATACCTCCTACCATGTGCGCATGAATCCTGGTTACGTCAGCCCAGCTGATCGGCAAATCAGCTGTTGCACTGTTCCATACGGCGCATGAGCAGTACATACCGGGTGCTTCTCGATAGCGGGCACTTCTCAACAGAACACCGGCAGCAGCACTCATGCAGCCCCAGACCATAAAACTCCCACCACCATGCTTGACTGTAGGCAAAACACACTTGTCTTTGTACTCCTCACCTGGTTGCCATCACACAAGCTTGACACCATCTGAACCAAATAAGTTTATCTTAGTCTCATCAAACCACAGGACATGGTTCCAGTAATCCATGTCCTTAGTCTGCTTGTTTTCAGCAAAATGTTTGTGGGCTTTCATCATCTTTAGAAGAGGCTTTCTTATGGGATGACAGCTATGCATACCAATTTGATGCAGTGTGTGACATATGGTCTGAGCACTGACACCTCTGCAACAATGCTGGCAGCACTCATACGTCCATTTCCCAAAGACAACCTCTGGCTATGATGCTGAGCATGTGCACTCAACTACTGTGGTCGACCATGGCGAGGCTTGTTCTGAGTGGAACCTGTCCTGTTAAACCACTGTATGGTCTTGGCCACCGTGATGCAGCTCAGTTTCAGGGTCTTTCCAATCTTCTTATAGCCTAGGCTGTCTTTATGTTGAGCAACCATTCTTTTTTTCAGATCCTCAGAGCGTTCTTTGCCATGAGGTGCCATGTTGAACTTCCAGTGACCAGTAGGAGGGAGTGAGAGCAATAATACCATTACCGGGAGGGAAAATAGCTAATTGGGCCCAATTGGGGCATTTTCACTTAGTGGTATACTCACTTTTGTTGCCAGCGGTTTAGACATTAATAGCTGTGTGTTGAGTTATTTTTAGGGGACAGCAAATATACACTGTTATACAAGCTGTACACTCACTACTTTACATTGTAGCAAAGTGTAATTTATTCAGTGTTGACACATAAAAAGTTATAATAAAATATTTACAAAAATGTGAGGGGTGTACTCACTTTTGGGAGATACTGTTACTATAACTATTTAAGTTGGGATAAATTATTTTTTTGAGTGTGATAAGTGTATATATATGCAGTATAAGTTATTTGTGCCAATAATTTATGTGTAGTGCCAAGATTCCATGCCAAAAACAAAGATGCCAATTTTCAGAAGCTGAAAACTAACGTACCGACAAATTGTTTGGCAGGTAGGACTGTACCATTCACTAGAATGCAGGTTAATAAAACCAGCATCTGTTCTGAAATATGTAAGTGTTGCCTTTATCTAACATAATTTGTCACCAAAAATAAGGATAAATTCACAGCTCACAGCTGTTTGGACAAGTATTTTTTACCACTAATTTATTTTTTTCCCTGCCATATATCTTGTGCCATTACAAAAAAATAGCTCATGTTTTAAAAATACTTTCTTACTTTATTCCTTGTTAATCATATTTTATTGCAAATGTGAACTTGATATACAGCTACCCTGGTAGAAAAAAACTGACAATTCAAATGGGAATTACAGAACATCACATAATTAAAATAAAAAAAGCTATCTGCTCTAAGAAAACAAACTAAGATGGTCATGAATTTCAAACAGAAGTAAGACAAAAAAGACAATTAATTCTTGTGTTACAGAAGGGCTGGTTAGGGCTCGTGTTTGCAGATTCTTAATTAGTGTAAGTGTTTAAGGGTACATCTCTGGAGATATGTCAGTAAACTATTGTGCTTCTATCCCATTTTCAATTCAAGTCTCTGCTAGCCATTAACATGCATTTTGGCCAACTCTGAATATTACAGTGATTTATTTACTTAAACTCAAACTTTTTGAAAAATGCTTAGCATATGGAAACTAGTAATAAGTTCCCTCAAGGTGATATTGCATGTTGTCTAAACAGAGAAGATTTTTGTTTGCTGAAAATACTTTTTTTAACTTTCTGATGAATCTGTGGGCAGTAGGGAGGCCAAGTTTCAGATTTTACCTGAGTCTCTTTGCATTATGACTCAATAATTTTATATTTAGACAGATACCTCTGGCAATACTATGTATAATAATAATGCTGTTTTTTAGGGATTAACAGACAAAAAGAAGATGGCACATTTTGGATAGTATTGCCATCGTTTAATCATTGTATATTTGAAGCATTTCTATATAATATAAAGTATATATACAGTACATGTATTTCCTTAGGAGGGCATGATTGGTCATAAGGGTAGGCATAACCAGCTGTGGGCAATGGGACAATGCCTGAATCAAAGGTTCCTGATGGTCCTTGTAGTGCAGTATAGTGTTCATTTTAGGACATCAGATTGTTTATCCTGCATCTAACTCAACCAGACATAACATCAACAATAATGCATCGCATCCTAATCACTTTTTCCATTTAACTTCAACTTGTATTCATTATCTTTCATCCTGCACCAAGCATTATCTCACCCTCTGTTCAACACAACCTAATCACATTTCTGATGAGACTTACAGTATATTATATGCACCTTCTGACACAACTTAATTTTTCAATCATTGAGTTCTCATGTGACATTTTTATGATCATCCTTTATCTGATAAATTCTTACACATTATCTGACATAAAATATTAACTAGAGGGCACTTCAACAACAACATTCCATGTTAATATTCCATGCTTGATGCTGTCATCTCATCCTGTATTATTCATTTTTCTAAACCATGGCTTTTTACAATAATTATACAGTATATATTTTTTCTAAAAACTTTATCAAAGCTGATACATTGCTATTGATTCATCCACTACAGGAAAAAGTAAAATGTATTTACATGCATTTCTATCAAATAGCCTTTCTCAGACTACTTTCTCCAGGTAGTTAGAAAGTAATCATTTCATAAAGATCAAGTTGACAAGGGTGTAATCATTTGTACCTCCAACCCTAGTTCCCCTGTATCTGATAACAGGGGGTGCACAAGCAGCAAAGTGACTTAAAGCGGAGCTCATCCCTAAAGTGGAACTTCCGCTCATTGGAACCCTCCCCCCTCCGGCGCCACATTTGGCACCTTTCAGGGGGGAGGGGGTGCGGATACCTGTACAGTACAGGTATCTGCACCCACTTCCGGCATAGATATCCGCAGAATCTGCGGATATTTACGCCACTTCCTGCAGGTCCCCCGCTGTCTGCTGGGAAACACACGGATCCCAGAGACAGCGGGGACCATCCTTATTGCGCAGCGCGATTTGCGCATGTGCAGTAGGGAACCGGGAAATGAAGCCACAAGGCTCCACTTCCTGATTGCCATACCCAAGATGGCGGCGGCAGTACCCGAGAGACGATTGAGAGATCGGCTTCGGGTGCCGACATCGGGGGCGCACTGGGCGGGTAAGTGTCCTTATTTTAAAAGTCAGCAGCTGCAGTATTTGTAGCTGCTGACTTTAAAAAAAAAAAACGGCGGAACTCCCGCTTTAAGTGCTTGAAGTATGTTGCAGGGATCATTGAATCCTGTTTTTTTCTGAGTATGCTGGTGCAGATCAAAATCAGAACACTGCCGATATAGAGTTGATGGTCAGCAGGGATGAGCTTTGGGTTATAATCAAATATGCATTCAACCCAAACTCAGCCTGTTTTCAGTTTTGCAAACCACTGAGCAAACAGTCCCTGTTTTCTTAGTTTGCCTTTCCAAATCCCTGGTTACTGACATCACCCAGGATCCCTGAAATCTGTTAATATTCTAGCAGCAGCACTGAAGATTTGGATATTTGTGATGGAGGTAGCAGTGGGGCAACACTGGTATTAGGGGGGTTGTTGTGATGGTTGGGAAACCTCAGCAGGCAGCAGGTCTTCATAACTGGCAATGAATCTTCATTGCTAGATGACATGATTGATGATGGATTTACATTAGGACATTGGTTACATTTTTTAAATAAAGGGCCTTCCACTGTATCAGTATCTTTCTTTACCTTTAATGGCTCGTGGGAGTGTGTAAATGTTGGAAGAGATTGGCCGAATGACCCCCTATTCAGTTCGCGCCAGAACTCTTGAACATCGCAAAAGTTAGGAACCAAATAACGAACCCCATTGAAGTCTATGGAACCAGAACTGAAAAAATCTAAAGTGACTATTTTAAAGGCTTATATGCAAGTAATTGGGCATACAATGGGGGTCTGGGTACTGCCCTGAGCAACATTTATCAATGACATAAAAGCTTTCTAAAAACATAATTTTTAAATTAGCAGTGATTTACTAATGCTTAAAATGAAACCATCAAAAGAAATAACAGTAAAAATGAAAAATTCCTTTAAATATGATGCCTAGGGGGTCCCCTTAGCCTGCCTGTAAGGTGGCACAGCTGTACCATGTATAGAGCCTGCTGCAGCAATAATGACATTTATAAAATCAAAACAATGTTTTTTCCATTGAAGCTTCCTTTATTTTATAAACAACGCCTTGGGGGGCCAGTCTGTATGATGAGGCCCCAATTTAGTACACTCAGAACAAGAGTAGCATTTTAATGGATCCATTTTGATCCATTTTTGCAGACTTTGGATAGAAGTTACAGGTGCAGAAAAATGGGGCTTTGGGTGTTGGTGGTACCTTGCTGTCAGAAATTGAAATAATATGCATCAGTCAAACAGGTGTGCATAAATTGGTCTTTGGGTGTCAGTGGTGTCTTCACACCATAACCCTATAGAGATACTTTTGATGAAAGCAAGAATTGGCCTTGCTGTCAAAAATTGCAATGAGATGCACCTGTCAAACAGGTGCAGAAAAATTGATCTTTGGGTGTAGTGGTGTCTTCACACTGTAACCCTACAGAGGTACTCTTGATGAAAGCATGAATTGGCCTTGCTGTCAAAAATTGCATTGATATGCACCTGTTTGTTCAAACAGGTGCGGAAAAATTGGTCCTTGGGTATTAATTGTGCCAGTAAAACATACACCAAAAAATTTCCTCCAGATGAAATCAACGCCAACAAAGCTAGGCAGCCTAAACAATCTTTCAGAGATTCTAGAGCAGCAAAAAAATTCCATAAAGTGCTTCTACCCAGGTATATATCTTAGTGTAAATGTGGGAGAAAACTGAAGTCTCTCAGAATACATGATTAATTACAGCCTCTATAGTTCCATGAATAAAAGGTGGTTTATTAAAACATCAATGTGGTAACACTTACATGAGGTCTGCCAACACAGTGAACCAGTCTATATCCATGAGTCCCTGTGGCTGTATTTACATGCCTATCCTCAGTTGAAAGGGTCCTGGATGTGTCTCTGTGCCTGTCAATATCACCATCAGTGATGGCGGCTCGATGGATCTGGAAGCAGAGATGAATAAATCAGGTGGGGAAGCTACATGCTGTACCGGAGGAGATGGTTGCAGTCAATCAGGGGCTGTAGCGGATCTCCACACAGTGATATTATGCAGGGGCAGGGACTGATGATGACGTCACTCACTGCACCAGAGGACAGAGCAAAAGCCGATGGAGAAGGTGGAGAAAAGGACACAAGGAGAGAAGGTCAATAGCGTGGTACGGTCATCATGATGACATGTTTCATGCTCCTGCACTTTGTCAAGTCATGTGACGGGATGCACCAGCGTGGATTAAAAAGCAAAAAAAATGTGATTGGCTGCGGATACATCTTTGACACTATTAGAATGCTAGCTCCATATGGGTGGCAGTGACTGTATTTTTTTTTCGCTGCAGCAGATGGGGTAGAGAAATTTGCCTCCTGTAGTCTAGAGCTGCTGGTGTGCTAGTGGCGGATGTGCTGTAGAGACCTGGGGCATCCTGCGCTATAGCATCATCCCTATCATTTAAGGCTGCTGACAGGTTATGAGGTATAGCAGGGATAGACCGGAAAAGGTGTGCAGTGAGGAGGAGCAGAATTGCATCCCTTTTATGTGGCTTTCAGGTGCTCTTGCCAATAGGTTGAGTAGTGGGAGGTTAAATGTTTGTCAAGCATGTGGTACCAAAATGATGGGTGTTTTTCCCACACTTGAGGAGCTTGAGGAAAAATGAGCAAATTGCACATGTGCTGAAAAAGGCCCAAGCAGCTGAACTATGGGAAGTGGGCAGGGAGAAAACAGCTCCACAATTTGGTAGAATAGGGTGGCTGTTTTCTACTCTTCCATGATGGCTGCCTCTTTGGGGTTGTGCCTCACCCTCACTTTCCTGCTCTGTTCTATCCGGCACCACATCAGTGACCTCATCATCATCCCCTCCATCCTCATTATCACTAGAGACAACTTGGCAAGACTGCTAATTTGTTGTTTACCAGTGTTCTCCCCTCCCTGTAGGCTCATGTTCCTACCTTCCTCAACCTCAGAACCAAGATCTGAATCAAGTAATGGCTGTGTATCATCAAGGTGCAAGTGGCTGATATGGTTTTCAAATAACTCAGCTGACTCCTCCATGCCTGATGCTATAGCTATGGCAGGAATATCTGTGGACAAGGAGGCAGAATAAACCACTCTGGCAGCTGCAGTAGACTGCGCACTAGTCTCTGCTTTGGTGACAGAGGATGAGTAGGCTGATGGTGTTTAGTAAGCCAGTCCATCATCTTCTCTGCATGCTGTGGCTGGATGGCACAAGCAACATCACTAAACAGAGGAGATGATGCCCTGTTTGAGAATGGACCATGTCCATCTTTGCCAGTGGACACAAATGCTGCTGGCTCCCTCAGTGCTATGGTAATATTTGACTCTCCTTGTTAGTCTCCCAGACATGATGGGGGGCCCTTATTAACAAAATATGATAAAGATGTGGAATTGTGTGGAATGCACTTTAATCAATGGAAAGTGATGTTTGGTGCACTTTAACTTGAGTACTCACAACACAGACACACTCCACTGACACACTACAATATACTGCCGTAAAACTGCACTGATACAAAGCATAATACTGTGGTAAATGTGCACTAATGCACTGAAATATACTGAATTAGAAGTGCAGTAATGTACTCAAATATATTGCGTTAAACATACAGTAATGCACTGATATACTGTATTAAAGTACAGTAACCTACTCATATATACTGCATTAAACGTGCAGTAATGCACTGATATATACTGCATTAAACGTGCAGTAACACACAGAAATATACTGTGTTAAATGTGCAGTAATGCACTAATATATACTGCAGGAAACTTGCCCTGACAAATTAACCTGGCACTAAATGAATGGTCACACTACACTCACAAAACTGACACAAAATTACAAATGAATTGTCACACTACACTCACACTGAACTATCACTAGATTCACTCTAAACTGCTATTCTACACACACAATAGAAGCACAATAGCACACTATTGCACACTAACTCGCTAGCAGCACTGAACAGAGCCCTGTTCAATCTCTCCACGCTAATATCACACAGCAAATCGCTGCTATGTGGAGAAGATTTTTATAGTGTGGGGCAGGACTAAGAGCAATGAGCCATGATTGGATAGAGTCATCACTTTCTCCAATCATGGCTCTGACAGTGCTCTGTGCCTTGATTGAGAAAAGTTTTATTGCTTCAGCCAATCAGGTCTTCCAATGTACTGTGTGACGGTGCAGTGCGATGTGGTCCTTCGGTGGCAAACTCATTCTCGGGCCGAACCGTTTGCCAAACTCTATTACTAATATCCCCCTGTATTCACTTGCCTAGGGGACCAGGATATCTGGGTTATTCTTATTAAAAAGGCAGTTTCCAGATTCCTTTATGCCCTCCTTCAAACCCTCACATCCCCTAGGGCTTTGGATTTGGGGAAAAGGTACTTGTCCCTCAACATTGGTATAAGGTATCTTGAAAAGGGAGAGGGATCGCCTCCCCCTCTTACAATGTGCTCAAAATGTGGCCTGATTCTGTTTAGGAGAGGGTGTACATTCACTGGCCTAGGAGACTGGTGGAAATTAAGGGGAAACTCACATCTTTGTTTTTTTTGTTTTTTGTTTTTTTTATACAACAGTACACACTCAAAAGAAATGGTTTTGTTTTCCTGTTAAAGCGTTTGTTAACCCAACAAAAAAAAAAAGATGTTGTCCCTTGTTATACAGCATAGTGCTTGTGCTGTGTCATTTGGCCCATCGTATCACCTGAAATACCTGGCTGATCTTGCCTGGCTATGCCCCCCCTCTGTAAACGGGGAGAGGAGAAAGCCAGCCGAACATGTGAACACTGAGAAGAGCTGTGAAATGAGGTAAAGCAGGCTTTTTTTTTATAAATTACTCACACAGGGGCACACAGGATTAGAACACTGAAGGGATGGTATGAAGATGTGGAAGTGGCTTAACAACCACTTTAACCACTTAAGCCCCAGAAGATTTTACCCCTTAATGGCCACATCCTTTTTTGCAATACAGCACTGTACCCAACTAAAATGTATGTCCTTCTTTTCCCACAAATAGAGCTTTTTTTTGGTGGTATTTGCTCACCTCTGTGTTTTTTGTTTTTTTTCGCTATGAACAAAAAAACAATATTTTTTACTTTCTGCTATAAAGCATATCCAATAAAAAACAATCAATCAATTTAGGCCAATATGTATTCAGCTACATATTTTTGTTAAAAAAAATCCCAATAAGTGTATATTGATTGGGTTGCACAAAACTTAGAGCATCTATAAACAATCGAGTATTGTTATGGAATATTTTTTTTTACCAGTAATGGCGGCAATCAGTGTTTTTAGCTGAACTGCGACATTGCAGCGGACAAATCGGACACCCAACTGACACTTTTGACACACTTTTTTTGGGACCAGTGACACTAATACAGTGATCAGTGCTAAAAATATGCACTGTTACTGTATTAATAACACTAAGCCCCTGTACACACGGTCGGAGATTCTGCCAACCAAATCCGTCGGATTTTGCCCGTCGGATTTAGTCCGACGGATTGTGTCCGAAACTGTTGCATACACACGGTCGGGCCAAGTTGGCGAAAAATCAGATCTTTCAGAACGTGATGACGTAATTTCGTTACGATGGGACTACATTCAGGCTAGTAGCCAATAGCTTTGATGTAGGAATTTGATCTGAGAATGCGTGGCACTTGGTCCGATCAAAATGCTATACACATGATCGGATTAGGTCCGACCGGCCCAGTTGGTCAGGAAATATTTCCAACATGTTGGAAAATTGGGTCGGACGGAGACTCGGACGGAATCAGTCCGATGCATACCACACACAGTCGGATTATCTGACGACACGGTCCGATAAGACGCATTCCGACAGATTCTCTGACCGTGTGTACAGGGCTTAACAGGGATGGGGTTGAAGGGATTGTAAAATCAGACGGTTTTCTTTATCTTAATGAATTCTATGCATTAAGATGAGTGTGCAGCAGGCCCCTCAGCCCCCCCTAACACTTACCTGAAGTCCCTCTCTGTCCAGCGATGTATACGAGTGTCTCAGCCACCCGAGATTCTTCCTCTTGATTAGCTGAGACACAGCAGCAGTTCCATTGGCTGCCACTGCTGTCAAAGTCAGCTAGCCAATCAGGGGAGAGAGGGGGAGGGGCTGGGTCAGAGCTCCATGTCTAAATTGACACAGGAAGCTGTAACTCGGCTCAAGTGCTCCCATAGCATGCTGTGGGGGCTTGGAAAAGGAGAGAGGGGCCAGGAGCACAGAAGAGGGATGCGAAAAGAGGTGGGTCTGGGCTGCTCTTTGCAAATCCACTGCAAAAGAGCAGGTAAGTATAACATGTTTGTTATTTTTAGAGAAAAAAAACAAGACTTTACAATCACTTTAGGTGTGTCCCTAGGGGGTGCTTGCTAACTGTGTGTGGGTTGCTCTGTCTGGATAAAGAAAGAAATCTCCATCTTCTTCACTGTCAGAGGGGGTGACCTGCATTGTTTACATCTCTGTTCTGCCTCTCCCGGGAACAATCGCATGTGGCTGGTGTACATTGGTTCAGCCGGCCCACTGACTGGCATTCCCTGTGTTCAATCAGCATGTGATTGTGCATCTGGTGGCTATTGCATGAAATTACGTACAGGTACATGAGCAATAGAGCCAACCGGCCACAGTAAGGCAGTTGGCAAGTGGTTAAAACCCTAACCAGGACCTTATCCAGACATGCACTGTAGCCAATGAGTGTGCTCTTGCTCCCCCCCAAACCATATCCAAGGCACATGGCTTTCAACATTGGAGGGGGAACCCTTCAAGGGAAGGTGAAAAAAGCATCTTGCCAATTTTTCAGAGGCAAGTGCCTCTTCCCCACTTCCAATCCTCTTAAAGGGATGTGGATGTTTACAGGAGGGCTTGTATGAATTTATAAGGAAGCCCCCCTTTACAATAAGGGGCCTGCAGGAGAATGAGTATGGAGTGCAGTAGTACCTGTTATCTATTCCCCAAAAAGTGTGAATAGCAAATAAAGACACTGAAACATCAAAAAGTACTTTATTGAAAAAATGTAAACACCCTCTCTCTGCTGAATGAATTTAAGAATTTTTTTGCATTGTACGTGTCCCTCATGGCAGTGCCCAGATTTGCATGCCTTTTTTAACATTAGCTTGCATTCGCTTGCAAATTAGCCTTGAGAAATATTAGGGATGTGTTGTTTTTTATTTTTATTGATAAAGCCTTTATTTATTTTAAGGTAAACTACTTTTTGTTTTTTGCTTAGAAAAAAGTTGGCTTCTGTTTCAGAATTGGTATTTTTGTATTTTCATGTTGCGGAATTTTCTATTTTTATCTTTTGTCAATGGGGCTTTTATTAAGTTTGAGCTGTGGAACATTCACTAGTTAATAACTATCTGTTCTTTGAGCTGCTTTTTGCTCACAAAAAAGTGTGTATCAAAACCACCTCACATTATAACGCGCACACGTTAACTCTCACTCCTCATACACCTCCTACCCCCATAGATAAATGAAAAGTTAGGCAAACACCAGTTAGTCCTACTG
Organism: Lithobates pipiens; assembly: GCF_037356315.1. NCBI lineage: Eukaryota > Metazoa > Chordata > Amphibia > Anura > Ranidae > Lithobates > Lithobates pipiens. The sequence continues at coordinate 321,940,946 of NW_027507758.1, read as the reverse complement.
TCCCCAAAACTGCCCTTCAGGCCAATTATGCAATTCTGTATACTCTGCATACTAATTATTGTAGTAAAGTCCCAGGTTGTTCTCTTTGTTTCTAATTTGGGTCTAGCCTTGCTCATTAAAATTGTCCTGCTTCTGACAACTTCTACACTACTGTATCATCTTTGATCTCTTATTTTTATTCTTATAGTACAACACCTGCTTGTATTGTACTGTCTCTAGTACATCTTAGCAAATTATTTCTGATTAAAATTCCTACTGGCCAATTTTACACTGTGGTACTCTCTTTTTTTTTATTCTTTTTTTTTTCTTTAAATATTAATATACACATGTATTACAATCGAAGTATCAAAACATTTTTACAGAAAAGGAAAGGAAAATAAAAACATAAACTCGAGCAATTTCCTTGGTACTATCAATCTATAAACTGCCATTCAATGCGTTGCACACATTAATAATACCTTCCTTCGCCCCTTACCCTATTTTTTCCCATCCCCCCTTCATCTCGCACCCCCCCCGCTATCTCAGCATCATGTACACCTAATTTATGCCTCGTTTTCGAATCTGAGTTTATTCACCTGTTATTAATAGACTTGTGGGGAAAAGCGAGAGGAAGTAGCTAGAAAAGAAGAAGAAAAGAAGAAGAAGAAGAAAGGAGAAGAGGAAAAAAAAAGAAAAAAAAGGAGAAAAAAAGGATTTCAGATACGTTTCAAATAAAAAAGGTAAGTTTAATATTTATAACTAATACTAATACCTCGTCTCAACCTAACAGGGGGGTCCTAGTTTCCCCAACCAAGGTCCCCACATTCTTATAAACTTATTATTGTTGCCCTGTTTAATAAAAAACACCCTCTTGTTACCAATTGTTGATTTTATATTCACCAAACAAGTCTCAACTAGCGGGGGAAGATGCGACTGCCATTGTTGAGCAATTAACTTTCTTGCTTGGAATAGACATCTTAAAACAGGTTCAAGAGTATCTCTCAGGATATTACACCCCTCGAACAAGCCCAGGAGGCAAGACTTGACCGTCATTTCTAATGTTATCTTAAAAGTTTTATTGATCTCATCTATAATGTTTGTCCAGTATCTAAATAACTTCGGGCACCTCCAAAGCATATGGATAAAATCTCCAGGTGACCCACATCTAGGACACTGGTCATTGTCCCGCCATCCCAGTCTACACATTCTCTTAGGGGTGTAATATACTCGATAGATAAAATAAAGATGCAATACTCTCTGGGAAGGGGCAATAGAAACTAACATTCCCTGTTTGAGAACCTGATCCCATTCCATCACAGACAACGGCCTCACATCATATTCCCATTTCTTCTTGTTCTTGATCGGGCCTCCCCGATCTATCATTCTATCCCCAAGCCTGGCATATAGTCGGGAAATTACTCCCTTAGTCAACCCTGTAGACATTATTTGTGTCAAAACAGGATTTTGGGTCCACTGTATTGTTTGAGATCTAAATTGAGTCTGGACTGCATGCTTGACCTGGAGATAGTTATAAAACGAACTATTAGACAAATTAAATTCCTGTCTCAAATTAGCAAAAGATTTGATAACATTACCTGCAAATAATTGACAGAGGCGATTAATCCCTTGATTATCCCATTCCCTAGATCTTTCAATTTTAGCTAGTTCAACTAGGTTCCTTATGTCCCATAGGGCAGCTATTTCTGATATCCCCTGATATCCTAAAATGGCCTTCGTTGTGTGCCAGACTTTAACAATTTGGTTTATCGTTGGAAAGCGTATGGCAAACGAATTTGCCTCTAGAGCCCCAATGAGTGTACTATGGGGACATCCTGTCATCATCAGCCTACCACTGTAATTACCCCCATTTAATACTCCTCCTCCTACTAGGTGCTGTAGCTGGGTAGCTCAAGTAATAAAGTCTAGGATGTGGAACCGCCATCCCCCCTCCTCCAATGGGAGCTGTAACGTCTGCAAGCAAATCCTGGACTGGCCTCTTCTCCAGATTCTCTAAATAGAGATTCTATTCTTTTAAACCACTTCAGGCCTATCCATAGTGGGGCATTGTGGAGGAGATATAAGATTTGGGGCAGCCATATCATCTTGACAAGGTTACAATGTCCTGCCACCGATAGGGGGAGGCGGCTCCAAATGTCTACCTTGTGTTTCAACTTTACTAAGAGAAGGGCTAAATTGTCCCTAAGATACAGGTTTACATCTTTCGCTATCCAGACCCCCAAATACTTCAATTTTTCTATAGGTTGGGAATAGGTGGGGAATATTGTATGGTATATCTCTAGCTCGAGTATCTAACGAAAGTAATGCCGATTTATCCTAGTTGATGACCAATCCTGACGTTTGACCAAATTTTCCAACAAGTCTTATCACGGCTTTTAATGAGGTTTGGATATCTCCTAGGAAAAACAAAACATTGTCGGCAAACAATGCTATCTTATCCTCCTCCATTCCCCTCCTAAATCATTGTATATCCGAGTTAGCTCTAGTTGCTATTGCCAACGGCTCTATTGCAAGAGAAAAAAGTAAAGGAGAACTGTGGTATTCTCTACATTATAACAATTCTTGTAGTAAAACCTCTGCTTTTGCTACTTGTCTATAACAAATTTGAGCCTAGCCACGCAATTTTAAATTGTTCTACTGGTAGCCAAATTTTAACTGCTGTGTCATCTATGGTCTCTTAACTCTTGTATTAAAACACACATTTAAGCCAAATATCCCTCATTAAAATGCCCTGCTGCTGGCTATTTTAAACTGCTGTTACATCTTCACTCTCTCCAAATTCTTTATGAGAGTTTGATAAAAAACTGGTCAGCAGCAGGACAGCTTTCTATCAGTAACAGCCTCGGTGACTCAGTGAACTTCTGGCTAATTTTCATATCCCAGCCAACAAAGGTCTATTAGCATTTGATGAAAAAGCATGTATCACAGATTAAGCTACCCATAGAAAACTTAAAAAAACTGAAATAGATGAGATTGGGTTTCCAAGCTAATTTCCAAGAAAAATAAATCTATTTAAATTATACAGCCAAATGTGCACTGCCAATGCACACTGTTGTTGTTACTGTTAATGAAAATGGTACTGTTCTATAACACCAAAAACAGCTTTAAGGCATCCATCGAGTATATTATTTGAATATTTGTGTATTTTTTTTTTTTGTTTACAAATGATTTTTATTTGGTACATAGGGGAAGTACAGAGAGTGTTGTCCTCAAAGCCACTTGAACAGACATTTTCCTTTATGGTATTTTTAATTTTCTTTTTGTGTTAGTGCATGTTCCCCTTGAAAGTATTCAGGTTTCCATGTATTTTTTGACATAACTTTGTTTATTAGCCCTAAAAATGACCAGAATTTCAATTTACCAATGTTATTTCCCACCTGTAGACTTCAATGAGATTCACCTCAGTTCAGGTTTGCTGAATTGTGATCAAGGTTCATCAAACTCTTGGGAGATTGAACCCCTTCACTAGTCTGGTAGTCTTCTTTAGGTTTCTTCTCTTCACATAGAGAACAACACTGAGCACTAATGCTCACACAAATGTATGGCATCACTTCTTAAATGGTGTCTCACCAGTGACACTTTTTCTTTATGCTGCCCTTTAATATCTAGCTGAAACCTTCTGAAAACTTGGCTGACAAAACTGTAGAGTTACTTTCTCCTGTCTCTGCAGTGGTATCAACTGTCAAATATGACCTTTATTGTAAAACACTTCTTCCCAACTGCTGTCCAGAGTGGCCAGGAATTGCTCAGGTTGGCTCTCAGAGATGCTTCATCAATATTAACATAACATAACCTACAGTATGCAATTAGCAAATATATAAACAATAACAACATAATTTAAATAGAACATTAAATAATGCCATAGCGGATTCATTTCCTTTATATGAATATCAAAAGATTAACATCTTTTAAAATGATTTGAATAAGAAGGGTGCAAACTATCTGCTAAGTAATTACATTTTAAACACTGTGATCATGAAGATGATTGTATTTTAATAACAGTGGTTTGTATATACATAAATTGTATTCATTATACAAATTCCTTTACCTATATTACATTTTTCTAGTAGGGATGCATAATACAATTTTTTTTACAAAGAGCACGCATATAAATACTTTTTAGTGCTGGTCGATACCAATTACCGATACCAATTACCGATACCTACGCCAAGTTTTGTTTACACTTCAGCTGTCAGTAATGATACAAAGCATTGAAAAGTTATTTACAAATGAAATAATTGTTTTTCAATTTTGCACTTTTTTCAATGTGAAACATGTAAAAATAAAAGTGTAAAAATATTACCGAACAAAGCAAACAAAATACGTTTTAATTATTAATTGCTTGTAAAGTGAAATGAACAAAAAAAATCATCAGGAAAATAATAAAAAAATGGAGAAGGAGAATAATGAGTAACTAGGGCCGATAAGAGTAAATTAAGGGTTAATAAGAGGTTAAACGGAGGAACATTAAAATAAAAAAAAAACAACAACTTTTTTTTTACTTGACAGGTTGCTTTAACCACTTCAATACAGGATAACTTTTTTTTTACTTGACAGGTTGCTTTAACCACTTCAATACAGGGCACTTATACCCCCTTCCTTTCCAGACCAATTTTCAGCTTTCTGTGCACTTTGAATGACAATTACTCAGTCATGCAACACTTTACCCAAACCAAATGTTTCAATTTTTTTTCACACAAGTATAAATTTATTTTGGTGGTATTTAATAACCACTGAGTTTTTTTATTTTTTGTGACATAAGTGAAAAAAGAGCGAACATAAAAAAAAAAAACACTTTTTTTTAGTTTCTATGATAAAAGTTAGCAAATAAGTAATTTTTATTCATAAATTTGGGCCAAAATTTATACTACTACTTATCTTTGGTAAAAGTAACACAAATTAGTGGATATTGTTTAGTCTGTGTGAAAGTTACAGAGTCTACAAGCTATGGTGGCAATCATTGAAAACTGATCACACCTGATGAACTGACAGCCTATTTCATTTATTGGGGCCCTGAAACGTCAAGACAGTACAAATACCTCCCAAATTACCCATTTTTGAAAAGTAGAAAGGCCAAGGTATTTAGTAAGAGGCATGGAGAGTTTTTTGAAGTTGTAATTTTTTTCCCAAAATTCTTGGGAAAATTAACAAATTATTATTTTTTATTTTGTTTTACACAAAATTGTTATAATAACAAGTTGAAAACATAATTTTTTTTGCCAATTTGTCAATTTATAAGATTTTTCTAACACATAGCATGTACATAGCAATTAAACCCCAAAATATATTCTGCTACTCCTCCTGAGTATGGTGATACCACATTTCTGAGACTTTTACAGCTTGGCCACATACAGAGGCCCAACAGGCAGGGAGCACCATCGGGCATTCTAGGAGCATAAATTACACATCTAACTTCATTCCTACCTTTCACGCTTTTGAAGGTCCTGAAGCACCAGGACAGTGGAATTATCAACAGAATGACTCCATTTTGGAAAACAACCCCCTCCTAAGGTATATTCTATGAGGCATGAGCTACAGATAGGTATTCGGGTACTCTAATGGGAGGGAGACAGGTACTCGGGTAAGCTGATGGGCTGCAGATAGGTACTCGGGTACTCTGATGGACTGCAGATAGATACTTAGGTACTCTAATGGGCTGGAGACAGGTACTCTGGTACTCTGATGTGCTGCAGATAGGTACTTGGGTACTCTGGGCTGGAGACAGGTACTTGGGTACTCTGATGATCTGGAGACAGGTATACTGGTAATCTGATGGGCTGCAGATAGGTACTTGGATACTCTGTTGAGCTGGAGACAGGTACTCAGATAATCTGATGGGCTGCAGATATTTACTTGGGTACTCTAATTGGGTGCAGATAGGTACTTGGGTACTTTAATGGACTGGAGACAGGTATTCTGATGTAGGTACTCTGGGCTGGAGATAGGTACTTTGGTACTCTGATGGTCTGCAGATAAGTACTCGGACACTCTGGGCTGGAGATAGGTACTTGGGTACTCTGGTCTGGAGACAGGTACCCGGGTACTCTGATGAGCTGGAGACAGGCACTCGGATACTCTGATGGGCTGGAGATAGGTAGTTGGGTACTCTGATGAGCTGGAGATAGGTACTCGGGTAATCTGGGTTGGAGACAGGTACTAGGGAACTCGGGTGGGCCAAAGACAGTTACTCTGGTGCTCTGATGGTCTGCAGATATGTACTCATGTATTCTGGGCTGGGGACAGGTACTCGGGTACTCTGATGGGCTGCAGACAGGTACTCGAGGACAGTAAATGTTACCGGCTGTGATTGGACACAGCCGATAACTTGGTAAAGAGCCATTTTTATCGGCTTTTTACACTGATCATGGATGGGCTGTATCCTAAGGGACATGCCTCATCCCCAATCATCACAATGCAGGCCCCTGGGGGCCCACAGGAGCGGCGAGCACTGGAGGACATCACATGATGCCTGCCAGAATAATTTTATTATGGCCCAGTATGGAAGTGGTTAAACTGACTTCATCAGCAGATTGAAGTTCATCCCTTTGATTTGTAGATTTAAAAATAGAAAGATACAAAATTAAACAACGTTTTTTTTAACTTTCTGTTTTGGGAGCTGAGCAACGTTGTTGATAAACATTGTGAGGCTGCTTTTTTTTTATAACTTTAATTGCCGGGACTTTTTTTACACTTCAGATGTCAACAGGGGAACCCCACTGACAGCTTACTGAGTCATTGGTTGTTAAGGCAGCAGTGGCCCAGACTTTTTTTTTTTTTACATTTGAGCTGTCAGTTTGGGAATCCCACTGACATCTGAAAGAGTCACGCCTAAAAGTATCGGATTCAGGTATCTGAGCAATTGCACGAGTACCGATAGTCATGCAAAAGCTTAGTATTGGCACCGATACCTATACCTGTAGTTTACAGTTATATTTTTCTCCATGTACACATACAGTTAGGTCCATATACAGTATATTTGGACACAGGCACAATTTTCATACTTTTGGCTCTGTATGCTACCAGAATAAAATTAAAATGAAACAATCCAAATTAATTTGAAGTGCAGACTTTCAGCTTTAGTTCAAGGGGTTGAACATATATATCAGGTACAAATTTTAGGAACTGCAACCATTTTTATACACAGCCCCCCATTTTCAGGAGTTCACATGTAATTGGACAAATTAATATAATCATAAATAAAATGTTAATTTTTAATATTTTGCTGAGAATCCTTTACTGGCAATGACTGCCTGAAGTCTGGAACCCATGGACATTACCAAAGACTGGGTTTCCTCCTTTCTGATGCTTTTCCAGCCACTAACTGCAGCTGTCTTCAGTTGTTCTTTGTTTGTGGGTCTTTCTGCCTTTAGTGTTGCCTTCAGCAAGTAAAATGCATGCTCATTGGGTTGATATCAGGTGATTGACTCGGCCATTGCAAAATACTCCACTTCACTTTAAAGTGGTAGTAAAGTGACACGGCACCGTCCCTTGGAAGTTTGCCCCCTCTGCTTTCTTTGCTGCTGGGTCAATTTGAAAGCAGAGCGTGCTTCAAGCATGCGCAGTACGGAACCATCTGCTATGCTGAAAAGCTTCACTACCAGTTTCCCTTAGTGGAGATGGCGGCGGCACCCGACAGCCGTGCTGGAATTGCGGGCTTTCTGGACAGGTAAGTGTCTATATATTAAAGGTCAGCAGCTACAGTATTTCTAGCTGCTGACTTTTTTTCCCCAGGCTGGGACACCTCTTCAAAGTGGAAGTAAAGTCTTTAAAAAAAATACTTTCCCCCAATGTGCTAGTATGCACTGCATACTAGCATATTTTGACAGACTTATCTGTAAATGGACCCCTCCAGCACTGCGCTGTCACCACTGACAGGGCTTCCACCTTTACCCAGTTTTCCTTCCAGGTTCACGGGCTCCAGATCTTTAAATGACCAAGCTACAAACAGAAAGATACAAAATTAAACAATGTTTCTTTTTAACTTTTTGTTTTAGTGGCCGAGCAATGTGGTTGATAAACACTGTCAGGCTGCATTGATTTATTTTTTTGATAGCTTTAATTGCCGGGACTTTTTTTTACACTTCAGCTGCCAATAGGGAAATCCCACTGACAGTCATTGGTTGTTAAGGAAACATCAGGCCAGACATTTTTTTTTACATTTCAGCTTTCAGTGGGGGAATCCCACTGACAGCTGAACGAACCGAGCCTGAAAGTATCAGTTTCAGGTATCGGAGCATTTGCACGAATACCTATAATCATGTTTATGTACAAGTACCGATTGTTTATGTTTATGTACCAGTATTGGTGCAACTCTAGTTTCTAGTTTTATTTTTCTCGATGTACACATATGTATAAGGATAATATTCAGTAATATTTCCTCTATTTCACAAGCTTTTAGATATTTTTCTCTATATACTGTATAAATGCAGCCCAAGCTGTCCAGAAAAAAATGCAGCAACATGGGTTGGACTGAATAGTAACATTTACAGGGAAGCTTAAAGTGTTAGTAAAGACTTAAAAAAAATACTGTCCCCCAATTTTCTAGTATGCACTGCACACTAGCACACTTTGACAGACTTATCTGTAAAAGGGATTCCTCCAGCAGCAGGCTGTCACCACTGACAGGTCTTCCATCTTTACCTGGTCTTCCTTCCAGGTTCACAGGTTCCCGACTTTTACAGTGCCTTGCAAGAGTATTCACCCCCCCCCCCCCACCCTTGGAATTTTTCGTGTTTTGTTGCCTTACAACCTGAAATTAACATGGATTGTTTGAGGATTTGTATAATTTAATTTACAGAACATGCCCACAACTTGGAAGATTTTTTTTTTTATTATTGTGAAGCAAACAACAAATATGACAAAATAACAGAAAAAGTCAATTTCATAACTATTCACCCCCCTAAAGTCAATAATTTATAGAGCCACATTTTGCGGCTATCACAGCTCCAAGTCATTTTGGATAAGTCTCTATAAGCTTGCCACATCTTACCACTGGGATTTTTGTCCATTCCCCCTTGCAAAACTGCTCCAACTCCTTCAAGTTGGATGGTTTGCGCTTGTGAACAGCAATTTTTAAGTCTGACCACAGATTTTCAATTGAAATGATGTCTGGGCTTTGACTAGTCCATTCCAACATATTTACAAGTTTCCTCTTAAAAAGTGTTGCTTTAGCAGTGTGTTTGGGGTTATTGTCCTGCTGGAAGGTGAACCTCCATCCTAGTGTCAAATCACACACGGATTGGTACAGGTTTTGCTCAAGAATATCCCTGTATTTAGCACCATCCATCTTTTCCTCAACTCGGACCAGTTTCCCAGTCCCAACTGCTGAAAAACATGCCCACAGCATGAAGCTGCCACCACCATGTTTCACTATGGGGATGGTGTTCTTTGGATGATGTGATGTGTTGGGTTTGCTCCAGACATAGCATTTTCTTTAATGGCCAAAAAATTCAATTTTAGTCTCACCAGACCAGAGCACCTTCCTCCATAGATTTTGGGAGTCTCCCACATGCCTTTTTTGCAAACTTTAAACATGCCATTTTGTTTTTTGCTGAAAGTAATGGCTTTCTTCTGGCCACTCTGCCATAAAGCTCAACTCTATGGAGCATACGGCTTATCGCCATCCTATGTACAGATACTCCAGTCTCTGCTGTGGAACTCTGCAGCTCCTCTAGGGTTACTTTAGTTTTCTGTTCTGCCTCTCTGATTAATGCCCTCCTTGCCCGGTCCATGAGTTTTGGTGTGCGGCCATCTCTTGGAAGATTTGCTGTTGTGCCACGTTTTTTTCATTTTGGTTATGATAGATTTGATGGTGCTCCTAAGAATCATCAAAGATTTGGTTATTTTTGTATAACCTAACCCTGACTTGTACTTCTCAACGACATTCTCCCTTAATTGTTTGGAGAGTATTTGATCTTCATGGTAGTATTTGGTTAGTTCTGGGGCCTCTTGCTTAGGTGTTGCAGCCTCTAGGGCCTTTCAAAAAGGTATGTACGGTATATGTAATGACAGGTCACGTGGCACTTAGATTGCACACAGGTGGACATCATTTCCCAAATTAAGTGACTTTTGAAGGTAATTTATTGCACCACAGCTTTTTATGGGCTTCCTAACAAAGGGGGTGAATACATACGTACATGCCAATTATCATTTTTTTATTTCTGAAAAATTGTTTTATGTATATATTTTTCTAATTTTACTTCACCAACTTAGACCATTGTGTTCTGATCCATCACATATAATTCAGATTAAAAAAACATTGAACTAAAGGTTGCAATGTAACAAAATAGGTAAAAAGTCAAGGGGGTGAATACTTTTGCAAGGCACTGTAAATGACTAAGCTACAATGATGTCACTCCCGCGCATGTGCACGAGAGTCATGGCCATGGCACACTCCTCTGGATTGACGGCACAGTGTGCCCACAATTCAGAGCACATTGCAAATGCACTGGTGACGTCTCTGGCTGCAGAAATTGTGAATATCTCCTAAATAGTGCATGTTTAGGAAATATTCATTGTACATACAGCACAGTTAAGCTTTATTATACGCTTAACTATAGGTACAAGTGACCAAAAGGTTTCTACTACTGCTTTAAGCAACAGTTTTATTGTTTTTTTATTTTTTGGAAATTAGGTTGAACCATGTAAATGAATATAGTTAACTGTTGTAAGCTCCGTGACAAAGATATTGTTAGTCGCAACACTTGTCGCTGTTACCTCTACTGATCTCCATGTAAAAATGGAGAAATATAAATAATGGCAAGTGAAAAAAAAATGCAGTTATTATACTGAATACTATCATTGCAATTATTTTTCATATACAGATACATATCGGAATACAGGCATTTTTCTTTTTACAATAGTAGTCCTTCAGAATCACAGAGCCATCTGTCTGACTTGTTGGACTTACTAACCGAAAATTTAGCAGGAGCTCTTTTGATTATAAATACTATTAGAAACTGTTGTTTATGTAATTCCTACTATCTAATTATGTTTATAGGAATTTCTTTCTTGTAAGAAAATGTGAATATATCAAATATGTTTGTCATTTAGAACCAGTATGTGATTTAATTTCAAAATTATTTACCTGACACTGTATGGTAGCCTAAGTAAATCATTTTGGGCAGATCATAAAAAACGTACTCCTGGTTAAAAAAAAGTATGAGACACGTGTTAGTGTCAGGGGTAACATAACTTTAGGCCTTCCTTCCTTTTTACTAATTATCTGACATGATGAAACAACAGCAGATGTCTCTACCTCCTCTGGCTGTTAAGATAAAAAAAACAGTCAAGACAGCCACAAGCTGCCTCTCATTTCATGATAATTACTGAGGAATATATACTTGAGAACATTTCCTGGATTACTGGAGGCATGCCATGATTTCATTCTTATCTTGCTCGTGATATTTTAAAGGGAAATTAGATTATTTACATGTAATGTTGTTACTGAAAAATTGTACACATTAATTTATTCCTGCAAACAGTCACATAAAATGTTTACAAATGGACAATTACATTTATTTAGCTTTTAGATTATGTTGTTTAAGTAAAGCCTACCAATAAAATCACCAAAATATTAGTCAGAAGAGATACGCAGATTGGTCAACAGAACTTGAAACACTCTATATACCTGAATATGTGCGAGATTGCAAAATGTTTACCCACTCTCTGAAATAAAACCACCAAAAGCACAACAAGACCGATTTAGTGCCATGAAGGACAAGGCCTTTTAATGAGCAGCACAGTGGCTAAGTGCGGTCAGCACAGTGGCTAAGTGGTTAGCACTTCTACCTAGCAGCACTAGTGTCTTTGGTTTCCCAACCCTGCCACTACCTGCCTGTAGTTTGCATGTTCTTGTGCCTGCGCGGGTTTCCTCCAGGTACTGCAGCTTCCTGAATAAAGAGAAAACTGGCCGCACACCCCCACAGGACTGAAGCAAATAAAATAATTTATTATCTTCAAAGTCTGAGAAGCAAAACAGGACACTGTTGATGTGTTTCACACTCAAATCATGTGCTTAATCATAATTATGGTTGTGGTTGTGCTTAGGCATGTGATTTCAGTGTGAAATGCATCAACAGTTGTCCTGTTTTGCTTCTCTGATTGTGAGAACAGTACAGTATTTTATTTGCATCAGTCTTGTGGTGGTGTGCGACAAGTTTTCTCTTCATTCTGGATGTTTGCGGTGGTGAGCTGGGGCAGGCACCCATGCTTGACTGCAATCAGGTGCTCATCTGAGAGGTATGCACACCCTCTTTGAAAGACTCCAGCTTCCACCCACACTCCAAAAGACATGCTGGTAGGTTAATTGTATCTTAGTTAAATTGGCCCTTGTATGTGAATGTATGAATGTGGGTAAGGGACTTTAGATTGTAAGCTCTTGAGAGCAGGGATTGATGTTAATGTACAATATATATGTAAAGTGTCATTCTGTAACTATATATTTACCTATAATAAATAAAAAGTAAAGGAACACTAAACTATGGTTTAAAATATATTATACTGAAATATGCATTCTTAAATCAAAAAATACCTTCTATTGCTCTCAGCATCCTCCAAATCTCTCCCTTTTTTTTGGTTTCTATGATCTGTCTTTCTGTTAGAAGGTGGCTATGCTTGTGCTCCATAGCTCCTCTGTACATATAATTGAGCTATGGTGCCAATATCTGAAAATTGATCACACCTGAAGTACTGACGGCCTATTTCAATTCTTGAGACCCTAAGGCTGCTTTCACACTGGGGCTGTATTCAGGCGTTACAGCGCTAAAAATAGCGCCTGTGTAACGCCTGAAAAAAACCGGCCCCTTTAACTCCAGTGTGAAAGCCGGAGGGCTTTCACACTGGAGCGATGCGCTGGCAGGACGGTGAAAAAAGTCCTGCTAGCCGCATCTTTGCAGCGGTGAAGGAGCGGTGTATTCACCGCTCCTATACCGCTCCTACCCATTGAAATCAATGGGACACCGCGGCAATACCGCCGGCAAAGCGCCGCTGCAGCGGCGCTTTGCGGGCGGGTTTAACCCCTTTTCGGCCGCTAGCGGGGGTTAAAACCACCCCGCTAGCGCCCGCACACCGCCGCTAAAACGACGGTAAAGCGCCACTAAAAATAGCGGCGCTTTACCGCCGACGCTGCTCCCGCCCCAGTGTGAAAGCAGCCTTAGTAAAAAAAAAAGTACAAATACACCCCAAATGACCCCTTTTTGGAAAGAAGACATTCCAAGGTATTTAGTAAGAGGCTTGATGAGTTTTTTGAAGTTGTCATTTTTTCCCACAATTCTTTGCAAAATCAAGATTTTTTTTCCTTTTTTTTCCCCACAAAATTGTCATAATATCAGTTTATTTCTCACACACAGCATATGCATACCACAAATTACACCCCAAAACACATTCTGCTATTACTCCCGAGTACGGCGATACCACATGTGTGAGATTTTTACACAGCGTGGCCACATACAGAGGCCCAACATGCAGGGAGCGCCATCAGGCGTTCTGGAGCACCCAGGACAATTCTGACATTTCTCTTCTACATGTAAAAATCATCATTTATTTGCTAGAAAATTACACAGAACCCCAACATTATATATTTTTGTTTAGCAAAGACCCTGGAGAATACAATGGTGGTCATTGCAAATTTTTATCTCACACGGTATTTGCTCAGCAATTTTTCGAACGCGTTTTTTTGGGGGGAAAAACTGTTTTGTGCTTAAAAAAAAAAAACAGTAAAGTTAGCCCAATTTTTGCATAAAGTGAAAGATAAAGTTATGCTGAGTAAATAGATATCGAACATGTCACTCTTCAAAATTGCACATACCCGTGGAATGTCGCCAAACGTCGCTACTTAAAAATCCCCATAGGCGATTTTTTTTACTGGTTACATGTTTTGAGTTACAGAGGAGGTCTAGGGCTAGAATTATTGCTCTCACTCTAACGTTCACGGCGATACCTCACATGTGTGGTTTGAACACCGTTTTCATATGTGGGCGGGGCTTACATATGCGTTCGCTTCTGCATGCGAGCACATGGGGACAGGGGCGATTTAAAATTTTTTTTTTTCTTTATTGTTCATTTTACTTTATTTATTTTAGTTTTACATTTTTTTCCCCAAAAATACATTTTTGATCACTTTTATTCCTATTACAAGGCAATTTATATGGCAATTTATGGCATGGTATTGCAGAGTATTGGCGGGTATTGCAGAGTATTGGCAGGTATTGCAGAGTATTGGCAGGTATTGGGGGGTGTTGCAGAGTATTGGGGGTATTGCAGAGTATTGGCAGGTATTGCGGGGTATTGGGGGGTATTGCAGAGTATTGCGGGGTATTGGGGGGTATTGCAGAGTATTGGGGGATATTGCAGAGTATTGGGGGGTATTACAGAGTATTGGGGGGTACTGCAGAGTAATGGCAGGGTACTGCGAAGTATTGGGGGGTACTGCAGTCATGGCAGGGTACTGCAGAGTAATGGCAGGGTACTGCAGAGTAATGGCAGGGTATTGCAGAGTAATGGGGGGTACAGCAGAGTAATGGCAGGGTACTGCAGAGTAATGGCAGGTACTGCAGAGTAATGGCAGGGTATTGCAGAGTAATGGGGGGTACTGTAGAGTAATGGAAGGGTATTGCAGAGTAATGGGGGTACTGCAGAGTAATGGCAGGTACTGCAGAGTAATGGCAGGGTACTGCAGAGTATTGGCTGGTATTGCAGAGTATTTGCAGGGAATTGAGGGGTTAAATTTGGTGAGCAGCGATGTGGGCACTGCAGATGCAGCCCACAGTGCTGCTAACACCGATCTCTTTCCCCTCCGCTGTACTGATCGGTACAGAGAGGGGAGGGAGGAACCGGCGTCATAACATGACACCGGTTTGTTTACAAGTGATCACTCCGTCATTTGACGGAGCGATCACGTGGTAAACGGCTGCGACGAGCGGCTGTTTACCGTGATCCGAGATACGCCGGGTAATTAACGGCCTCTCAGAGTTAAACAACCGCCCTGAAGCCGTTAATCGGCTATGGGCGGTTGTTAAGTGGTTAAATTTAACAGGTACGATGCTCGGTGGGTGTGGAGAGGCGACTTGTTGTACATCTTGCGGCATGTATGCCTTCCTTGATCATCCGATCGAGGCTAAATATTGCTGTGCAAAATGTACGTGCATTGTTTCCCTGGAAGCCCAGGTTCTGAATCTGTCAGTACTGAGAAGCCCCTCCATACTAAAAGAGAGCCAGGAACATACACGGCAGGTGCCGGTAGGGGACAACAAAGAGGTGGGGGAGACAAAGAGGTGCAGACACTAGCAAAGAGTAGATGGGTGACAGTCAGGAAGGGTAGAGGGGGAAGTGCCAGGGAGGCCGATCCAGGCTTGGAGCATCCCAATAAGTGTGCTCCATTGAGTGACATTGGTGAAACCAGTCAGGGACCAGCACTGCTGGAGCTGAGGGACTCTCCTAGCTGGACCTCCAAGGTAGTATTCTCAGGAATACTACAGGTACATCGAGCCACACCAGAAAGGCAGAGGGAGATTAAGGAAGTAAACAAGTGGGTGAAGAGCTGGCATAGTAAGGAGGGGTTTGGGTTCCTGGAGGACTAGGCCGACTTCTCAGTCGATGACCAGTATTATAGAAGGAACAGACTGCACCTAAATGAGGAGGGTGCAGATCAGCTGGAAATGAAGATGGCCAAAAAGTTAGAAGGGTTTTTAAACTAGGTGATGGGAGGAGAGTACAGAGGTAGAGAACATATTCCAGAGGGTAGTATTGGGGGCATTAGTGGTAGGTTGACCAAAGCACATAAACCCAAGGTAAGTATAGTAGCAAGTCCTAGTTGCAATCTTGGAACACCCAAGAAGAGGATAATATGCGACCAGTCTAAACTATGTGGCATGTTCACCAATGCCAGGAGCCTGGCAGACAAGATGGGTGAACTAGAGATATTCTTGTACGAGGAGGATTTGGATTTTGTGGGAATTTCAGAGACTCAGTTCAACAGCTCTCATGATTGGCTGGCAAACATTCAAGGGTATACCCATTTTTGCAAGGATAGAGAGGGTAAAAAAGGGGCAGGGGTATGCCTATATATCAAGAATAATGTACAAGTGAATGTGAGAGATGACATCACTAAGGGAGCTAGGGAGGAGGTGGAATCCTTATGGGTAGAGCTCCAAAGAGATGAAGCTAAGGGGAAAATAATACTGAGAGTATGCTATAGCCCCCCTAACCTGAGGGAGGAAGGGGAGACAGATCTCCTATCACAATTTGGATTAGCAGCAAGGATGGGAAGGGTTATCATAATGGGGGACTTTAACTATCCAGACATAGACTGGGTGGAGGGAACCACGCATTCATCTAAGGCTCACCAGTTCCTAAATGTCTTGCAGGACAATTTTATGGGTCAGATGGTAGACGCACCAACTAGAAATAAAGCTTTACTGGATCTACTGATTAATAACAATACAGACCTGATCATGGATGTGGAAATACAGTGAAATTTAGGTAATAGCGATCACAGGTCAATTGGCTTCAGTATAAATCACACAAATAGGAAACATAAGGGGAATATAAAGACACTGAATTTCAAAAAAGCCAACTTATCTAAGCTACAAACCTTGATAGAAGGCATACATTGGGATAAAATCTTAGAAACAAAGAACACAGCGGAGAGATGGGTTTGCTTTAAGAGCATAATAAATAAGGGCATTAGCCAATGCATCCCATTGGATAATACGTTTAAAATAGCGAACAAAAGTCCTGGGTGGCTTATCTCCAATGCAAAAATGCATATAAAAGCAAAGGAGAAGGCCTCCAAAAAATACAAGATTGAGGGATCATCATCAGCATTCAGACTTTATAAAGAATGCAACAAGAAATGTAAGGGTGCAATAAGGACAGCTAAGATAGACCATAGCGAAGGAGAGCAAAAAAATTCCCAAGATATTCTTTAAGTATGTAAACAGTAAAAAAGGGAGGACAGACCACATTGGCCCCATAAAGAATGAGGAAGGACATATGGTTACAAAGGATGGGGAGATGGCGAAGGAATTGCATTTATTCTTCTCCTCAGTCTTCACAAGGGAATCGGGGAGATTCAGTAACCAAAACTGCAGTGTTTATCCTCATGACACATCACAGGAAGCACCTCCATGGTTAACAGAGGACAGAATTAAAATTAGACTTGGGAAACTTAACATTAATAAATCCCCGGGACCAGATGGCTTGCACCCGAGGGTACTTAGGGAACTCAGTCAAGTAATTGCCAGACCATTGTTACTAATTTTTACTGACAGTCTGCTGACTGGAATTGTACCAGCTGATTGGAGAAAAGCCAATGTAGCACCAATATTTAAAAAGGGCCCAAAATACATCCCTGGGAATTACAGACCAGTTAGCCTAAGTATGCCTTAGGCCGCGTACACACGGGCGGACTGTCTGGCCAACTAAGTCCGTCAGACAATCCGACAGACAGTCCGTCCTACTTTTGAATGAACGGACTTGACCACACACGATGAACAGACATTCCGCTGAAAGCTTGCGCGATGACGTGTGCAGCACGTACGACGGGACTAGAAATACGACGTCCAATACACTGCAATGCAACCTTTGGCCGTGTAAATCCTTTCTGAGCATGCGCCATACTTAGTCCGGCCAACTTGCCTACACACGAGCGGACTGTCCGCTGAAACCAAAGTTGGACGGACAATATTACGGAAATTCCGAAAGACTTAGTCCGCCAGACTGTCCGCTGAAAAAGTCTGCTGAAGCCCACACACAAGCGGACTGTCCGCTGAAACACGTTTCAGCGGACCAAGTCCGTCAGACAGTCCGCCCGTGTGTACGCGGCCTTAGTATGTAAACTCTTGTAGGGGATGATAAGGGACTATATACAAGATTTTAGCAATGAGTATGGTATCATTAGCAGTTATCAGCATGGATTCATGAAGAATTGTTCTTGCCAAACCAATCTACACACCTTCTATGAGGAAGTGAGTTGTCAGCTAGATGAAGGAAGGCCTGTAGACATGATGTATCTGGATTTTGACACAGTTCCCCATAAACATTTACTGTACAAAATAAGGTCCGTTGGCAAGGACCATAGGGTAAGTACATGGATTGAAAACTGGCTACAAGGGCAAGTTCAGAGTGTGGTGATAAATGGGGACTACTCTGAATTAGTAAGAGGTGGGTAGTGGGGTCCCCCAGGGTTCTGTGCTGGGACCAATCCTATTTAATTTGTTCATAAATGACCTGGAGGATGGTGTAAACAGTTGAATCTCTGTATTTGCAGACAATACTAAGCTTAGCAGGGCAATGAATTCTCCACAGGATATGGAAACAATGTAGAAAAATGTAAAATAATGCATTTGGGTGGAAAAATATATAATCTATACATTGGGGGGAGAACCTCTGGGGGAATCTAAGATGGAAAAGGACCTGGGGGTCCTAGTAGATGATAGGCTCAACAATAGCATGTGATGCCAAGCTGTTGCCAACAAAGCAAACAAAATATTGGCATGCATTAAAAAGGGGATCAACTCCAGAGATAAAATTATAATTCTCCCGCTCTACAAGACTCTGGTCCCGCTGCACCTAGAGTATGCTGTCCAGTTCTGGGCACCAGTCCTCAGGAAGGATGTACTGGAAATGGAGTGAGTACAAAGAAGGGCAACAAAGCTAATAAAGGGTCTGGAAGATATTAATTATGAGGAAAGGTTGTGAGCACTGAACTTGTTATCTCTGGAGAAGAGACACTTGAGAGGGAATATGAGTTCAATATACAAATATCATACTGGTGACCCCACAATAGAGATAAAACTTTTTCGCAGAAGGGAGTTTAACAAAACTCGTGGCCACTCATTGAAATGAGAAGAAAACAGGTTTAACCTTAAACTACGTAGAGCATTCTTTATTGTAAGAGCGGCAATTATGTGGAATTCCCTTCCACAGGTGGTGGTCTCAGCAGGGAGCATCGATAGTTTCAAGAAGCTATTAGATAAGCACCTGAACAACCGCAACATATATAAGGATGGATATACAATGTAATACATATAATCAGACACATAGGTTGGACTTGATGGACTTGTGTCTTTTCTCAACCTCACCTACTATGTAACTATGTAACGTGAAGGGGAAAAGTGGAGGTTCAAGAGTTCACAGGATGTTATAAGAAAGCAGAATAGCACAGTTAGAAAAATGTCATGAAATATAGACTAGCAGCCCAATAAATTGTCAATGTGAATTGATTTTTTTTTTTTGGAGAAGGATATCATTCAGTGTCACTTTAATATCAACTTGGTGAAAGCACTGTATAAGCCTTGGTCTATGGTGCAGGGCCCTCCCAAGGTACAAATTAACTGATCTGAAAACAAGTGCTAGCAGTTCTTGCAATTTACAAGTGAAGTCAGTTTATATGCTTTGGCGTACAAGTCAAGTTTTTTTAGTTATTCATTCAAGCTGCTACTATATTACATGTAACTGCTTTGAAATTATTTGAGTAAGTATTACTGTATAGTTGCATTGTGCAAGTGTTCTAATTTTGATTTTGGAGCAGGAGGAGGCAGAAGGGCAGCACTGAGGGGAAACAATAGAATTTAGACTAGGTTTTCTTCTTTTCTGCTATTACAGTTAACTGCTTAAGGACCGCCTCCTGCACATATACGTCGGCAGAATGGCACGGCCGGGCACAATCACGTACCTGTACGTGGCTCTTTAACCACTTTCAGACCGGACCATTTTGCTGGTAAATGACCAGAGGTCTTTTTACACTTTGGCACTGCGCTGCTTTAACTGGTAATTGCGCGGTCATGCAATGTTGTACCCAAACGAAATTTGCGTCCTTTTCTTCCCACAAATAGAGCTTTCTTTTAAAGGTATTTGACTGACTCTGCGATTTTTATTTTTTGCGATATAAACGTAAAAAGACCGCAAATTTTGAAAAAAAATGATATTTTCTACTTTTTGTTATTAGAAAAATCCAATAAACTCAATTTTAGTCATACATTTAGGCCAAAATGTATTCAGCCACATGTCTTTGGTAAAAAAAAAGTCAATAACTGTATATTTATTGGTTTGCGCAAAAGTTGTCACATCTACAAACTAAGGTACGTTTTCTGGAATTTACGCAGCTTTTAGTTTACGACTGCCTATCTCATTTCTTGAGGTGCTAAAATGGCAGGGCAGTACAAAACCCCCCCAAATGACCCCAGTTTGGAAAGTAGACCCCCTAAGAAAATTGATAAGTGGCATGTTGAGCCCATTGAATATTTTATTTTTTTGCCTCAAGCGATTGAATAATGACAAAAAAAAATTTTTATTTTTTTTTTACACAAAGTTGTCACTAAATGATATATTGCTCACACATGCTATGGGCATATGTGAAATGACACCCCAAAATAAATTCTTCTGCTTCTCCTGAGTACGGGGATACCACATATGTGGGACTTTTTGGGAGCCTAGCCGCGTACGGGGCCCCGAAAGCCAAGAACCGCCTTCAGGCTTTCTAAGGGCGTAAATTTTTGATTTCACTTCTCACTACCTATTACAGTTTTGAAGGCCATAAAATGCCAAGATGGCACAAAATCCCCACAAATGACCCCATTTTAGAAAGTAGACACCCCAAGCTATTTGCTGAGAGGCATGTTGAGTTCATGGAATATTTTTACAAACTTTAATTTTTTTTTATTTTTTTTTCACAAAGTTGTCACTAAATGATATATTGCTCACGCATGCCATGGGCATATGTGAAATGACACCCCAAAATAAATTCTGCTGCTTCTCCTGAGTACGGGGATACCACATATGTGGGACTTTTTGGGAGCCTAGCCGCGTACGGGGCCCCGAAAGCCAAGAACCGCCTTCAGGTTTTCTAAGGGCGTAAATATTTGACTTCACTCCTCACTACCTATTACAGTTTTGAAGGCCATAAAATGCCAAGATGGCACAAAACCCCCACAAATGACCCCATTTTAGAAAGTAGACACCCCAAGCTATTTGCTGAGAGGCATGTTGAGTCCATGGAATATTTTATATTTTGCCACAAGTTGCGGGAAAATTACAAACTTTTTTTTTTTTTTTTCACAAAGTTGTCACTAAATGATATATTGCTCACGCATGCCATGGGCATATGTGAGATGACACCCCAAAATAAATTCTGCTGCTTCTCCTGAGTACGGGGATATCACATATGTGGGACTCTTTGGGAGCCTAGCCGCGTACGGGGCCCCGAAAACCAAGCACCGCCTTCAGGCTTTCTAAGGGCGTTACAGTTTTGAAGGCCATAAAATGCCAAGATGGCACAAACCCCCCCAAATGACCCCATTTTGGAAAGTAGACACCCCTAAATTTAGGGATACACTAGTGAGACTAGGTAATAAATGGCGGGTGCCCTGAAACTATAAAAAAATAACTAACCAACCAGCGTCACCTGTAACAGTTATATGGTGATCACTGGTGAAAGGGTTAACTAGGGGGCAATCAGGGGGCTTTATGCGGTAGTATATGGGGGTCCCTGGCGCTATAAAAAGCTGCGGCGAACCTAAATACCTACCTGCCTAACTAGCGTCACCTGTGACACTAATACAGCGATCAGAAAAACGATCGCTTATTAGGCTGGGTTCACACTGGAGCAATGCGGGAACGCCACGAATCTGCGGCGGGTTCCCGCATCGCATGCCTCCCGGCGGCAGTTCACACTGCCCTATGCGAACTGCTGGGAGTGTCAGTGAAATGTTAATGACACCCCCAGATCAGTTCGCATATCGCAGTGCGATCTGCAAACTCGGATCGCATGGTGTGAACACCCATGCGATCCGATTCTGCTGCGGACCAAAAAAATGGTCCCATTGCGAGTTTGCGGCGGGTGCGGCGCGAATTCAGCCATACTATCTGTATGGCTGAACTCGAATCGCACAGAGATCGGATGTGATTTGCACTGCAGTGCGGTGCGAATCACATCCGTTCTCATAAACCGCTGCAATGTGAACCCAGCCTTAGTGACACTGGCGACGGGGGGTGATCACGGGGTTAAACCTTTATTGGGGGGGTTAGGGGGGTACCTTAGAACTAAAGGGGGCTAGCCCTAACTGCCCTAACAGTTATTACAGTCACAAATGACACCCGCCGGGTGATCAGGGGGTTAAACCTTTATTATTAGGTAATAAATGGCGGGTGCCCTGAAACTATAAAAAAATAACTAACCAACCAGCGTCACCTGTAACAGTTATATGGTGATCACTGGTGAAAGGGTTAACTAGGGGGCAATCAGGGGGCTTTATGCGGTAGTATATGGGGGTCCCCGGCGCTATAAAAAGTTGCGGCGAACCTAAATACCTACCTGCCTAACTAGCGTCACCTGTGACACTAATACAGCGATCAGAAAAATGATCGCTTATTAGGCTGGGTTCACACTGGAGCGATGCGGGAACGCCACGAATCCGCGGCGGGTTCCCGCATCGCATGCCTCCCGGCGGCAGTTCACACTGCCCTATGCGAACTGCTGGGAGTGTCAGTGAAATGTTAATGACACCCCCAGATCAGTTCGCATATCGCAGTGCGATCTGCAAACTCGGATCGCATGGTGTGAACACCCATGCGATCCGATTCTGCTGCGGACCAAAAAAAGGGTCCCGTGCGAATTTGCGGCGGGTGCGGCGGGAATTCAGCCATACTATCTGTATGGCTGAACTCGAATCGCACAGAGATCGGATGTGATTTGCACTGCAGTGCGGTGCGAATCACATTCGTTCTCATAAACCGCTGCAATGTGAACCCAGCCTTAGTGACACTGGCGACGGGGGGTGATCACGGGGTTAAACCTTTATTGGGGGGGTTAGGGGGGCACATTAGAACTAAAGGGGGCTAACCCTAACTGCCCTAACAGTTATTACAGTCACAAATGACACCAATGCAAAAAAAAAAAAAAAAAAATGCAATTGGTGTCACTGTTACTGGGGGGGGGCAGGGGTAATTGGGGGGGTGATCGGGGGTAAAGGGGGGTGTGAGTGTGCCTGGCATGTTCTACTGTACGTGTGGTGTGTTGGTGCAACTCACCGATCCTCTCTCCTCGGTGCCGGAACGAAAAATACCGACACGGAGGAGAGATTACATCACTTCCTCTCCTGTGAGGAGAGGAAGTGATGTCGTGGAGCATTTCTATTCGTCGGGAGCGATCGCGAGGGGGTGGCCATGAATGAATGGCTGCCCCCTCATCCCGGATCGCTCCCGAACGAATGCCGACCGCCGCAGGCACCGGGGGGGGCCCGATCGGGCCCCCCACCCGCGGGAAGGCAGGGACTTATATATACGCCCTTATGCCTGCCCGTGCCATTCTGCCGAGGTATATCGTCGTGCGGCGGTCCGCAAGTGGTTAAGTGCCCAGCCGTGGGTCGTGAGCGCTCCGCCGGTGGCAAGCTCGCAACCCAGTCCTGAGCTCCGTGACCGTGGCTGCTGGACCTGCGGACCCAATTGCCGCTGGTGTCCCGCGATCGGGTCACAGAGCTGAAGAACGAGGAGAGGTCTATGTAAATAAACCTCTCCCTGTGCTTCCTACTGTGGCTGTCACCGATCGTTTGTTCCCTGTTATAGGGAAAGACGATCAGTGATGTCACATGCCAGGCCACACCCCTACAATAAAAAAAAACATAACGTCACACATAACCCCTCCTCGCCTCCTAGTGGTTAACTCCTTCACTGCCAGTGTCATTTACACAGGAATTAGTACATTTAAATAGCACTGATTGCTGTTTAAACGACAATGGTCCCAAAAATGTGTCAAAAATGTCCGATGTGTCCGCCATAATGTCGCAGTCACAATAAAAATCGCTGATCGCCACCATTACTAGTAAAAAAATTTTTTTTAATAAAAATGCTATAAAAGTATCCCCTATTTTGTAAACGCTATAACTTTTGTACAAACCAATCAATAATCGCTAATTGCATTTTTTTTACCAAAAATATGTAGAAGAATACGTATCGGCCTAAACTGAGGAAAAAAATGTTTTTTTATATATTTTTGGGGATTTTTATTATAGCAAAAAGTAAAAAATACTGCATTTTTTTCAAAATTGTCGCCCTATTTTTGTTTACAGCTCAAAAAAAAAAACGCAGAGTTGACCAAATCCCACCAAAAGAAAGCTCTGTTTGTGGGGAAAAAAAGGACACCAATTTTGTTTGGGAGCCATGTCGCATGACCGCGCAATTGTCAGTTAAAGCGACGCAGTGCCAAATCGCAAAAAGGGGTTTGGTCCTTTGGCTGCAAATTGGTCCGGGGCTTAAGTGGTTAAGAACCCTATACACAGTTTAAGGATAAACCTCTATTCTTCCCATTTTAGTGAATGGCCGTGTGTCTTATTAAATTCCCTTTCATGGAAAAGTTCTATCCCTATTGTGGGGTCACCAGTAGGGTATTTGTACATTGAAATCGTATCCCCTCTCAAGTGTTTCCTCTCCAGAGAGAACAAGTTCAGTGCTCGTAACCTTTCCTCATAACTAAGGCCCCCTGTCCCTTTATTGTTTTTTTTACCTTCTCTGGACCAGTTCCAGCACATCCTTTCTGAGGACTGGTGTCCAGAACTAGACAGCATACTCCAGGTGTGGCCAGGCCAGAGTCTTGTGGGAGAATTATTGTTTTATCTCTGTAGTTAATCCCCTTATTAACCACTTGCAAACCCATGTCGGCATATATACGTTGGCAGAATGGCACGGCTGGGCAAAGTAACATACCCGTACTTTACTTTGAATTTCCCACTGCGTGCCAGGCGCGAGCTCCATGACAGTGCCCGCAGGACTCGCGGACTTGAACGCCACGGGGATACCCACAATCGTGTCATGGAGCTCAAGAACGGGGAGATGCTAATGAAAACAGCACGCCCAAGATGATAGGGGCCACAGATTGTCATGGAGACCACGGAATGGGCAACTGGCAAATGGCGCAATATAGTGGAGTCCAAGGAAGTCCAAGGAAATGGACAACACAAAAAAAGACATCCTGTCCTTCCATATGGTCACCTAATCCAGATCCAATCCCCAATAAATCAATTTATACAATCAGATAACTGTATATAAAAAGTCTCAAGGTATGAGAAACAATATTTCTCATAATTTGAGACTTTTTATATACAGTTATCTGTTTGTATAAATTCATCATGGCGCCGGTTCCATGTTTTTATGTGACGCCATTAGGGCTCCGAGGCCGGCGTTGTTTTACCACTGATGTCCGAAGTCCTTGAAGCTTGATGTTTCACACGTCTGTCATCATTTCCAGTGTGGGACATCAGGCATCTTTGACGCTATCGTCTTTGACTTTTGACGTAATTTCCGGCGCGTCCTCAACTTTTGATGTAATTTCCATTTTTTCAAAATTGTGGCTCTTTTTCGTTTATAGCGCAAAAAATTCAACCACAGAGGTTATCAAATACCACCAAAAGAAAGCTCTGTTTGTGGGAAAAAATGGACATCAATTTTGTTTGGGAGCCCCGTCGCAGGACCGCGCAATTGTCAGTTAAAGCAACTCAGTGCTAAATCGCAAAAAGTGGTCTGATTTTTGCCAGCCAAATGGTTCGAGGATTAAGTGGTTACATTTTCATCAGTAATATACACAAATATTTGATTAATTGCTTACCACTACCCTGGTAATTGCAGGGGTACCAACAAATCTCCCCCACAGCAGACATAAAGGGCAGGAAATGTTCCCTGTCCCTGTGTAATGTGTCCCATGTAGTGTGCCCTGATCCCATTTAATGTGCCCCGCTGTCTTGTAATGTGCTCTGCCACCATGGTTTGTACCCTGCCCTTCAGCCCAGTATACTTTGCTTTCCTAACCCCCTGTGTTCTGTCCTGCTGACCCCTTGTACCTCACCCTGCTGCTCCCTGTACAATATGTATCTCAGGTTAGACATCTGTGCAGAAAAAAGTAAACAAGATTTCCCATTATATAGATACGTTTTAATATTGATTCTGTTATTTAACTTCTTCTGCCCCGGAAGATTTTCTCCCCTTCCTGACCAGAGCACTTTTAAAATTTTGGCACTGGGTCGCTTTAACTGACAATTACGCGGTCGTTCGACACTGTAAATTTTGTAATCATGAATGGACGACGGCGACCGTGCCCGGCGTCCACACGCATCAGGTCCCCCACTGGGCAGTGGGTGCGCGTGCCCTCTGGTGGCCGAAAAGCAGAAGGATGTACCCTACGGGATTATGTAGTATGTCTGAGTGAGACGGTCGGGAACTGGTAAATGATATTTCTAAAAATACTTGATGTTATAATAACTTCTCACTGATCACATCAATGTTCCAAGAGCTGTAGATGTGAATATTATTTCAGGGGTTCCCTGAGATCTCAGAGTTTTTGTCAAGGGTTCCTCCAAGGTAAAATGGTTGAGCACCCCTGCTTTACACAAAACTTGGCTTATGTGTACTGAAAGTAACAATGCTAAATGCATGTAGAGCAGATCACAGTTCAGAGGACTGATTTGCATATAGCATTCACTATCAGATGAGCTATAAGAACATCATTATAAATTAATGAAATATAACAATATTATGAGTAAATGCATACTATAATCTGGTATTTCCAATTCCCTTAGTGTAACTCATATTAGTAAATAAGTACTATAAGTGAATGTGCACTGGACTATCCAGGGATCATAGAACCATAAATAAATAATATGCCTTGCAGGATATTTCAGAGTTTAATTAGGACATACTCTGACACTCAGTTATAATGTTTGACATATTACTTTTATTTAACTCTGATTGTTTTTTGGTTAAAAAGTAAACTCATAGAGCCAAAATCAATGCAAGTATGAATTTGAATATTGGTCCTGGGTAATTAAACCCTTTAGTTCTCTGAAATAAAAATGGGTTTTGATTTGGAATTTTGGTAAATACAGAATGATCATCTAAAATTAAATTTTACAAGTGCCACCAGGTGCCTAGTGGAATGCATAGTTTTTAATGAGGACTGGTCACAGTTCATAGGTAGAAATATGTGATGACAAGAAAAACAGAAATGGAAGGCACGCACACCTCGTGCATTACCAAAGATAATTTAATAATAAGAAATTTTTATATAAAAGCGGGTAATTACAGAATGCAACTGACAAAAGGCCATAAACACAGTGCATGGACATGTACAGAACACGGCTTACAGCTAATGCGTTTTGGGGGGCGCGCACTCCCTTCCTCAGAACTAGGCCCCAATATGTAATGCATAGGGGTTAGGTAGGGGGTAGGATAGGTACTTTTCTGTGTCCAGACAGAATAAAGATTATAAGTTCATCTCATTGTATGAATGTTATGAACACTAGCCATTTATTGTTGTATTGTAAAATGCACCAGTACCTGCAATGAATACAAGTACAGTATTTTGTAGAATGAGGAAGGTTCAATGTGGAATTGAATTGTATGCTACGGCTAGCTTGTATCCATAACACCTAGTAGGACACTGCATAGGACAATCTTATTTCTTGCTGCAGACATGAAAAATGTATTAATAGAAAAAACATAAAATGGAAATCAGAAAACCGCTATTTACTTTGCATGCATTTTAATAAAACATTGATTTTGCCAGAAGCTCTTGCTTTGGTAGTGAAATTAACCTAATAATAATCCCTAGCATTCCTTTGCCCCAAAAACATGTTTCCTGCCTCTTTAAGAAACCAATCATCAAGATTGCATATTGCATATTGCATATTAGCATAGCAGCATTGCATAGTAGCATATTGCAACATCATAAATCCTAACAAACAGTCATTTACTGTGTTCTGTGTAAAGATAATGGTGGCTGAATGTAATGTGACTTGGTAGACTAAAGTTTACTGTGAAAAAACCCTGTAAGCTGCATTGCTTAGTCATCTAACATTACCTTTTGTCATTTTTATTTTAAAACCCCATGCAGTCTGCATTAGCATCACATATTAGTTTTCAGTGACCAAAGTAAGGTATGAAAGTTTATAAGGAGAGGAGAGAGATGGGACTTTGAGTGAAGCACACAGCAGTAAATGGATTGGTCAAGTGACTAAGAAAATTACCTGGGGGCTTCACATTGCGGTCTTTTTTTGGCGATCCTCGATGCCACCCAGATGGTGTGCGGATGCAAATGTAAGTTGGATGCACAGTTTTTTTTTTTTTCCATATGGGCCAACACCCATTTTTAGCTCTTTTTTTCATTATGTCTCCTTTCATTATTTTTTGCTATTTTTCTTTTTTAGATCTATTCCATGGTACCTGCTCCTGATGAGCGGCTATAGTGCCGTGAAACGCGTAGAGCCTTGAATTATTACCTTCTTTTTATTGCAATCATGGAATATCAAGTTTTTATATAATCTGAATTTTTGGTTAATTTACTTACTAGCTAAGGTCTTAAAACTACTCAATACATGTTTATTTATTTATTGAACTGTGATTTATACTGTACGAGGCATGTTGCCCCAAGTATTTTTTAGAGGCCTGTTGCCCAAAATACTTGCAAACAATGTATGATTTGTGAAATATAAATAAATTACATTTTCTTAGTCACTTGACCAATCCATTTACTGCTGTGTGCTTCACTCAAAGTCCCATCTCTCTCCTCTCCTTATAAACTACTGACAGGGATGGATGCTGGCGTCCCTTTGATGCTGGCCTCATTTAAAGTCCCAAAATGCACTTTTCCTATATTTATATTTGAATCAGGGATGGAAGCACACAGCAGTAGTCCATTATTGTAGTACCTGTGACTATACATATTATTGTCTTTAAATAATGACCTAATAATACCTACTGTCTAGTTTATTTTATTAGATTTTTGAAATGGATAAAGCTTTTTTCTTCTCTTTTTTATCTTTTTTCAGTGTTTTTTCTCATTTTTATTTTTAAAGAAAAAACTTGTTATTTTTATATTTTTTTTTATTTTGTCAATTGGTTTATTGTCACTGTGCCCTGCTTTCATGGCTTTGGTGCGCCTCTGGTTGGATGTCTGGTCCCGCCGATCGGTCCGTTTGTGTTCACCCCCACTGGCTGTGGTTTGACTGTGGGTCTCCTCCCCCATCCTGCCCCCTTTTGATGTAGGAGGGGTGGGGAGATGTTCCCTGCTTGCCGGAGCCTCGTTATAAGGGTCGGACGGATGGCGTCCTCGTGGCGCCGCATTGCCGACCAAATTTGATCTCTAGGCATGCACAGTGTGGGGATGGCCAGGCGCTAATCGCCAGACGGCTGAGCCGTCTAGGTGACTGCTTTTCCTCCCTCCACTGTTGCATGCACCTGCGTGGCTCTGGTGATGGGACGTAGATGGTGCGTCTGCCCAGGCATCTCCTGTTGTAGGTTCACACATTCCACCTTTCTCTTTCACTAGTATGATCACACTTACGTGGATCGACTTTGGTCCTTTTCAGTCGACATAGGTACACAACATGTTTTCTTTTCTTTTTTCATTTGAATTGCTCCCTTTTTTTTTTTTTTCTTGCACCATCCATCCATCACTACTGCAACACTTGTTTACAATTCATATTTTTATACTTTATTTCACTTAGGTCCCCTTTGGGGTTTCTTTCAATCATTAAGTTTACATCACACCCATTGCACTCACCGACTCTGGAGGTGTTCTTGGCGGTTGCGACCATCCATGCAGGCTACTGTGCTACCTGGGGGCTTCACATTGCGGTATTTTTTTGGCGATCCTCGATGCCACCCAGATGGTGTGCGGATGCAAATGTAAGTTGGATGCACAGTTTTTTTTTTTTGTTGTTTTTTTTCCATATGGGCCAACACCCATTTTTAGCTCTTTTTTTCATTATGTCTCCTTTCATTATTATTTGCTATTTTTCTTTTTTAGATCTATTCCATGGTACCTGCTCCTGATGAGCGGCTATAGTGCTGTGAAACGCGTAGAGCCTTGAATTATTACCTTCTTTTTATTGCAATCATGGAATATCAAGTTTTTATATAATCTGAATTTTTGGTTAATTTACTTACTAGCTAAGGTCTTAAAACTACTCAATACATGTTTATTTATTTATTGAACTGTGATTTATACTGTACGAGGCATGTTGCCCCAAGTATTTTTTAGAGGCCTGTTGCCCAAAATACTTGCAAACAATGTATGATTTGTGAAATATAAATAAATTACATTTTCTTAGTCACTTGACCAATCCATTTACTGCTGTGTGCTTCACTCAAAGTCCCATCTCTCTCCTCTCCTTATAAACTACTGACAGGGATGGAGGCTGGCGTCCCTTTGATGCTGGCCTCATTTAAAGTCCCAAAATGCACTTTTCCTATATTTATAAGGTATGAACGTGTTTGCAGGACTCTCAGACACAAGGAGGTTTATTTACTAAGGCAAATCCACTGTTCTCTACAAGTGCATGTGCACTTGGTAGTGCAGTCACTGTAGATCTGAGAGGGGCATGCAAGGAGGGGGACATGCAAGGAAAATAAAAAACAGGATTTTTGCATGATTGGATGATATAAATCAGCAGAGCTTCCCCTCATTTCAGATCTTCCCATCAGATCTACAGTGACTGCCCTTCCAAGTGCACTTGTAGTGCACAGTGGATTTGACTTTAGTAAACCAGCCCAGTTATCCCTTTTCTTGTTACTTGGTTAAAATGTTGGCAAATTTCCTAAGACCAGAGTATCAGTTTGCGTTTGTCGTATTTTGTTACTTGGCTAAAAAGCAAATCTTTCATTTTCTGATGCATATGTAAAGTATGTTTTTCTCCAAAAGGGTTGCTGTAATGCTAGTGACAAAAGTATATTGTACAGAGCCTAAACCAGATAAATTAATTCCGTAGATGCCGTTCATGATCTTACAGGGTAAAATAGAAAAATCTGTAAATAATTTAAGCAAAACCAAAACAACATTTAAAAAATTGTGATGGCTGCTTAAAAATGTTAATGTGTGACTACCCAGTCCATGAACTGGGCTCATTTCACAGGTTCTTCATCATATGCGATCTAGTATGATACTATTTTTCCCATATAACCCCAGCCCCCAGAGACTCTCTTCAAGCTATAAATCGCATAAAAGGAGAAGGAGGTGGCGGAAAAAGTGGTGGAGGAGGAGGAGGTGAAAGTAGAGAAGGCGTAGAGGTAGGATAGGTTAGAGGAGGGTGAGGAGAGTTTCTATGTTCAAATTTTCAGCTGTCTACCCTCTGGCTGTAGAATTTTCCCCACCTCCATTTGGTGCTGTCTGCCCTTCCCTTTGTATTGTGGACTGGATGAAGGCTATGGCTGTAAGTTTTCCCATTGAACATATGACTCAAGTGACCTGACAATTATGAAATAAATATTTTTAAAACGTGACTGTCAAGTGCCTGGAAGGACGCATATAAGGCTGTGAAAGCAAAGGAGTTGCTGATGTGCCTCTGCTGTGTGCTTCCTAATAAAATAATAAAGAAACAAATCTGATATAAATAAAAATGAAATACTAAATAAAAATAAAAATAAATACTAACAAGTGAAAAAAATGGAGGCTGGGAAATGTCTACTGTGGGGCCACCCAAGTCAGAAACTTTCTGCTATAATGCACATTGTATATGGGAGAGGTGCAATACAAAGAGCTTGGTCAAAGTGGGAATTAAACCACCAGACTTGGGAACGCCTAAAATGTAGCTTATTTTGCAGGGTTTTTTAGCAGCTGAGGCTTGTTTCCATTTGAAGCTGCACTGTACAGTCACTGTAAGATATTTGTAGTTACTGTCTCTAAAAAATACACTTCAATTTCCATTTCAAGAAAAAATCCTGCGCCATCCCTTCCTCTTATATTGCAGCCTAACCAATCTGTTTACAGCCACTAAACAATATCTGTAGCTATTTTGTTTACTGCCTATTAAAGTGATTATGTACTGTCCTGACACTAGTCAGTTTGTAACAAACAAATATCTAAATTGTATTATTATAATAACAAGAATGTATATGTCCAAGCTTGAGGGGCCTGGGGTGGTCAGTGGGAGGATCACTACTATGCTTCGGCATATAAGTTTTTCACTTTTTTCCTGGCAGAGATTTCTTGATCCACATCGGTCAATGTAAATGAAGGAATCAGTTATGCTCTCTTTTTTCATTCAGCCCACAGGCTGCATGGAAAAATAAAACATTACATATATGCCTAACAAAGACCAGTGACATACTGGTTCATTTCTGGATTTTGAATGGTTATACTGGGATGATGCCTGCAGCTGCAGATATCATCCCAGTATTGTTTTTTGAAGCCGGCGGTTGACTTTCTTGTAAAAGCAATCCTAACAGCTAATTAGCCATGGATTGCTTTTTTTTCCAAGCAGTGGGAGGGGACATTCCTACCATCTTCCATGGCTTTCTCTGGCTCTCTGCCTTACCAGGGAACCCAAGAATGCACCTGGTGGGTTCAGCTAACCATAAAGCTGACTGTCACTTTAATAAGCTATTTGTCACACATGCCACCGGTATATGTGGAATTACAACAACACATTCTGCTACTTCTATGGGGATACCCCATGTAAGTGACTTTTGGCAGCCTAGCCACATACAGGAGCCCAAAATCCAACAACCACCTTCAGGCTTTCAAAGGGCGTTATTTCCTCATTTCACTTTCTGACTACCTATCACAGTTTCAGAGGCCCAGTAATGCCAGGGTAGTTGAAAACACCCCCCAAATTACAACTTTTTGGAAAGAAAACACTCCAAGGTATTTGCTAACAGGCATGGCAAGTATTTTGCAGATACGATTTGTTGCCACATGTTTTTGGAATTACGAAAGAAGACGAAAATTTATTTTTTCTATTTTTTTCATTTTTCTAAACCTTGTGACAAAAAAAAATAGATTTGCAATATATCTTATCAATTTCTTGGAGTGTCTACTTTCCACAAATGGGTCATTTGGGGGGGGGGGGGTTGTTTATACTATACTGGCATTTCAGTGCCTTTGAAACTATAATAGGCAGTGAGAAAGAGACATGAGAAAATACAACCTTTGAAAGCCTGAAGGTAGAAGGATTTTGGGGGCTTGTGCCTGGCTAGGTTGCCAAAAAGTCTCTCACATATGGTATCCTCATACTCAGGAGAAGTGTCAGAATGTGTTTGGGGTGCAATTCCACATATATCCATGGTATGTGTGAGAAAGATCTCATTAAACTTACAATTTTGTGTAAAAAAAAAAAAATTACTTGTCATACTCCTAAAAACCTGTGCCAAAAAATAAAATCTTCCATGCACTCAACATGCCTCTCAGCGAAAAAGTGTTTTTCTTTGTTTTTATCAAAGACATGTAGCAAAATATATTTTGAACTAAATTCATGACAACATTGTATTTTATTTGATAGTTTTATAACAGAAAGTAGAAAATATTGTTGTTTTTTTTTTTTAATTCTTCAGTTTTTTTAGTTTATAGCTCAAAATATAAAAAACCCTATGGTGACCAAAAGAAAGCTCTATTTGTGTGAAACAAATGTTATAAATTTTATTTGGGTACATAGTTGCCAAGTAATTACCAGCTAAAGTAGTGCAGTGCTGAATAGCAAAAAATGCTCTGATCATGCAGGGGGTAAATCCTTCCAGAGTTTAAGTGGTTAAATGATTGGTGTTTTTTCCATGTTGTTCTTGAAATTAAATTAACCACTTAAGGACCTCCTGCTCGCAATGTACTGCGGACAGGCAGCCTGTACAGTCACAGCGATGTATTGTTACATCGCTGCCTGTTTCCCAGGTTAGGGCACAAGTATGCGCGCCCCCTTGGCCAACACCCACTTTGATTGTACACAGCAGGAGCCAATGATTCATGGCTGTGACCTGCTGACCAGCTGTGTCTAATCACAACTCTCTGTGTTGACAATCAGCACAGCAACCCTTCATTGCCCTAGATTAAACCCTTCTCAGCCAGTGTCATTAGTACAGTGTATAGTATTATCACTGATCACTGTATTAGTGTCATTGGTGATGGGAATTTTTTTTTTACTTTGTTAAATGTCTCCCATGGTAGTGCCCAGCTCTCCTTGCCCTTTTTTGACAATAGCTTAGCATATTAGCCTTTAATATGGGCAGAATTATTTATCAGGACTGCCCCTCCCCCTATACATTTCTGTGGGGTTTAATGCTAACTTTGGGTTTTGTTTGTAATCCCTTGAGATACTCGCTGGGTTACATAGATGATGACGGTATATCTAAGAATATGGAAACCTTCCTGCAAATTGTCCTGTTTTATGTAAAGGAGATGATAACTATGCATTGGAAATCTCAATCCTTGCCTAATATAGCATTCTGGCTCACTATAGTCAACTAAGCTATACCCCTATACAAATTGACGTATGAGGCCAGAAGATGGCCAAAAAAATGTTATAAGATTTGGAGCCCGTGGGTTGGTTCAGATCAAACCATACCACCTGCTCCTTGATTTCTCAAAATGCATAGGTTGACTCTTCGTCGTCACACTGGAACTCACAAGGCAAATATGAGACTCCTCTATTAATATGTACTCACTGATTGGATACCATGTAAATGTACTTTATTAATGATTGAGCACTGTTTGCTCCAATAATGACACTTGCAAATGTGTGTATTTGTTTGTTTGTATGTAAACAATAAAATTATACCTTTAAAAAAAAAAAGTTTGGGTTTTGTTGATTTCTAGCAGGATTCGATAAACTTCATGCAGATAGAAACCAAGCAGATTCATTAATCCCTACTGAACAGAATGGCATAGTTCTTTGCTTCATAGTTCCTAAAAACACATCCGATTACTACATAGAGTCTGAACTCTGGACAATTTGCTGTGGTCCAGTTGGTCCAGTTGCTTTGGTCCAGTTCTTATTACAGGTGCTAGACCATCTACTCTTCATTGTGCTTCTTCAAGAGAGTCGCTTCATCTCTGAAAAACAAACCACAATGTTACATGTAAGCATCAAGAGGTTTTGTCCCTCAAAATTAATAAGCTAACATTTTCTGTGATCATCTGTGATCATCTGTGATGACAACTATAGCTACATCACTCTTACCTCCATTGTCATTGATTCAAATGACCACTAACCAATATTACAATTACCTGACGAAAAAGTGACTCTATCATCCATAGCTGCTATCAGCAGTGCCATCACCACTAGTCTCTGATTTCTTACATAACCACCTCCACCTCCACTTTGTCATTCTACCACAATATCTTTTATCAAACTCACCCTCAACGCCTCATTTTTCTAGTATGGCTTTTTGCTAAGTTTATATTTTGCAAATCATTAGCAGATTACATTCTGAATACTTCACACTATCTATTGTCAGCAACAGCAACCTATATACTTTTCTCCTGATAGTTTATCTTTAACATATGAAATTACTGACTGACTGTTCTCCCACTGACTGTAGAATACAAAAATATGTCAATGAACAGTCTGCAAGTTATACATTTAAATAACTAGGCCACATCATGTAATTAATTTCAATGTAATTTAGGCTGGCTACACAATAATTACTTGGATCAATTACTTTACTACCATTAATCAAATACTGTAGGTGACACAAACTAACTGACAGTATTCAGGCAAATCCCTGAAATGTGATAACCTGTCATCCCTGGGAAAACTGAGCTGTTCTTTTACTGCTTTTTCAAATGTAGCACTGCATGAGTTTTAAGAGAATGTAAAAATTCAAAGTGTTTTACTAAAAATTCAGATTTTTTTACTAAAAACTCTAATTCTATTTGTTGTTTACAAAAAATTCAATTTTTTTTTACTAAAAACTACAGGGCATAAAACCTATTGCATAAAAACATGCTAGTTGATTTTTTTTATGTGGCACGATATTATCATAACTGTTTATTAACTTTATATTTTCAGTAAAAAATACATTCATATAACATTTAGTGCACATAGACACAATACGTTTTTACATTTTTTGTTACTTTTAAACAAGATAAATAGATGCCAAATGTGTTAAGATTAAAAATCAAATGTGGCCATTCTATGGAAACAAGCTACAATACCTTACATTTTTCCATAGGCGATGTTATAAAAACTTTTACAGATCGGTTTAGAGTTAACTATAAATATTGACCCTAGAAGCCAGGATCAAACAGCTTTTAATTCATAAGAGGGCTTTCACACTGCACCGCCTATAGCGTTGGCGGTAAAACGCGCTATTTTTAGCGGTGTTTTACTGTCGGATTTGTGGCGTATTTTGGCAGCTAGCGGGGCGCTTTTACTCCCCACTAGCAGCTGAGAAAGGGTTAGAACCGCCCGCAATATGCTGCAATAGCGGCGTTTTGCCGGCGGTATTGCAGTGCTACCCCATTGATTTCAATCGGGAGCAGTGGTGGAGGAGCGGTAAACACACCGCTCCTTCACCGTTCCAAAGAAGCTGCTGCCAGCACTTTTCCTGACGTCCTGCCAGCACACCGCTCCAGTGTGAAAGCTTGAGGGCTTTCACACTGGAGACAATGGTGTATCAGTTTGAGGGGGGATTGCAGACGCTATTTCTAACGCTATAGCACCTGCAAAATGCCCTCAGTGTGAAAGGGGTCTAAGTGTTCAGAGTTGAGCACTTCTGGATTTAGTGCCTCTAGCAGGGATTAGCTGAGTGTTTAAGCAAACACTTGCTGTTCAGACATTTGTCAAAATCCTGAAGTTTGGGCATGGAAAAAAATGGTGGCTTTCAGCTGTCAAAGGTTGCTAAAGAAGTAGCAGGTACTTGCACCCGCCACGTTCTTACCAACCACTGATGTCACCTGGTCTATTCACTTAATCACTAACCAGGACTTCCTGACCATGTAAGCAAAGAGGCAGAGAAACGAGGATGTCATCATATAATGGAATTCCAAGCCGCTTCGTTTATAAACAGAATAATGCCACCGGGAGATGTTATTTTACCAGAAATGTAATAATACTTCTTAGTAGAGATTGGTGTTGCTGCAGTAGGCTGTATACTTTGCACAGATGCTCCACTTTACAGACATGGTGAGGGCATCCCTCAGGCATGTTATTTAATGGAGGTGTGCATTGTTATTATTTCACTTTAGGCATTGCTAAAATCACTGCTTTCAGGCAAACAAACATGTTAAAACTATTTATTTATTTTTGCTTTGGAACTTGTCCCCCAAGGCAGTGCCCAGCCCTCTGGGCAATTTTTTGACAATCTCCTGCCAATGTCAGCTCCTAATGAATTCATTGGGGTTCAGTTTCAGTACGTTCCTCTAACACTGTTTAAATTGAAATCAGGTGTGTTCAGCCCATTACTAGCCTCTAGAGGAAATTAATAAATTGATGTTTCTTGTCTCCCCGTAACCCTAAATCCCGTAGGGTTTTAACAAGTTTAGGCTGGGTACACACCGGCTGAAAATCGTTCAAAAATGGTCAGTTTGCAGGAACCAGCCAACTTCTCCGTCTGACAGAATCCAGCTATGAAAATGGCTTCTGTTGAATGGACATGCTGGAAAACCATCAATTGATCAGTGTTTTCTGGTGGTGGTGGGAGGGGGGTAGTCCCTCTGTCAGAATACAATAGCTCAGCGGGGTAGATCAACGCACTAACAGTGCTTGTGTTAGTGCGGCGATCTGTACGTTTTTTTCATTCATCCTGTTGGGTTAAATGAAAATCACTTATAGTGAGTACCCTGCATTAAAAACAGCTGCTGTTTTTTTTACATTAGAGGCTGCCAGAAATAATATAGGATTTCAATGCCTGTGTTGAGAAATTTTAAATTAATTTCACTACAATGCGTTGTTTTAAAGTGCTTTTACTGCTCATTCAGAGTATGTAAATGTTTTTATTATGCTTTTATTATATAGGTTCACTAAGGTTATACATTTGGGTGGAATTAAACATTAAACAGTAAATGTTTACCAATTATAACTGCTTACAAATCATTTTTTCTTGATGTACTTTTTTAAAAACAAGAAATGCTTCAATACCTTTTGGCTCTGTAGCATGAAATATACACTTGTCTGCACCACAGCACTGGTCCTGTATGTTCTAAACACAAGCTATACATTACACATAATGTAGATTCTTTTTTTAATTTATGAACCTGCATTCCATCTGGGTAATGATGTGTACTAAATTCTTAGTTCAGAAGCTTTTGCCAATAACAATCACAAAAGAATTACAATTAATTGCAATTACAAAGAAAGAATTACAAATAATATATAACCTGTGTACTTTATTGACATTTCAATCCTGGATGGTGTTTTTCTTTAAGTTTTATATATGTCCCTATTAAACGTGTTGCTCACTTTTTAATTAGGTGAAGAGTAAAATGCAAGCCATCTATTTTGTGCAAGTTATGTTTTGTTTTTTTCTGCATGCTGCAGTTGTATTAAGAACATACATAATTTATACGTTTTGAAGTACAGTATCGGGAAATAGATTTGGTCTGTGAGATCCAAACATATAAACATAGCTAACAAAGAGATAAAAGCCTCTATATCACCTCCATATAGTGGGTAATATAAAAGGAAATAGCCTCTGCTTTTGTTGCTTGTATTCAGGGTTTTGCATATATAATCCTCTTTTGCCAGGCTGGAACTAGATTTGCTACTTCTTTCTTCCATAATGTTATTTTTGCTAGTGTTTTCCTGAAGATTTTAGCGAGATGCTATAATTTTTCTAGCTTGAATGACGAGTTGTTTGGTTGTATCAGTCAAAGGCTGCCCAATTATGCTAGCAGAAGTGGAACTAAACAAGAAAAGCTAGACTGTAATTATTTACAGTGTAGAGGGTGTTTCAGTATAGGAGCAGGGACGGTACTATGGTCTTGTTACTTTTTTCTCGTTTCTTTGCAGTAGCAGTTTTTTATTGCCTGTGTTTATTTCTCTGATACCCCTCACCATATGTGTAATATGTGATTTTCATTATCCGGATGGATGTGTTGTATTTTTTGTAAGGCTGAGTTGCAAAGTAGGTAGTCATTACAACAGATAGAATAATGAGATGAAAGCACGTAGTCATTACAGCAGCTAGAATAATGAGATGATGAGTTATGCACTAAATAAAATTATAACATTTGGTTTTCTGCTTAATAAAATTAGAAACTTGTTTTGTGTACAAATTTACAGAAGGACAGTGTTGTTTCCGAATTTTAAGCAAAACAGAGAGGAATGGCTTGCTTTAGGCTTCACGTAGACCCTACCTACATTTACAGCGGCCACAGGAAAATACAAAATGTGGCAAACTGGAGGCAAAATCATGGCGCAATTTTGCTGAGGCTATTTTCCTGTGGCCGGGGGTCAAGACCCAATAGTTCCCCATTCAGGAGACAGAGGTTAATGCTCACATAACCACGCCAGCTCCTAAGTTTACTAAAAGCCTATGTATACATTGACACATAGGCTTTTATGAAGTCGAGTTCGGGAACTTTGGCAAAAAAATGCCAAAAGCTCCTAAACTCAAACTTCATTAAGTTTGATGATCACCCCAAAAACGACAAAATCTGGGGGTCCACCTTACCCACCTCCTGCCCGCTGTATAGACTAATGATGGGGGGGCGGGATGCTCTCTCATTCTGGGATGACATCATATGACGTCTCCCAGTTTCACCGCACTTGTGCGGTGATCACAGACGCGCTGTGTCCCTGGGACATGGCACAACCCCGATCTCAGTAAAGAGCCGATGATGGGACTCTTTACCCATGTGATCAGCTGTGTCCAATCACAGCTGATCACATGTAAACAAAGAAATGCCAGTTATCAGATAGAGTGTGGGGAAAGGAGAACCGATCAGCAGGAACTCCTCACAGTGGAGACCTGTGCAAATAATTAGGGCAATGATCATCAAGTGCCCTGATTATCAGTGCAGCCCCAACAGTGCCCAGCAGTGATGCTAGCCAGTGCCCATCGGTATTGCCAATTTGTGCCCATCTGTGATTTCAATCTGTGCCCATCAGTGATGTCAGTCAGTGCTGCCTATCAGTGCCCATCAGTGTCTGCTCATCAGTACTGCCCATTCAGTGTCCATCAGTGCTGCCCATCAGTGCCACCTATCAGCGCCCATCAGTATGGCATTTTAGTGCCTCCTCATCAGTGCCACCTCATCAGTGTTTTTCAGTGCTGTCTCATCCATGCCCATCAATGCAGCTGCATCAGTGTGCATCAGTGAAGGAGAAAAATTACTTATTTACAACATTTTCTGACAGAAAAACTTTATTTTTTCAAACTTTTCAGTCTTTCTTATTTTTTTTTAGCAAAACATGAAAAGCCCAGTGGTGATTAAATACCACCAAAATGTAGTTCTATTTGTGTGAAAAAAATGATAAAAATGTTATTTGAGTACAGCGTTGCATGACTGCACAGCGTTGAAATCTGAAAATTGGCCTCGGCAGGAAGGGGGTAAAAGTGCCCAGTATTGAAGCGGTTAAAGACTGTGGGATTCATTCACTAAAGCAGCATCAACACACATTTTCGAGAAATATCACTTGCGATCCTGAAACTGTCAATTCACTATGCTGTTTTGCGGTATTTACCTCTGAAGAAGCCCCATTAAGTGAAACATGTTGGGATTGTTTACCTGTGTACCGCTGTGGAAATAAAGACAACAAGGCCATGTGAATACATTTTAATTTGGAAGGTTTTTAAACATTGTAATTCAATAAATTGTGAATTTTCTTATGAATATGGTCTGGTACTTTCTATTTCCTGCAGCTTAAATGCCCCAATTATCTTTTCATAAAATGTCTTGAGCTTAAAATCAATAAGGAAGACCCACAGCTACCAGGTATTAGCTATCTATACATTGACCATAGTCTTTACCTGCTTTTAGCAAAATTACCATACAATATTCAGGAAAAATGGGCAACATCTGGTTTCAAGTACAAGCAGCATCCCCAAGTGTCCTTTCCATTTTCATGTTCTTCAAGTTCATAAAAAGTCTAAAGCTAGCCATAAATAGATCAAAATTCAATTGGTTAATATAAATCGAGGCATCCATTGGGTAGACACAACAATGGACAATACCCGACTTTCTCTGAATTGAACAGATTATATGATATACCTGTCTCAGAGTACTGTAGGTATATCCGAATCTCTCAGTTTCTATTACATAATCCTCTACCTAAATCCTATGAAATTTCTTCACTTCCCCTTCACCTCCCACAAAAGGAATCTCCCTCTTTCATAATATTTTTCTAAAAAAAACTTGTGTTTTCTAAATCTACTCCCCCACTAAAATGGGAGGAGAATCTATGTTGTTCCTATACAACCTCCCACAGTGCCTTGAAACAGTATTCATACCCCTTGGCATATTTTGTGTTTTGTTGCCTCGCAACCTGGAATTAACATGGATTGTTTGAGGATTTGCAACATTTAATTTACAGAACATGCCCACAACTTTGAAGATTTTTTATTTATTTATTGTGAAGCAAACAACAAATAGGACAAATAGTCCATGTGCATAACTATTCACCCCTCTAAATTCAATACTTTGTAGAGCCACCTTTTGCGGCTATCACAGCTCCAAGTCATTTTGGATAAGTCTCTATGAGCTTGCCAAATTTTACCACTGGGATTTTTGCCCATTCCGCCTTGAAAAACTTTTCAAGCTCCTTCAAGTTGGATGGTTTGGGCTTGTGAACAGCAATCTTTAAGTCTGACCATAGATTTTCTATTGTATTGAGGTCTGGGCTTTGACTAGGCCATTCCAACACATTTGCATGTTTCCCCTTAAACCCCACAAGTGTTGCTTTAGCAGTATGTATGGGGATCATTCTCCTGCTGGAAGGTGTCCTAGCCTCAAATCACACACAGATTGGTACAGGTTTTGCTCAAGAATATCCCTGTATTTAGCACCATCCATCTTTCCCTCAACTATGACCAGTTTCCCAGTCGCAACTGCTGAAAAATATCCCCACAGCATGATGCTGCCACTTCCATGTTTCACTATGAGGATGGTGTTCTTTGGGTAATGTGATGTGTTGGGTTTGCACCAGACATAGCGTTTTCTTTGATGGCCAAAAAGTTAAATTTTAGTCTCATTAGACAAGAGCACCTTCCTCCATGCATTTTGTGGGTCTCCCACATGCCTTTTCGCAAACTCAAAATGTGCCATTTTGTTTTTTGCTGAAAGTAATGATTTTCTTCTGGCCATTCTGCCATAAAGCCCAATTATATGGAGCGTACAGCTTATTGTCGTCCTATGTACACATACTCCAATCTCTGCTGTGAAACTCTGCAGCTCCTCCAGGGTTAACTTAGGTCTCTGTGCTGCCTCTCTGATTAATCCCCTCCTTGCCCCGTCTGTGAGTTTTGGTGTGTGGCCGTCTCTTGGAAGGTTTTCTGTCATGCCATGTTCTTTCCATTTGGTTATGATAGATTTGATACTGCTCCTAGGGATCAACAAAGATTTTGATATTTTTTTTTAACCTAACCCTGACTTTTACTTCTCAACAACATTGTCCCTTACTTGTTTGGAGAGTTATTTGGTCTTCATGGTAGTGTTTGGTTAGTGGTGCCTCTTGCTTAGGTGTTGCAGTCTATGTTACTTCCATGTTCTTTCCATTTGGTTATGATAGATTTGATACTGCTCCTAGGGATCAACAAAGATTTTGATATTTTTTTATAACCTAACCCTGACTTTTACTTCTCAACAACATTGTCCCTTACTTGTTTGGAGAGTTATTTGGTC
This sequence comes from Lithobates pipiens, assembly GCF_037356315.1. NCBI lineage: Eukaryota > Metazoa > Chordata > Amphibia > Anura > Ranidae > Lithobates > Lithobates pipiens. The sequence continues at coordinate 321,898,417 of NW_027507758.1, read as the reverse complement.
TTCATGGTAGTGTTTGGTTAGTGGTGCCTCTTGCTTAGGTGTTGCAGTCGATGTTACTTCTGAAGATAATTGGTTGTACCAGATCTTTTTATGGGCTTCATAACAAAGGGGGTGAGTACATACGCACATGTCATCTTTTTTTTAGTTCTGAAAAATAGATTTATGTATATATTTTTCTAAGTTTACTTCACCAGCTTAGACTATTGTGTTTTGATCCATCACATATAATGAATATATATAGTTAATATATATATATAATTAACTTAGACTATTGTGTTCTGATCTATCACATATAATTAAGATTAAAAAAAATTGAACTAAAGGCTGTAATGTAACAAAATAGGTAAAAAGCCAAGGGAGTGAATACTTTTGCAAGGCATTGTATGTGGTCTTGTTAACACATATTACTTTGATTTATTGTTTATTGTTTTCCTGTACGTTCTGTTGAAATCGTCAATAAAAATGATTGACTTAAAACATTCAACTAGTTAAAAGAGAAGTTTAGGAAGAGAAAAAATGAAAAAACCCTATTCACCTAGATGGCTGCAGCACCAATCCCGATGGCTATCCCCCGCCGACTTTACGCTGAGAACTGAGTGATCCAAAATCACTAATGATTTAGTTATTAGTATTCAGTATTCAGTCATGGCTTTCTGCTCTACCCTCCAGTACTTACTGGGGTGTTGGGCTATGGAGGGGACAGGAGTGGCTGGCTCAGCCTCTCAGCAGCATGCCGAGAGACTGAGCCAGCTAATCCTTCAGGTACTTTTCCTTTCTATGGCACTCTGCTTTCTTCAGGAATGTGCACTGACATTTATAAAGCATACTGCTGTGTTTTATAAATGTGCATTTTTTTTTTTTTTTTTAGCAGTGGAATGACTACTGTAAGGCCATACCCCTGTTTTATAAATAAAGCCATACATTGTGAAGTCAGAAAATCATAAGGGCAGCTATGAGAATAGCAGTTTCCGGACTTACTAAAAAATGGCAGCATGGGCATTTGTCTCCCAATAAGCAATTTTCAGTCAGCGAAGAAGGGATCTGGGTTATAGGTTTATCTAACTCATGTGTTATAAGCTTTTTTTGTTTCCCATAGATGCAGCCATTAATTACACTTCACAGCAAGGTGGTAACAATTGTTTGACTTTAAATCAGCATTTGAAATATGTAACACATAAAAAATTAGGTAGAAAATTGTACATATTGCATAAAACATAAATACTGTCAGCTTTAAAACAGATACCCTCTGCTGTTATGCTATATTCTCTTGGCATAAACAGTGCTACATGGCATAGTTCTGACTCACTGAGAAAAAGAATCACTAATATTAGCCTCCATGTATAGTGAAATCATTCTCTATAAATACATTTATCTCTTATCATGGAAAATGCTCCATACGCTCCATTTCAATGTATCTGCATTGTGCTTCAAAGTAGCTAGCATTAACATTAGAGTTTACATTTAAATTTTCAGCAGGCTCAATTCACAAGCTTTAATACCAACCCATGGCACTCTGTTTTTAGCCATTATTTACAAATTGTATTGGACCCAAGGATACATATCCTGGTGTGTTATCTTTGTGAATTGAGCCTATTGTGTGAAACAAACAAAAAAAAGGTTTATCCAGCTGCCAATAACACCAGCTTTATTTTGTTTACAATGGTTCTGCACGAAAAAAAATGCAGTTTACCACCAAAACACATAGATAACAATGGTTTTCTATGTGCAATACAGTGTAGTACCGAAAAATGCAGGCATACTACATTTGCAATGCACAGTGTTGTTCTATGAAGACATGAATGAAGTGTCATGAAATTAAAATAAAACATAGACATACATCACACTGCCACCTGTGAGATCTTAGCCCACGTATACATGGTCGGAGATTTTGCCAACCAAATCCGTCGGATTTTGCCCGTCGGATTTAGTCCGACGGATTGTGTCCGAAACTGTTGCATACACACGGTCGGGCCAAGTTGGCGAAAAATCCGATCTTTCAGAACGTGAAGACGTAATTTCGTTACGATGGGACTACATTCAGGCTAATAGCCAATAGCTTTGATGTAGGAATTTGATCTGAGCATGCGTGGCACTTGGTCCGATGAAAATGCTCTACACATGATCGGATTAGGTCCGTCCGGCCCAGTTGGTCGGGAAATATTTCCAACATGTTGAAAAATTGGGTCGGACGGAGAATCGGACGGAATCAGTCCGATGCATACCACACACAGTCGGATTATCTGACGACACGGTCCGATAAGACTCATTCCGACAGATTCTCCGACCGTGTGTACAAGGGCTAAGACATATCCTAGGCAGCATATAAACGAGCCCAACAAAACACCTTATCTATGTCATCACCCAGTGCACCCAAATCAGAATTAAATCAACAAATGTAACTGTTGTGAGCATATGTCAGCTCCTAAAATATTTTTTAAGCCCTCAAATTGCTGGTGTCATAACTGAACACATAAATGATCACGTATGTAGCACATATGCAAGGCAAAAATGGCACCCCTATGGGCACATAGCAAGGTTTAGTTCTGCTTTAACTGCCAAACAAACATAGGTGCATGATACCTATAAACAGCCAAACATTTGTAATTTTTAGCAGAGTGTTCTTATATGTATTTAGAGAGAGAGAAAGGTTGCACCATCCACTAGTTTTCAGTCAGGTCAGAATGTTTATATGTTTTCAAACTGTTGACCAGTCAAGGTGAGTTGCCATAAGTGATCACTATTGTTTCCACTGAGACAATCAGCACAGCAGCACATCCCTATAACTCTATAATCACAAAATTTTGCTGATGAAAAATTTGCAAATTTCTAAAGTTAGGAATTTTGTTCAGCAGCTGGGTCATGCTGTTTCTTTAATACCTATAGGTAGATTTACCAACATTGTCTGCAAATCAAGACACCTTATCTGCATGCATAAAAAAAATTCATGAAAAAAAACCTGTTCCTACCTGTATATGCTTATAGTTCAGGTTGGAGAGCAGACGATTATATTTGTATGTGGTCTTCTGTAGGATGGAACATCACAATAAAGTGCACTCCATCCAAAGACAGGAAGGGAGTTCCAAATAGCGTAAATTCCTGCAAAGACCATGCGTGGTCCAGCATTTCCTGTAGTTACTGCCCTATTAGGATCTAGCTGTGTTTCTAGATGACAGGAGGCACTGGCTACAACAGTAGAGGGAAGGAGGAAAAATAAATGTACAAATGAAATAGAAAATCAGAATACTATAAATAAATGTGAGGGCCATAATATGTAGGAAAGGAACCAAGTAGGGCAAGGAAAGAGCTACCAACAGGAAACTAGTGTAAAAAGTGGTGAGCCCAATATATAAGTAAATAGACTAATACATAGTAAAGAAAGAAAAGTAAAAAGGGTGAAAATTAAAATTTCAAGAATTTAAAGAATTTCAAGGGAGAAAATGAAAAAAGGACCAAAAAAGTGTGGTTATGTGCACAGGATAAAAATCAGAGCAAAAGCATGCAGAAGATGGTGATGTAAAACACCAGGGCTTTTTTTCTGGTGGAACACGCCGGAACGCAGTTCCGCCACCTATGCCAGACACAGACATTGAAACAGGCATGAATGGGAGACTGCATAAGCCAGCGATTGTATATAGTTCCAGCTGCAGCATGCCTGAGACAATGGAGAGCAGAGTGATATCATCTGCACTCTTCCTATCCCTGCAGACTGAATGTTCTTTTCGGCGGCAGCTTCTCTTGGATCTGTGTGAAGAGAGAGATAGCAATCGTGCAACACGTGTAGCCTGACTGCAGAGAAGCTGTGCAGCCTTTCTTGGTAAAGTATTCATTTAGGATGGGGCTTTTTTAATGCTGCTTGGATGTGGGTCTGTGAGTGTTTCTGAGGTGAAAAAGGTTGTCTCTATGCTGGATATGATATGGGCCTGTCTCTTTGCTGTATACAGAACTGCCTCTTTGCTGCTCATGGGGCTGTCTGTAGGATATGAAGCTGTCTATTTGCTGAATATGTAGCTGTCTCTTTCCTGGTTATAGGGCTGTCTATTTGCTGGCTATGTAGCTGTCTCTTTCCTGCTTATGGGGCTGTCTCTTTTCTGGATATGGAGCTGTCTCTTTCCTGGTTATGGAGCTGTCTCTTTCCTGGATATGGAGCTGTCTCTTTGCTGGCTATGTAGCAGACTCTTTCCTGGATTTGTAGCTGTCTCCTTGCTGGATATTTAGCTGTCTCCTTGCTGGATTTGTATCTGTCTCTTTGCTGGATTTGTAGCAGTCTCTTGAGTGATATGATGGTGTCTCTCTGCTGGATATGGATCGGCTGAAATAATCTGCAAGTGCCTCTGCGTTTTACTAAAAGCTGGATATTTCGAGTGGGTTGTGCATTTTACTACATTGCTTTTTATTTTTAACAAATTTTATACAAATTGTATAGCCCCCAAAGTATACCTGTTCTCTAAAGGCATAGCTCCCAACTGACCCTGATTTCAAGAGACTGTCCCTGATTTGGAACAATGTCCCTTTGTCCCTCATTGCTCCTCATTTGTCCCTCATTTTGGCCTGACCTATATAGTTGGATATGAAATTCACTTTTTATCTATCAAAAAGTATGTTCCAGTGCGAAACCTTTCATATGATTTCTAAATTGCTGCATTTGTAAGTTCCAAAAGACAATATAAAGGAATAGTAGTGGTAAAAAAAGCACTTGTGAGTTTAACCAATCTTGTTTTTTTTTGTACAATTCTCCTTTAAGGGGGCGTGGCAAGGGGTGTGTCGTATGCCTGCATACTTTCGCTGATGGGTGTCCCTCATTCCCATCTCAAAAAGTTGGGAAGCATGCTAAAGGGGGTGGTTCTATGAGGGGTGGAGACACAGGATGATTCTAGGGGTGGGTAGGGGCCAGAGACAGGGAAGGGGGGTGAGTTCCTGCACCCTTTCTCTGAGAAAAAAAAGCCCTGTATAGCCCTGTATAACACCATAACCAATCAACCAAGCAAATAGTTATAAAAACACAATACAGTGCATGCAAATAAAAAGCATGACGAAGAATAATTACCCAGGAACCTGAATAAGGAAAATTATTGTTCATACCAGTAACAGGTTGGTTAAAGTGTGAGCCAAAATGGACTCTTGTTGGAGTAGGAAACTGTCTGTCACCACCCCTATGGGGTTTATGGATATGATCTATCACCATACCCCATAATTTGTGTGTCTGGTGCTGTGCTTCCACAATCAGCAATCGGTTTGTCATGATTGATAGGGGTTTGTTCAAACTGTGAAAACTGAAGGCCACACATATGCCACTGTGGTGTTTCTGGAACCAGAATTTGAAGTGAGCTGAATATACACCAGGGAACAGGAGAATTGTAATAGATTTACACAAAGTTCAGTGTTATCAACCTAATACTCATAAATTAAATATTTAAATCTTCAATGTGGGTGTAACGAAAATGATCCACAAATGATTATTAGCACTAAATACATTTTCAAAGTGACAGCTGTGGCACCTTTTCTTTTACCAGTGTATGATGCTCTGACTTCCTTTAATTATTTGGTGAATAATACAGTCAAGCTTGTTTAAAGTGAGTTTTGGATTGATAGTTTTTGTTTTGTATTACTAGCAAACTCAGAGGATTCGGTGGATTGGATCAAAAAAATGTGTTCGGCTAATTTCTAAAAGCACAAAATGTTGAACTAGATCATAAAACAGTGTGCCCTAACTCAATATTTATGCAGCTAGATCTTAGCTTAGATGAGACACACCTCTTATTTGTTTGATAACAAATGTGGTAGTTCACTAGCATGAAAACTACAAACTACACCAGAATAACAACTGCTTTCAATTCCGCTATACGCATTAAACTTAGCTCCAAAACCTATAAATTATGTGAAATCTCACAAGCTTTTAGAACATTTTTCTCTGGCATATACCAATTTAAAGGTACAGTAAATACTCTGATCTCCCTCCTGATCACCTACAAACTTGAATTGAGGTTTATGTTCTAGAAACAGCCCTGCCTACACTAACTCCTCAGATGAGAGCAGAACTAGACTTATCATTTACTCCGGGCCTTCTACACTGTGTTCAACACTAAGCCATTCTCCACCCAAATGCTGGTGTCAGACATCACTTTAATTCCAAAACCAGGGAAGAACCCAACTAGTTGCTGCAAACTTATATCCCTCACTATTATAGACGCAATAATTGATAGCAAATCTCCCTCAATCTTTTCTCCCCAAATTAATACAATAGTGATAAGTGAGTTTCATACAGAACAAATAAGCTAGAGACACATCCCACTTAATTAACTTAATTGATCCTGTGCAATAAAAAAAAATTGCACTGTGCCTTTTGGCTGTAAATAGCTGACCCTTTCTAGAAGCTATGTTACATCAACGTGGTTTGGGAGCGATGCTTCATCATAAAATCATTGCATTTTACAATACCACATTTGCACAGATCAGATTGTATGGTATCCTCTCTGACTCATTCTATATTTTCAACTGCACATGCCAGACTTGCCCATTATACCCATTATTATATGTACTTGGAAAAAAATTGCACTGCATGTTATGAAGAGGTCTCACATTCTTAATAATATCATTTTAATGGAGACACTAGTGGCTGAAGACAGTGTTGACATTGAAAAAACTCATTCACTAAGGACTTGTTGGTGAGTCCACAGGGGCTCTGATAGTTTTCTTACTTAATTCACGGTTACCTTTCATTGTTGTACTAAATTAATCCTATTTTCTCAGGGTACTAAGTCAAATACATGCTGTCTCCTTATCTACAGGGACCTTCCTTCCCTCTTGACCACTGTTTTCTACACATTTGAAGCGTTAAAATTGTTAACAATAAGTATATTGATCATAAGAATAACTTTCTTGTAATTGGAAACCTTTTGAAAAAAAATATATTTTAACTAAAATCACAAAATATAGATTGATATATACATACGCAGTATATGTAATACATAATATATATTGTCTTATGTGTGTGTGACAGTGCTGGACTGATGGAAGTGAAAGTTAGTTCCAATGGGTCTACCATAAAGTGATATTTTCTTCAAAGAAGCAAATCCGTGGTTGAAATATAGTATAGGTGGTTCTTTTTTTTTTTCTCCACCTAAGTGATTCCTTTTGGGAGACTTAATTCAACTTTTACGTTCATCTTAGTCTCAACCGGATTCAACATCATCGTAGCAAAAATATATCTCTTGAGTGTGGTATTTTCTCACTTTTTTTTTGGCCCTTGGGCAGCAGAATAAACATTTCACCTTATACAATGTTATTAAGTAATATCCCATCTAGCCCATGTCCCCACCCACTACCAGCCATCGGTCTCACCCAATATCAAAAATACTACCCTTTCGGCGCTGGATCATGTTATGCATCCACCATCTTTTCGGCATATCTCACTGATTGCTTATATTTTTCCCACTCTTTCCATCTTGTTATAAACCCCACTTCACCTCTTTCTCCTCTGAACTGTAAATACTCTAAGTTGTACATATTATTTATGTTGCAGAACCAACTTTTCAAAGAGGGACTTTTTGGGTTTTTCCACATCCGAGGAATTAAACTCTTTGCTGCATTTAAAAAGCAAGGTATACGTGTTTTCTTGTATTGTTTAACGGGCAACGTAACTCTGTGTAACAAACATGCCCTTGGCTCTTCTGATATTTTTAAGCCCGTAATTTCCTTGGTTATTAATATTACCTCTTTCCAGATTTCTCTAATTTTGGGGCATGTCCACCATATATGGATCATATATCCTATTTCTGAACATCCTCGCCAACATAAATTAGAAGCCTCTCTTTGAAAGTGGTGTGCTTTTTCTGGGGTTAAATACCACTGAGCCATATATTTATAATTAATTTCCAAAACACTACAATTTGGTGAAATTGCATGCAGCATCCTTAGTATTTTATGCACTTCTGCCCCTGTGCTGCCTGTCCCAATCTCTTCATCCCATTTTTTTATATATGGGGGTGGCTCCGATATTTTAAATCCCATCAGGATTTTATATATCTTCGAAATCCCTCTTCTTCCGTCCTTCGCCACACACAGCCGCTCAAATGGACACAGGCTGTCTGCCGACCTGATCGGATAGGGGAGAGATTCCACAAAGTGTTTCAGCTGTGCATACCTCCACCAATTTATAGCTAACACCTCTTCTTTACTCCTGAGTTCCTGAAAAGTGCATATTTTACCATTACTTATGATGTCTTTTAATTGTGCATCCTTATTCCTAAACCACCCTCCCTGGGAACATTCTTTCCCCCGGTGTCACATAATGGTATCAGTGGGGCGTTATAATCCCAATTTTGTTTTTGTGTACCCTATCCCATATTGTGATTTCTATCCGAGTGATCTCGTGGATGTGTCCTTCTAATTCTATGAAATGTGGTGGGATCCATATCATTTTAGCCATGGAGGCTTTACTAATCCCATTTTCTAACTTAACCCATCTTTTTCTTTATTCTTTTTTACCCATTCCACCACACGTGCCAATAAAATTGAGTGATAGTAAGATCTAATGTCGGGCACCCCCAAACCCCCTTGCATCTTGTCTCTTGACAGAGTTCCCAGACTTATTTGTAGTTTTCTATGCTTCCAAATAAACCTACGGAGTAACAGATTAAATTTTTTTAAATATAATTCAGGGATGGGGATTGGAATCAGTTGTATTTTATATAATATTTTAGGTAGTGAATAGGAAAACAAAAGCTCAAATGGTGGTAACTCCAGAGGGTACCTTTGAGCAAAAAAGGATGGGGGACTATGGGGACTAGGTAGTATTATCATCTTCAGACAATTTATCCTGTTGATCCAGAATCTTTGCCTGGAGGCAATAATGTTTAACTCGGTTTTTATGTTGTTCATTAATGGAATAAAATGCTGTATGTAGATGTTATTTTAATCCCCAGATACTTTATTTCCTCGTCCCTCCAGATAAATGGGAAAACCTGTTTAAGCCTACTTACTTCCTTTGGAGTGACATTTATATTTAAAATTTATGATTTTGAGGGATTTATCTTGAAATTTGAAACCTCACTTCACTTCACTTTTAATATGAGCATTAAGTTGGGAAGGGTTGTTGTGGGACTGGAAACGTAAAAAACAAAATATCATATATCAAATATCAACGTCATCATCGATCTGCACTCCCGTAATAACGGGGTTCGATCTTATCCTGGCCAACAAAGGTTCCAGTGTTAAGATAAATAATAGAGGGGATAGGGGGCAACCCTGCCGCATCCCAATACACATTTTGAAAGGGGGCGAAAAAAGACCCGTCTATTTTAACACTCGCAGTGGGATGTCTATATAGGGCATATATCCACCTTAACATCTTAGGGCCCACCCCCATTTTGCATGAATCCCCAGTCTACTCTGTCAAACGCTTTCTGGGTGTCTATAGACAGTAGTAGCCCTGGGGATCAACTCTCTTTCAGTTTGTGTATAGCCAAAAGAGTTCTAATGCCATTGTCCCTGCTCTCCCTTCCAGGGAAGAATCCCACTTGGTCTGGTAGGTGGACTCTGTTCTTGACCTAGGTTGCTACGTCTCTGATAGTGACAAAGGAAGTACTTGCCATATGGTTAATTCTGTTTACTGAGGAGTGCCTATTACAAAAATTCATCTCACTTGAAAGATTTTTTGTAACATTTAATGAGTAAAAGCATTAAATACAGCCACCATGTTTGGGGGGAAAGCCTCCACTTCTTTCAGGGCCCATGATCTAACATTCATGGTGATACCTTATGATACATGTGTGGAACGATCACTGTTTGTGTGCAGGACCAAAGGGGGCAAGTTAAATTTTTTTAATTATTTTTTATTTTTATTTTTACACTGTCACTTTAATTTTCTCTTTATCACTTTTATTGCTGTCACAGGGAATAGGCATGTGACAGGTACTCTTTATAGATGCTAGATCCCTCCTCTCCTTAAAAGCATTTGATCACACCAAGATTGATGTTATCAAATGCTTTTAATCTATAAAAATGGCGCTGTTTAGATCTGTGTAGGTGATGTCATCGCTACCGAATTACTATATCATAGAGCCGCACAAAACCAATCCAATCTTTGTTTGGCTTTTGATCATCTGGCAGCCCACTGCTTGTAAAGAAATCCAGTGCCTGGTTAGCTGCTTGGATTGCTGGTACAAGACAGCTGATCATAGGCTCTAAAAAACAGTACTGGGATGATGCCTGCATATGCAGGCATCACCCCGGTATAACCACTTGAAGTTCAGTGATGTCGGCAAGTGGTTAAAGTAGATCTAAACCAAGTTGCTAAAATGTTGTATAGTCTATAGGATATTGATGGGATTTCAAAAATCAATCTTTTTAGAGCTGCATAATTATTAAAATACTACAGTATCGAGGTCCTTTATTTTATGGGGTAACAACATTCTTTCTCTTTCTTTCACTTGATCTCCTGTTTTGTCACCATGTCACGTGGGCTGCTGGAAGAGACTATACACAGCCTCCTTGTGTCGCCATGATCCACATGTTGATTTCTTCTATAGTTTATTCTGATTGCTCACACAGATGCTGCTGACTAATAACTCTCCTAGTCCAGCAATTAACTTCCCCACATAGATTCATTGAGAAAACCCCTTTTTTGAGTCTATTCAATCTTTGTTTTTAACTGATACCTTATGTCAGGGTACACACTAGCTGCGGCCCAAGGCTCTCAGCAATGGTGCATCCCTGTTCTCTATTTCAGGGGCGAATCACGTCAGAATTTTTGCCTGAATTTGGACCTGAAACAGAGCCAAAGACACACAGGACCCTGTTCCAGTGCGGACCACAGATACCCTGGAGGTTTGTGAACTGGCTCTATTGAGAGCCAGGCACACTCTCCTGTCATGCAAATTGAATTCAAGGATACCTTCATTCAACTTGCATAAGTGTGAACCCAGCCTAATAAAGGGTGGGTGTTTTCTGGCCCCCAAAACACAGATGTTTTTTAATGCAAACCTATTAATTAATTTGGACTCTTTTACCATTTATTCTTGTGCTCCTTTTATCGGGGCATGTTTTTTCCAAAGTTTTCAATGTTAGAGAGCTGGTGTAGAGCAATCACATGCAGCCATCTCTAAAGTGAGTGCATGAAGACAGAAAGTGGTTGCAACAAGGCTGCAAAAATTCAGCAGCACTGAAAAGCAAAAAAGAATGAAGAAAATGTGAAACAATATATTTTCCAAAGTATAAAAAATTACAATTGCATGTAATACATATTGCTTTAGCAAATGGAATGCCATCCAGTTAGGGTTAACATCAACTTTTTTGTATGGAACTAGAACGGTTCCCTTTTGACATATGTGAAAATATTACCAGTCATTATTTTCATGTACAGTAAACTGAGTTGTTCCAGGAAATGTGTGTAATCAGATATTCTTCTTCACTGTAAACCATAATTATTTTCAGACTTTAAAGGGATATTATATCTCTAGCATCAATACACAAAGTATTTTCTGCAAATGATGACAGACAGGGCATTTATGAGGTCAAGGACATGCAGAACCCTAATCTAAATTAATTATTAAGTGCTCAGAAAATCACACTGTGTTTGGTTCTGAGAATACATTGTTTTTATTTCATGTCCTGCGCATTAAGGCTTACCTGCATAGGAACAGCTGTAGAATGTATTCATGCATTTGTTTACTTTTGATTTGATGACATGAAAATTCTTCCATGATCAGTGTTCTTTTGATTTACATAGAAACATATTTAACTAAGAATAAACACACAAGAAGAACAGGCATTTGGCTTAGTGGAAAATTGATTGAAGTTTTCATTCCATTCCTGTAGAAGAAAAGGGCAACTCAGAAAGGAATGGGTCAGTAAAAAAAAGTTAGGAGTTCTGGCAGAATACCACTTTAGGGAAATGATCAAGATGAAACAGTTGAGAAACTAGAGGTGATCTGTAAATAGGTGATCTGTATATAGGTGATCTACATTTTCTGTTGAAGAACCAAAGGAAAAAAGATACAAGAGTACTAAAATTGTAAAGTAGATCTGTCACAAATCTGACTAATGGAAATTGAGAATATGAGAAAAATACTTGTGCAACTATTATTTTTAGTGAAGACTGCATGTCAGAATGACCAGTAAATTCTGAGAAATGGCAGCTGTAGTTATACAGAAATTACATTTAAAGCGGGAGTCCCGCAAATTTTTTTTTTAAAAGTCAGCAGCTACAAATACAGTTGCTGACTTTTAAAATAAGGACACTCACCTGTCCCAGGGTCCAATGATGTTGGCGCCCGAGGCCAAACCGTCCCTCGGTCCTTGGATGCTGCCACCATCATCTTCGGTAAGAGAATCAGGAAATGAAGCGTTGCGGCTTCCCTTCCCGGTTCCCTACAGCGCAGGTGTGAGTCGCACGCAGCACACTTCGAATGGTCCCTGCTGTCTCTGGGACGCGTGTGTGTCCCAGTAGAAAGCTTGGCGGCACAGGAAGAGGCATAGACTCCCGTGGGAGTCTGTGCCGGAAGTGTCTTAGATGGGTATCTGCACCCCTCACCCCCTGAAAGGTGCCAAATGTGACACCGGAGGGAGGGAGGGTTCCGAAAAGAGGTTTAATTTTTGTGTGAACCTCCGCTTTAAGGTCAAGCTTGGCCACACACTTTCTCATAAGCAGTACATTCCTGTTGGTCAAGGAGACCACTTATAATATAGGTGAAAAAAAGGTAGCAAAGGTGTCCACAAAAGGGAGCCAGCTAAGTTTGGCTTTCACAGGAAAAGAAAAAATGTGCATATTACTTAAACTGTCTATATCTCTGGATCTACTAACTTTTGACATGCTCTTTAACTGAAGGTAATCTCTGCTCATTTATTTTGCCCTCATATGCTCTGCTTGAGTTACCTATGTTTGTAATAGGTTTACTTTAACGCGGCAACGTGCAGCATCTTGACAATCCCTAAATGTTGCAGGTGCTTTAGTTTTCCTCTTTAGGTTTTTTTCCCTTTATTTTCATCTGGTAATTTGGCCAGTCCTGTATTAGGCCTCATTTACTCTTGGGGTTTTGGGGAGAAGGTAAAAACATATTGATGAGCCACGTATTTATGTCACCTTAACTGCTCCCCTTAAGCTGCAATTATGCCTCCTGTCATGCTCTGGGGCAGTACAGCCTGCTTAACATGACCCATTCACCTGAATGGATCCACACCACAAAGACCCTCTGAAGAAAAATGAATCGCAGATTGCTCCTTGAGAAGGCATCACAATTGCCCTTAGAGTCTTCACTCAGGATTGGAGGAACAAGGGAGTCACCTTTGAACAGCAGCATTGTCAGTTTGGGAAGAGTGTAGTATTAGACTAGCACATTTAATTGACTTGACTAACCAACTAAATCCAAACTCCAACACTTTTTAAGTACTTTTTTCTTCTTCTTTTGGGATAAAAAATTTACGTAAGCAAATAAAAGCTGGCCATTGGAAGCACCACTGTCAGTGCTAAATGGTTTGTTTCAACCCTGCAAGTTTTGCTGGACAGTTTCTTCTGTTTAAAAATAACAGACTTACTATGAGAGTTTAGAGTTGAGTTGGGTTGAGTTGAGAGGTATCTTGATATATCGCGGTCTTACCCCAAAGGGTTCCGACGTGCTTGGCGGAGTCCCTGGAGAATTCCAGGTGTGGCTCCATTTAGGTGAATGGGTCATGTTAGGCAGTCTGTACTGCCCCAGAGAATTCCAGGGACTAGGAGGAGACAGCAACAGAAAAGCAGCATGAAAAATGAAACTAGAAAGGCTACGCAGGAAAGGCTTGTGTGAAGAGCCAAGTCTTCAATTTCCAGGATGGTAGGGGCCTCCTGGAGCTCGGCAGGGAGGCTATTCCATAGCATGGCACCCTGGTGGGAGAAAGCTTGACCACCACATTGGGTCTTCTTAGGCACAGAGATGTGGAGGAGGTCTCTTCTGCTAGATCTAAGTGATCTGCCCAGAACTCATTTGTGGAAAAGTGAACAGAGGTAACTCAGAGCAAGGCTTCTCATGATTTTAAACATGATGCAACCGTATTTAAACAGAGTACGCTGGTAAACCGGCAGCCAGTGCAAGGCACAAAGAACGGGGCTGATGTGATCCCTGAAAGAGACGCCCATAAGCAGCCTTGTTGCAGCATTCTGTATGAGCTGAAGCCTCTGCACTATTTTCTTTGGCAATCCCAAATATAAGCATGGCTCAGATGATGGTTTTCTTGTCCAGAAGATCCAGGTATTTGAACAACACCCTCAGGAGTTTTAGCTGCCAGGATTAAGATATGAAAGGAAAGGAAAAATCCTAACAGAAAGAAAACAAACGCAGCCACCACATCTAAGAATTGGTAAGCTGCATTATAATACATCTTGTTTTTTGGTATAATACCTCTTAGAGCCGTGTATTACCCAAAGAGAATATTTTCTACATGTTGTGTTTTTTTTTTTTTACATGTCACCAATACAGTCCTTTACCTTGTTTCCTATGTATTTCAGAGTGGTGTCTGAATGCTGTTTCACTGGATAGCTCCCCGTAACAGTCCATCCAATATCTGCACAATACAATGAAGTACAAAACGGGAAGTTTCAGGGCTTATACCCAATGGGCTTTCCTAAAATGGCAGACCTACTGTTTAGCATTACATTAAATGTTTAGTAGGAGCAGTAAGAAGGTTAGGTCTATTGAATGTTGTGAAAATGATACCTATACCAATGAAAAATAAAGAAAGGAGTTAGAAGGAATAAAGCCAATATTTGTTTATACTGACTCAATGCATTATGGGTTGATTTACTAAAACTGGAGAGATCAAAATCTGGTGTAGCATTAGAATCCAAGCAGCTTCCAGTTTTTTTTTCTGTCAAAGCTTAATTGAATAAACTGAAGTTAGAAACTGATTGGCTACCGTGTACAGCTGCACCAGATTTTACACTCTCCAGTTATAGTAAATCAACCCCTATAAATCTTTTTTTTTTTTAGCTTATATGCATTGGTCATATTAAAACATTCTCTTTACCCTGATTGATCAAATTTAGTTGCTTTTTATACTGAAGTTGTAACACCATACATATCATCTAGTTAGACAGCTTGACGGAACAACAGTAATACCCTTTAGTGCTGTAGGTTAAATAAATGCATTCGATCACCCTCACCCCTGGTTCCCATGATAGCTGAGTGTACAAAGATAAGACACCAAAGCTTTCAATTTTTCATGATGTCCACATACCTCGGCATATTTATTAAAGGGAATGTGTATATGAAATGTCAGTCATTAGAGAAAAATGGAAATGAGAAGCAAACTCACATCTGCTGTAACTCAACTATAGCAGGACTAGTATCTCCACCAGCCTAAGATGCTTAAAATTCCCCCCAAAAATTAAATAATATGCTATGTCTCCATTTATTATCAATTATTTTAAATGTTTTATAATTTCCCAAAATCTCAACTTTACAAAATCCAAATGAGGTAATACCCTTGTTTGAAATAAGTTTGTCAAAAAATGACTAAAGTCTATTTGTATTATTTCTCAGTATTACCCATGCTTCGCTACAAAACAGCCGTTGATAACGCTATGCCTACATGTGCTCAGGCAGACCAGATTTCAAGAAGTACACTTGAAAGGACCTTGTATTGTGAATGTAATTTTAGTGCTAGCTATGATAAGAAAGTTCCTGAACAGAGGAGAATGTTATTTTTTGAGTCTAATACATTCACATGGTTTTCTATGCTGTGTTTTGCAAATGTCTTCTGGGAACTTCAGGCTCCCATTGTCACAGGCTTTGTGATTGATCTATAATAGAGGAACCTTTATTAAGAGAGATGTGTCCTTGCTCTGCTGTTCTTCAATGGACTGGATGCAGAGCTGTAATTTCCTTCTTCTGCACAGATGTCTGTTTTCTTCTCTGCGTTTATTTTTAACAAACACAGCTTTTTCTAATGTTGTGTTGGTAGACAAATTGTGTCCAAATGCTTTCTCCTTTTTTTGGATTCCAAAAAAGAATTATGTTTTTGCTTTGACAAGGGTAATAAAGCCTTGTTTTCCAGAAATCACACGCAAGACTTTATGAGTTAGTGTTATATAAAGGAAGACAAGTATAGATGTATTTACAATAGTAATGTTTGGCTTTTCTTATAAGTAGTTGCTAGTTCAGTTTGTGCAGAGCTGGTATGATATATAGGAAATAGTAGTCAACAAACTCCATCATTGCTTTAAAAGAGAAGTATGTGGTTTACAAAGAAAAGAAAACCTTATACTCACCTAGGTGGATGCAGCATCTGTCCCTCACCAGCCTCTGCATCAAGAATAGCGATCAAAGACCTCTGGTCTCTCAATTGTTCCCTCTGCTCTGAGCAGAGAGTGGTGACTGTCAGTCACTGGCTCTCTACTCTGCTCCTCCAGCACTCACTGGACCACTGGGCTGGGGAGGGGTGGGAGCAGCTCACTCAGTGTCCCAGCAGCACAGCTGAGAGGCTGAGTCAGCTGCTGGTCCATGCATCTGGGTGGATCTCGACTGTAAAGTCAAGATCTTTCCCCTACCTGAACCAGTTGAATGACGTCAGCCTACAGTGGGCTTTCTCCCACAGTAAACTGAAAATAGGTCACAGGAGTGCAGAACAAACTGCACTCCTGTGATCTATAGGAGAAGTAGAGCCAAAAATGTTTTTGGCATATTTCTCTTTTTTTTCCTATTAGGGTTCCACAATATCACAGTGTGCATGCTGCTTGCTGGCAATGGCAGTAGGGTTTAACACCAACCTTTAAAAAAAAAACTTTAAGGGAGAACTTGTTTGTGAGAATTTACTGAAAATGTTGGTGTTTGACCAAGGATTGGCATTGTAAACTGTAGGAGGATACCTTCATGTGTTACATAATGATTGCTGGCTAATAACCTAGGGGTGGCATCATAGTTGTGGATCAGCTGCTTGAGAAAAACTTTAAATAAAGCTTTTCATACAACTTAACAGAAACATAGCAAAGAGGGGGGGATTTCTGGACTTTGACTGAGGTGGGTGGGAGTGGCTAAATGATAAGCTGGTTTTGAAAAGGATAGCTTTTCAAAGGATGCCTTTGAAAAGCTATCCTTTTCAAAACTGACTTATCATTAGCCACTCCCACCTACCTCATTCAAAGTCCTGGAAATCTCCCCTTTTTGCAACAATATAGGGATGGAGACGTGTTTCCTAATGTTTCACTCAAAGTTCCACATTTTTTCTCTTGTATTAACAGAGACATACTTGACAGAAATTAAGGTTTCAATGCAGGTGCTACTAAAGCCTTATAAACAAAGTTGCAGGACATCATATCATGTTTGCCACCAGGTGTTCTGTGAATGGCATCAGGATTGAGGAATTACTGCTGTAGCACACCTCTGTGAGTTACAAGATACATAACCACTGTTGGCCTGAGGATGACATAAAGTTTTAGTCACTGATGTCGGAGCACTTCTCTGCCTTTTACATCATGCTTGCCACCTTTTGTTCTGGGAATTGCAGCAGGACTGCTGGATTACATCTCTCAGTGTTACACCATGCCTGCTATCTATTGACCTGTGGATGGCATCAGGATTGGGCCATTAACCTGGGGATAGTACTTAGACTGGCACACTACTGCTAAAGAGAGTATGGGTGTGTTATTTCATGCTTCCTACTTTCATACATGGGGATGGAATTGGGATTATGGCACTGTTAATGGGAAAAATGTATGTGCATTATATCATACTTGCAAATAGTTGGCCTGGAGATGGCACCAGGATTGGGTCACTGCTGCTTGAGAGCATTTATGTTTTACATGATGCATGTTACCTTTTAAACCTAGGAATGATGTCCAAACTAGGGCACAGCTGCTGCTGGACATATCTGCATTATATAACCTTTGTTACCTGTGGCCTGGGTATGGAATCAGAATTTAAAAACGGTCACTAGAAGATATCACTATATTATATCATGTCCAAGGATGGCTTTAGGATTTGGACACTACTATCTGAGAACACTTCCATTATGAGCTGTATTATTGCTTGTATTGAATCTCCTCCAAGTTTAAAAGTGTTTCCAAATAGCAGAAGTGTGACAGTATGTTTACCAATTATACAGATAGTAGTAATTAGGGGAGTTTAACGTATAATATCTTACCCAACACTAAAGCATTAAAGTAAATGCTCCATTTGCTCACAGTGGCAAGGAGAATGAACCCTGTGTATGGCTTAGGCATCAGAATCATAGGGTTAAAGACTGCCATTCCTTCCTACTGGAATGTAGTACTTTTGGTGCCTGGTATTTGGCCATTCAGGCACCTAAGGCTTCATCATGGAGAAGGAAGATGGTAGTGTGTTACACTACTTTCCCTTACCAATAAATACCAGGTATTTCTTTACTTAAATTGTCCAAATGGAGAGGCAGAGGAGCAACGGGAAGGTGAGTATATGCAAGGGAGATGGGTGGGCATTTGAAGCCCATTTTCAGTTATAGCCTAAAATACAGCTTTCTCTGAAATACTCACCTGCTCACAGTTCTAAGCAACTGGGCTTTAAGTAAACCTGTTTCTCAAAGTAAACAAAGCACATGATTACTTTAAGTTTAAAAGTAGCAACTGGCCACAAAATTGGGCAATTAAAACAATGGCAATTAGGTTGATCACTTTGCAATAGAATGTGCACTTTGCTAGTGAGTTTTCCCTTAGCATAGTGATAAAAATGTAATTTGAAAAAGAATCTCAGATCATGTATAGCAGATAAAATAGAGGGGTGTTAATGACAGACGAGGTTTGATTTTGAAAAATGTAAAGCAATGCACTTGGCAAGTAAGGCTGGCAAATTATTACCATACATCAAAAAAAGGTATCTACTGAAGAAATATAACTATACTTCTGCCACTTTACAAAACGCTGGTAAGGCCACACCTTGAGAATGTGGTCCAATTCTGGTGACCAATCCTCAGAAAGAATGTTCTTGAACTGTAGAGAGTCCAGAGAGGAAGAATAATGGCAACAAAACTCCTAAGGTGGCTGGAGGACCTCAGTTATGCAGAGCAACTACAGATATTAAACATATTCTCAATGGAGAAGAGACGCTTAAGAAGTGATATAATCACAATATAGAAACCTTTGAATAGTGACACATTGAGAGAAAACTATTTAATTCTAGGTCACTAAAGAAGACATGCAGCCATTTACTGTTAGCCCTTGTACACACGGTCGGACATTCCGACAACCAAATCCGTCGGATTTTGTCCGAAACTGTTGCATACACACAGTCGGACAAAGTTGTCAGAAAATCCGATCGTACTCAACGTGATGACGTTATTTCATTAGGACGGGACTATGTTCAGGCTCATAGCCAATAGCTTTGGTCTAGGAATATAAACTGAGCATGCGTGGCACTTTGTCCGTTCGGAATTCTCTACACATGATCGGACAAAGTCCGATCGGATCATGTTGTCAGAAAATTTTATAGCCCGGCTTCAAAACTTGGTCTGTCGGATACTCCGATGGAAACAGTCCGATGGAGCCCACACACTGTCGGATTATCCGACAACACGGTCCTATCGGACATTGTCCATCGGAATATCCAACCGTGTGTACAAGGGCTTAGAGTTGTAAGGATGTGGAACTCCCTTTCACAGCTTGTGGTGTTGGGGGGTGTATAGACAAATTCACAAAACGTTTATATCTACTTTAGATTTAGATTCTTAGCGAACGCAATGTACGGGGATATTGAAAGTGGGAGCGACATACAAACACATACACTCAGGTTGAACTGGATGAACTGGGTTCTTTATTAAACTCTACCAACTATCTATGTGAAAGTTAAAAAAATATTTTTGCTTACACATTATTGAATGATAGAAGTCAGCAGAAATGTTACCAGATTCACTAAGGTAAGGGAAAATGTCATTGCAATGTGTAAATTCCCTTTCAAAGCAAGGCCCATTTGTCTTTAGTAAATCAACCTCAGAATATATTCAGTGACAGATTAGCTTCAAAAACAGCCCATGTGGAGCTATAAACTGCTTAAGATACTTTCAAATCTCAAATTTTCTTGCGCACATAAAGATTATGTCCCGTCCTCTTTCTTCCCATATTCTACTGATTCTTTAATGTGATTTACAATCTTAATGACCAATATGAGATGAAGAGACCATTATTTCACTGAAGGTGACCAATGCTTATTTTTTTTATCATATGCAGGGTTGTAATTGTTCAGGCCTGTCACAAATTTACTTTATCCCTTACTCTATTTCCCTGAATAGCTGCAGTGTCACATTTTGCAGACAAAGGCTTTTGTGTTATGTGTTATTGTAACATAAAAATAGAACATCCTATCTGTCAAATTGAGAAACTACTGTGCACTGCTTTTAACACAAAGTTTTGGACTGCTCATTGCAAACTAATTGCAGGTAGACTTCTGATTATGTCAGTGTACTATGATACACATGATATACCTAAAGATTTTATTTACACTGTGCAAAAGATAAGTTACATTATACATAGAAACTGAGAATAATCCATCATTTCAGTTTTTGTAATTACATGAGATTGATGACAGATTTGCTACAGATTGTTACTCATTTAGACTTATTGATTACAAATCACAGTGCTGAAGTGCAAATGCAGTAACACATAGCAAAAAACTATATTTAATATTATACTCAAAGAACAATGGTGATATGTTGCACATTATCTAATAGAATGAGCCTGGTTATTTACTTAAGCATTATACTTTTCAAACGTTCCCCAGATGACGTCATTTGTAGATGAAACGTACATCGGGAAGTTGACGTGCTGACGGCATTGTGACCTGTATGTGAACGGGTGTATGCAAGCCGGCCGGAGAACTGCTTCCAATGGATGCCATTTTTCACTTATTTCTTTTAAGTGCAATTTTTTATATCTAATAAATTTGTCTATATATATGGATTCACACTATGGTTGGCTTTCTTCCATCCCTATGAGCCCGTGATTGGTGTGTGCTCCATGTACCTGCTGAATCCCTGGCTTACCCTTGGTGCTGACTACAGAGAGGTGACGTTGCTGTTTTGATGTCTGGATGTTAATCCATCATACAGGCTTATCCAAGCTTGCCTTCTGGTAAATGTGTTATTCATGTAGTGGTGGCACACATCAGGTGGTGTCTGTTTATCGAGCATTTCTACTCACACTTCACTTGGATTCATTGGATTTTTTCTTTTATTTGACTATCTAATTTTTACTGAGTTTTGTTATACAGGCATACTTTTAAGTACACAATGGGGTTTATTTACTAAAGCTAGAAAGTGCAAAATCAGGTTCACTTCTGCATAGAAACCAATGAGCTTCTAACCCCAGCTTGTTCAATTAATCTTTGATAATAAAACTTGGAAGCGCATTGGTTTCTATGCAGACATGAACCTGATTTTGCACTTTCTAGCTTTAGTAAATAAACCCCATTGTGTACTTAAACGTGGGGTATGCCTGTATACACTTTTTTGTCCTGGAACCAGGTTGATTCATCACTAATATTGTTTAGTTAATTTTTGTTTAATTTGCACAGCTTTTTCTCTATTTTGTTTTGTTTTCCGTGTATATCTCACATAATTGAGCTGCTGCCATTAGGGCTTTTCCATTTTTATACTTTTCAAAATGCCATAATAGTTAATTGTGATATATCACTCATTGTGGCTGTTCTTTTTTTTTTAACTGCAGAAAAAAAAATTGTCTGTGTTACCTTAAGCCTAGGGTTCCTAAACAAATTTCTAGCCAAATGGACAGTTCACTGTCCTTCAGATTTTAGGGGACCAGATTGTGACAGTAAAAAATGCTTTGGCATCAGTGGCTAGTGGGAGTAAATATTTATTCAAGCTTAGCGGTCAGTGGGAGTAAAGGAATTACCTAGTGCTTTTGGTCAGTGACAGGAGGAATAATGTCCTATCATTGGGATCAATCTACGGAAGAGTGCCCTATTGTTGATGTCACTGGCAGGAATAATGCCCCATTGTGTCATTGGCAGGAATAATGCCCCATTGTTGGTGTAGAAATAAATTACGCTCCATATTTTTGTCAGTGGAAATATCTTATCATTGGTATCAATGGGAGTCCAGCCTGCAGGTCACAGTTTAGGGACCATTGCTCTAAGCAATAACTCAAATTAGGAGAAGTTTTAATCTAAGTTTTAGATTTTCCTTTTCTTTAACCACTTCAGGTCCGCCCTATAGCAGTTTTCCTGCTACAGGGCGGGACCAGTGCACCAAATCCTGTATATTTACATGATCTGACACTTTGGGGTAGAGGGAGCACATGTGTCGTGCCGGCGGCTCGCTTCCTCTGTGATTACACACAGTGGAAGCGGATCACAGGGTGCATTGGTAACTGATGTCCTCCAGCACTCCCCAATCATGAGGCAGAGAGACAGAATGGTAATCTGCCTATTTAAATAAGGCAGATCGCCATTCTGATAGGAGGAAATGGATGGAATATGTGTCCCTGCAAAGCACTGACACACATTCTATCTCTTCCTCTAGTAAAAGCACCTCACACAGTATAGTAAACACTATCTAGGCACACAGTTAACCCTTTGATTGCCCCTGTTTATTCCTTTCCTAAGCAGTGCCATTAGTAGAGTGACAGTGCATATTTTTTTAGCACTGATCAATGTATTAGTGTCACCGGTCCCCAAAAAGTGTCAAAAGTGTTAGAAGGTCCACAATATCGCAGTCCCACTATAAGTCGTTGATCACTGCCATTACTAGTAAAAATATAAAACTATCCCATAGTTTATAGACGCTATAGCATATGCACAAACCAATCAATATACACTTATGTAATCAAGCAGAATACATATTAGCCTCATGAAGAAATTCTTTTTTTTTTTCATTTTTTTTTTCAGATTTTAAGGAAGAAAGTAAAAAATATTGTTTCTTTTGCAAAGTTGTCAGTTTTTTTTTTTTTGTTTTGTTTTGTTTATAGTGCAAAAAAAAACAGATGTGATCAAATACCACAAAAAAAAGCTCCATTTATGAGGAAAAAAAGGACATACATTTTTTTTTGGGTACAGTATTTCATGACTGCACAATTGTCAGTTAAAGTAACGCAGTGCAGTTTCGCTAAGCATGGCCTGGTCATTAAGGAGGGTAAGTCTTCCAGAGGTCAAGTGGTTAAAAATGTTATATACCTTCTTTCCTGCTTAAATGAGATGTTCATGCAAATTGTACACTTTGTATGCTTTTGGGCACTTGCAGTGTAGTGTAATCTATTAGTTCTCAACCCTTTCCTCAAGTACCCCCAACAGGCCATGTTTGCAGGTTTTCCTTTATCTTGCACAGGTGATTTAAATCCGAGTCAATGGCTTGGTATTTTGGACAGATTTTTTATCTAAGAGAAATTCCCAAAACACGGCCTTTGGGGGTACTTGAGGACAGGGTTGAAAAAGTCTGGTGTAATCAATATGTCTGTCCTTCCATAACTTTTGCTTGTAGCCTGTTCTGAGAGCAATAGTTCCCGGATTTTGGCTGGTGCAATCTTGTAAATTCAGGTGTAACCACAAAATACAATTACTTTCTGATGGAGCCACGGTATATAACTGTTTGAACATCAGTCAGACACTAAACAGCAATACAATGGGAATGTGTTGCTCAAACAAATAGGGGTCTTCATATTTTCTTAATAAACCTTTCTGAAATTCAGCTGTTCTGATTATTTATTGTGCATTCTGAAGTGCCACTGCTGCTTTCAATCAAAATACTAATAACCCACAGACAAGCATAATTACACGAGAATAACACAGTGATCATATGTTTCAAAGAACAGTTTAATTACAGAGTATAAATAAAATATGGTATGGTAGTCTTATATTGGAAATATTACAGAAATACACTTTCCTACAGAGAGTGAAAATACTTTAAAAGACAATTATACTAGTACTTTTGTGTACATTTTTGAAACAGATTACTGAACAAAAGATATTGTAGCAGAAACACGGGGAGTTACCAGCTGAACAAACATCAAAATACACAATATTCTTCTCTTAGGAAGTTCAATGTTTGAATCACAGACAATATTGAATAATCTCCATTAATTACTGAGAGCAAAGCAAGGTATCACAAACCAGCTGTGCACTAGCTGATGTACAGAGCATGACTGAGATCTGATACTGGGCTTTGACTCTTAATGAACCTCACTCAATGTACCTAGCTGTGAAAATGGAAATAAACTTGGGCTATTTTGATTTTCTACTTCTATTGGTTGAAAGAACAGGCTTTTTAAGTATGTTTTAGCAGGCCTATATGACTCAGCTAGTCTGCAGACAGCATCAACGCTTATCTATTCCACCATAAAACTGGAGATAATTTTTACTCAGCTTCTCAAGAGTTTCCAACAAAACATATTTATCATATTTACATACATTCAGCCCTGTTAGAGCAGATATATTTTCCGTTCATCTTCAACCATTCCAACAGTTTTATTAAAAGGCCAGTGTAAGAAAGCATGTACAGCAATTGCAACAACAAGATCATTTCTGTATGATACAAATTTACAAGTTTTTGTTTTTCTTCAGATACATATTTATAGAGTGTATGAACATTTTTTTAATAGACAATCAACACAAGATTAGACTGAACAGTTACTATTACAGTTCATACAAGTCAAGATAAGAGATGGAAGTATATGAACGCATTGGGGCAGATTTACTAAAAGTGGAACACACAGCATCTGGTGCAGCTGTGCATAGTAACCAATCAGCCTCTTACTTCAGCTTGTTCAATTAAGCTTAGACAATATAACCTAGCTGATTGGTTACTATGCACAGGTGCACTACAGTCTGTGTGCTCCAGTTTTAGTAAATCCCCCCCCCCCCCCATTGAGACATATTAGAAAGGTGCACTCAGTCTTACTGTTTAATTACAATAATATAGTAGCTTTCTATCTTGTAAGGCACCATTCAGCTTATTCGAAAAAATAAGTTAATAAAAGCAATGTAATCATTTTTGAGAATACCAAACTCTGTGGGATATATATATTAATAACAATCATGTGCAGTTACCATGAGCAGTTTTCAACTGGGTTGTGAAGACAAGGCATGTTTTTGATTAGTTTGAAAAGATGACTGAGCTTGCCTTAGTTTTATTTTACATAAGGTATGTTTTTATTATAACGAATTTTAGGAATTTTAGTTGTAAAGTTAATAATTGCCTAGAAAAGATTGTAATAGTTAGACACGTTCAACTGGACCAATGTCCTGCATAATTTAGAACCTTCACAGATGAGTGGATGGACTACAAACAAGATATAAATGGCTAACAAGAAAATTACTTGTTGGTCATTGTACTTGTTGTTTCTGGCTGTCACTTCTGCAAAGGAGGACCAAAATTGAAACAAGGATTCGGAGGATTGTTGGCAACAAATGTTTTTATTGTTAGCACAATTTCCAATATATTTTTGCTTGTGTTGCTTACATTCTGGTATATATGTGATAAATAATCATAGTGTCTGGTAACTGTAAAGTTCAATGTTCTAAGTTTAAATATATCATTCAGTGACTGTATAATGTCTTTTTTTACGATTTAGCCATAAGTATATAGGCTAAATATGTTATTTAAAAAGCTCTAATGTAAGAGTCTAAACCACACAATTAGCACCTATAGGGGCCCAGATCTCACTTTCTTAGATAATAGATTAAGCCCATTAAGGCAGGGTTTGTATAGTCCTTCAGGATCAATAAAGGTTGTTTGAGATGCTGGATTATATAGAGCGTGCCATGTTCACCTTTGATTACATTGAAAGTGCAGTTTACCTTCTTGCCTATTTGCTGTCACAATGTTGTCTGGCCTTTATCAATATAAATGTAATAATGTCTCATTAAAATGTATCAATATATTCTATTTATAAAAAGTGCTGAGTAAAGCATGTGTATACGGAACCTATTAATTCTTTGTTTCAGCTAGTAAATTAAACTAATAATAGTTATATGTATGTGTTTCATTAGCAAAAACATTGAGATGGTCCTCAGAACTAGCTTTGCATATCCAGTTATACATGTCCATCACATTCATACATTTCTTGTGCCAGAAGCAGTCATTGCTATGTTCATGAGAATATACATAATCAGCTAACCTAAAATTGTGTCATTGTCTTTTAGCACATCAGTTCAATGGACGGTATCATTAAGTTTTTCTTTAAAAATGTATGAGCGATCCATTTGCTTGCCTGTGAGACTTATGAGTAATCTTTATAACACAGAAATCTACTATGTTATATGTGTGATGAAAGCCAAGGCAACAAATAGCAGTTTATGTAAAAAAAAATGCTAAGCCAATGTCACAGCATT
Organism: Lithobates pipiens; assembly: GCF_037356315.1. NCBI lineage: Eukaryota > Metazoa > Chordata > Amphibia > Anura > Ranidae > Lithobates > Lithobates pipiens. The sequence goes on along the minus strand of NW_027507758.1, from coordinate 321,872,144 downwards.
CACATGGCTGTAACGAGTATTCACTGTAATGTGCCTAATATGTTAATTTCCTATGACTGTCAGCACCATGGGGCAGCACAGTGGTGTAGTGGTTAGCACTTTCACCTAGCAGCAATAGGGTTGCTGGTTCAAATCCCGACCACAACACTATCTGCCTGGAGTTTGCATGTTCTCCCTGTGCCTGCGTGGGTTTCCTCCGGGTACTCCGGTTTCCTCCCACACTCCAAAGACATGCTGGTAGGTTAATTAGACCTTGTCCAAAAAAGAATTGGCCATAATATGTGTATGTGTATGTCAATGTTGTAAGTGTGTCGGGACTCTACAGGTTAAAGGACCGCATAAATAGCTGCAGATGGACACCGGTGGCAAGAAAAAGCGCCCTGAGGCGATTCAGTTCGTATAGGTAGCGCTATATAAGTCATTCATTCATTCATTCATTCATCTAGGGGTCATAATGCAATATTTACCTGACTGAAATATTTTGGGAAAATACTGCATTATGGACACTAGATGGAGCTGTCAAATATAGGAAATAAACATATTAAACACATAATTGGGATTAATCACAAAGGCTGTGCAAATGCTTTGACATTCATACATCATTTTATTTTATTGTATTAGCATAGACCACTCAGTTCTCTTTAAAATATCTTTAGTTGAATGCATGCTTCAAAAATAACTGCACATTTATGTAAGGTAAATTGAGTTGTTAAGTAAAAGTAAAAATGAGCACACATTTCTCAAATGCTATGTCACATGTTCCAAGTGCTTTTAAGCTGACATATAAATATTACTTAAAAGTAAGAGAAAAAAAAAGTAAAAGCCTAAAATGTATATACAAGAGGTTTCATAAGGCCCTGTTATAAAAATAAAATCACACTGCAGATTTGCTTCTTAGCACACTACACAGTAAATACAGAACATTGGAACTGTGATTCAGGTAGCTTATTTCTTTAAACTAACTTAGCCCCAGTAGGCTTGGCATGGAAATGAATAATGAATGAATGTCACAAACTTGTACACGATATGATTTGTCATATGAACAAGCACTAGTTTTAGTGCCAGACAGCCCCATTGTCCCGCGATTTATTTAAGTCTTGATAGTATAAAACAACCTGTAAAAGTTTTTGTTGCATGTACAAGAATACAGTTTCAAAAATGGCTCTTGTATGCATCTGTTTATTTTCACTTCAGCTCATTTTTCATTTGATCGAATATTTATTATTACATTTCAGCATACCATTGGCAAATGCCAGCGCTAAATGACTAAAAATCTCTCAAGTGCAAAATTATTTATTAGTTATTTAACTGGCCTTTATTCTGATGTATTGTGCTTTTGAATGCTGTGTAAGAATATAAAAAATGTGTTTCTTCCTGCACTGATTACATTGGAAATGGCCTAAGGGATGTTGTATATTGTTTTAACTAGTCTTAAGCATATTTAATAACCTTATTTCTAATGAAACGTAATGCGTCCTTAATACCTAGAAGACACTGAGACAAGCTGTTCTACTTAATTTACTGGCATAAAATATTAATGTGCTACTTTTTTTAAACTATTCTCCAAGCCTTCATGCTAGAAGACTAGCAATGGAATGGAAAATGTGTTTTCAGGTGTAAATGTTTCTTATAGAGACTTAAGGAGAATAATTTACTAAAGAAGATGCTGTTCAACTATCATAGTGAATGTGTTTGTTGACTTTGCAAAGTGAATGATAGTAAGTATGGTGAAGCTGTACTCATTCATGTGCAAAGGAGATAAAAAACAGGATTTTCACTAACACATTATTGGGTATTAAAGAAACAGAGCTTTACCTAACTCTAGAACTATAAGCTCAAAGTAAAATTCACTTTGTTAGGTAAACAACCTCTGGGTATTAAAATTAACACTGGTTTACTGGGCTAAGTGAACCTTCTACTACTTTAGGAAAATCAACTCCAATGTCTACTGTGGAAACATTTTTGGTATACTAATAAAGAACTGGTTGGTTACTTGAATTTAGATGGTTTGTGGTTTCTCTCATTTTGTCAACATTAAAAAAAACCTTTAAAAAAATCACTAAACTTTATTTTGCTATTAATAAAGAAAAGATGCATCTTATACTTTTGTATACTGTCCACAGTTTCCCATGGGGTTCAGTAATTCCTACTGCATTAATTGTGCAACAGTAGTCTAATAGAACTCAAATTGAATGTATGCATGCCTAAAACTATATTCATGACCCTTATGTTACAAAGGTGAAGCAGTACGTCCTGCCCAATTAGCAAGTGTATGTAAAGTTGGGTATACACGTTGAGGTTCTTTTTTTCATTCAAGCAGCAGGTTGAACGAAAAAAAAAACCTCTACACCAACACAAGCCATTCTGATGCAGGGATCAATCCCTCTGTGTCTTTGTATTCTGACAGTGGGTACTCCCATTCCCATCAGAATACACTAATCAACACTGCAGACATTGACTGTAAAAGCTGATTGAATGCTGGTTTTCCAGTATGACCTTTTGACAGGAGCCAATCTTCAGACAGCTTCTGTTGAACAGACAGCAGTACACATGGTTTCTGCTGAACCGGTCAAATTTTTGTACAATAATATCCTGCTTAAATGAAGCAACTCTTCACTAACAATGAGCTTCAGCAGGACAATTCAGATAACTTTTTTTTTGTCTCATAAGACAATGTAAAGGATCCTGCAACAGTATGGATCTTATACTAGTAGAGAATACCTGATCTGCTTAAAACTTTTATTAGTTTATCTGTTATTTAATGAATACCTGCAAAATATGATGCTCAAGAATATCTGCAGGCTGTTTTTTTTGTTGATTCTAAAACTGTGTCCTATTTGGTGGCAGTAAGTTGGTCAAAACTGCTCTCTTTTTTCATGTTTTTTTCCCTAAAAATGATGGCATATGATGACATAGGGGTTTTAAGCTGTTTAGGAAGAACACTTAATTTAGAGAGTGAATTATGAATTCAACTGACTTGGTTCATATAAAACTGTAAGAAAAATACCTTCAAAATTGTCCTTAGAACTATCAGTAGCATGCAAAAATTCATTTTGTTTTGGCACTTTTTATTTTCTATGAAAATAAAGAATATATCATATTTATAACATGATATTTTTTAACCTAACCTTCCTTACCCCTTGCTATGTATAAGCATACAATTATAAACTTTATTTTACAGTTAACTTCTCCAAAAATGTATAGCGTAATTTCACATGTAAAGTAGTTTATGACCCTGTTATCTTTTTAAAATGTATATAAATGAGGATATCATAACATGAGTAATTATTTTATAGCAGTATATTGCCAAAATCAACTGTTATGTTTATTTTATTTTTAATATCTTTCATGAATCATATATCAATTCAATGAATAGTTAAAATGATAATATGCCCCAAAACCAATGGTCTCACCAGTGGAACAATAAGCTATGGAGTCTAGACATGAGGCTCTCAGTTTATAACACATATCCTTCATATTTGCAGTGCTTCCTCCTTTCAAGATAGTTTTTTCCTTTATTAAGCTACACAATAGTTCCCAGATATTCTTTTTGTATTCAAATTATATGCTCTATGTTAATGAAATGCATGCCAGTGGAGTCAGTTTATCAACTTGTTGGTAAATTCAGGAACATTTGCCTTCCTTTATTTGTACTGATTCATTACACATTAAGAAGCAACATACAGTATTCAGGAATGTGCCTATTAGAATTTATAAAGTGTGCCATGTCAAATTAGTTAATTTCTAATCAACAAATTCTATCAAAATTAAGCAGTGGCAGCAGTTAATGAATGACTCAGACATGACCCAGTGGCTAAATGACATCCTGACAGAGACAAATCATTAAATAATTTTCCCTTAATAAATAGGCCCTAAATAATAATAATAATTAGAATACATGTTATTACAACCAAAATAAAAGTGCCTACATAAAGGGAACATTGGTCCTCTTTTTTTACTTTAATAGCTGATTTCCATATTAAAGTTACCCTGATATGACATATTTTGTTGTAGTAGTAAAAATGTTTTGTACTTCACAAAAATAAAACGTTGCACATCAATAAACATTACATTAGTCATATGGGATATAATATCCTTTTAAAGTATTACTTTAACAAAGTCATTAGCATGACTTCATTACTTATAAATGGTGAGCTGTCAATATTCAGTGTGGTGTATATTTCCTGGCTTCAAATGTAATTTTTATATGCAGTACTTGTTTATGATATTAGCATGCCATTTCATGGGAAGAATTTGATCATTTTGTGCTTTTCTAGAAGAGGCAATTTTTTAAAACGAATTAATGATTTAGTATTTCATCTTAGCTAATAGCTGTAGTCTCATCACATATCTGTTAATACTTTATAGACAAAAAGTATATTTTAGTTCTCAACTAATTCAATAATACTATGGTAGAACTCAACTTTAGAAACTGAATTCATGTGCAAATAGTGCAACAAGAGCTATATTATACTTAATCATAGTTGTTGGTCATTTTTTAATAAGATGACCTATTTCGTTATTTACAAACAGACATGCACATTACATTGACTAACACAAAGGAAATACATTAAATTGTAACATTACATTAAAACTTATTAAAAGTTTTTAGATAACTTTTTTTAACTTGATATATGTATGATCCTGTACATTTAAAACATATAGGATATCAGTAGTTTAGATCACTGACTTCAACCTACGTCTATGTATGGTTAAGTACATTAAATTCACAACAGTATTGTTATACACTGTCAATCTTTGAACAAACAGCTGATAGCACACCAATGCCCTTGTTTACAGAAGCCATTGTTTCCATTCCATTTTGTCACAAAATGTTACAAGACATCCCTGGTCTTTAAGGTTTAAAAGAGATGTCAGTCCTACATTATGTTAAATAAACGTTATTATTCAACAGTAGGACCTTGCATAAATGTAATGTCTACTGTTCTTTACTGAATGTCATATACAATTCCATTTTACCACAATCAATTCAAGCACATGTTAAGATCTCAAAGTCTGTGCAAGTAAAGCAAACCATAGTCAATCTTTCAGTGTCAAACTTGTAGAATAAATTTCTCTGCAATTTGCAAACCAGAAGATTACCTCTAATTTCTAGAACTATTTTAGGCAAAACTTTCATCATAGTGATGTGAGGTATTAAAAAGTCTTCCAGTTTTTCTTTGTTTGCATGTCTTGACAAACACAATACATAAGATAAAGGTCCGAATGGACAACACAGAATACTTCAAAGACTACAAACAATACTTTAAAAAATTTAAATCTATATCAGATTTGTTCAATTCTTTTTTTCAAAATAAATTAAACTATATAATTAAAAAATATTCTCGTATAATAAAATTAGTACTCTTTTTTGTATTCTAAACTAAGGATTTTAACAGAGTAAAACTTTTTGTGTGAAATATTAATTTTTCTTACTGCCTTAATTTTGTATGAATAGTAGGGATACTAGTTGCAGTTTTTCTCTCAATATACTTAACTGAGATTAAGAGGGGCACACTCTGCTTTCCTTTCTATCAGCAAGACGGACTTACACTGCTTCAGCAGATGTATCTGTAGATACTGACATGGTCACTTTGGCGATCTTTACCGTGCTTTTAATGCAGCTTTCAGCTGCTCGGTGGACGTTACTATTATGTGCATGTCTGTTCTGACAGTCAGACTCCATGCTGTTATCAAGAGGCTGCGCAGTCCCTTCACAACTAGGGAACATGCTACAAAATGCACTTCTTAAGTCTTTGCTTCGAAGAGCGTAGATGATGGGATTCACAGTTGAATTAAGCAAGCAAAGCATGCTGCAGAAGGCAAACACTGTCTTTACGGTCTTGTTCATCTTTCCAAAGACATCATAAACCATAATGGCGAGGAGAGGACCCCAACAAATGATTAACACCACTAAAATGAGGACCAGGGTTTTTGCTAACCTGATATCCATACGAGTCTGGTCCGGTCTAGTGATGTGCACTTTGCCATCTTCTGATGTGTGAACTATGATGCTCTTTTGAGTGCCCCGTTGCAACATTCTCACAGCGTGGGTGTGAGCTTTCCACAATATATACATATATGCATACACTATAAATAACAAAAGAACACTGGTTACCCCAATCCAAAACATCAGATAGGTCTCATCAATAAGAGGGAAAATATCTGAGCATACGGATTTTAGCTTCTTGCAATTCCATCCTAGCAGAGGAAGCACTGCAATGACAATAGCTATCGTCCACATCATACAGAATGCAATGACAGCTTTTGTCCTTGTGACTATTCTTTTATATGACAATGGCCTGTGTATGGAGATGTACCTGTCTATTGCAGTTAAGAACAGACTGCCAACTGAGGCTGTGAATGAAGCTGTGACACCCCCTAGTTTGAACAGAAAAACATTTGGAGTGTCTATCCGATGAAAAACATGGAAATCAACAAAACTGTAGACAAAAATCACACTGCCTAGAAAATCAGCAACTGCCAAGCTGCCAATAAAATGGTAGGAGGGTCTGCATCTCAAAGTGCGAGACTGCAAGATGACACACAGCACAAGCATGTTCTCTAACACAGTAAAAGTACCCAGGGTTATGGAAAGAGCAGCAACAACTAGCTGTTGGCTTGGGGTAAGAATCATAAAGCATTCCATGTCCATGAAGTTGTTTCCACATTGTATTTTGCCATCACCATCTTTAAAGGTAGTGAATGACTTGTTGTAAAATTCAGTTGCATTAAACGAATCCAGATGTAGAGTACTTTGACCGTCTATTATTTTTTCTTGATAGGAGGATAAAGGTAGCTTCTGTGGGTAATAGCCCAGTTTAGAAAGATCACTCTTTGTGTCTTCATACTGGACTTCATTTGGTCCCATATAGAGAAGGTCAGTAGTAATTGTTCTGAATGTGGTGTCTGCTAGGCCATCCAGGACAGACTTCATTACCCCAAGTTTCTGTTAAATATATTCCCAGTGGAAAATACAGACTGTTGGCTTCAAACCTGCAGCAGAGTAAACAACATAGGAATGGTAAACAGGCAAAATTAAATTCATTATATGTCTAATCAAGATGAATTATGTGCTTCAAATAAAAGTCGATGTGTTTATCTACAAAATTATAAGATTAAAACAATAATAAACTAAAATATTTTGATGAAAAAAAAAATCAAGCAATATGAAACTGCTATGTATCAAATATGAAAATAGACACAAGTACGTTCAAATACTCTTGGCATATTAAAAAAATGTTTTATGTTGTAACTATGTTTACGCTCAGCTAGATTTTTGCAACTGAGGGTTTTTTTCACTTACAGAAATACAACAATGCTTCAGACTGTATGTCTAACATACATATGTTTATATAAATATCTTGCTGAAATGCATCTTACGATCATCAGATATGAGATATCATCATCACCAGAATTCACAGTTCTGCCTAGCTCCTGTAGCTACTGAAAAGCAAAACAAAGATGTAAGGCTTTTCTGAAGGATTATCGATAATGTAGCATTCACTAGTATTTGGGGAGCCTCTATGGGAGGGACATTAATATTAAAAACTAAAGAAAGAAAATTGTGTCATTCAAGAAATGTGACAAGATTTATTCAACACACTGGTACCCATCCAAAGCTAATATACATCAATGAGTATAGCTTGTTTGGTTAAAATGAAAGGCTCAGTTCACCTTCTTTTTTTTCCAGCTCCCCTATGCACCAATATACCGTTAATGTACTTCTTTTGCAAAAATAGCAGACAATTGCTTGGCAGGAGGGATTCCCCTGTCAGCACTGTCTCTGTCGATGGGGGAATTGTGCAAATTTCTTTCCTACAACCTTTATTTAAAATTATTCTGTTACCCCCTGTCAGGGCTGGCTTAGCCCTTCCTTCTCTGGGCTGGCTGCTCAGCTGTCGGCTAATTGCCAGCTTCCATCTCTCTCCACAGTTGCCAGCTGTCCCTGATCGTGCTTGTCTGACCTGCCTACTTAAAGCTGTCCAGCTCACTTCATCGCTGCCTTCGCCTTGGTCACATCACAAGAAACCATCTCCTGCAGTTCTGTTTAAAGACTGGCTTGCTGACATCCCTTCTGGCTCCTTATCCTGCTTGCTGTTGCTCCACTTGGATCCTTGACTTCTGGCCTGGCTGATTACCCGATCTGGTTATTGAACTCTGGACTGGCTGACTACTCGATCTGGTTACTGGACTCTGGCTATGCTTTGACTACACTTACTCTATCTACCTTTTTATTTTATATTAATAAACAAGTGTGATTTAATTGTAATTCTCTCTCGGTCTGGTTCATGGTTTCTGACACCGCCCCCCCCCCCCCCCCCCCAACAGCCAGTCTATCACAGCATAGTAAAGACTAAGATTTCAAACTACAATTAAATATTTCTGTTGAAGTTAATGAGCTGAAGGTTATAAATAATTGATCAGTCTCCCTCTCTGAGTAAGTAAAAACATTTTAACTCCTTCTTGGAAAGCCTCAGTGAATTTCAGACAGAAATAAGCCTTGGATTTATTATACATTACACTAGAACAACTAGAGTACTACAATGCAGAACACAGTAATTACTTTGAAAGCTAAAAACTCTATGTTACTGAAATATTCATAAAGTTGTCTTAGACCAAACCAGCATCCCAAAAATCCAATCATCAAATAATATTTTGCAAGAAACACTCTTTTTAAATTTTGTTCAGAAAAATGAAAAGTATCTGATCTAAGGTATCTAGTTTCTTTCAAATGATTTACAATTCATATGGGTTCTCTGCTTTTACTAACCTTTCACTTCTATGAATGCTTGTTGTTCCTTTTTAGCAGTTGTTGACCTAAGGCATCCTACATATTCCCAAAAAAACTTCACAGGAGGTACAAAAGGCATAGTTGACATGTCCTGCCCCCTCCTTTCATTGCTGCTGATCACTTTGGCACTCTTACCAGCAATTGCCCACTGTCAAAAATGACACCTCGGACTTGCTGAGCAACACAACAGTGGCTGCATTCATTGCTGACACAAGCAGAACCTCTCAACAGTGTTTCCCAAATGATCTTCTAGGACAGCACATGAGATATGGGCACCTCCTCCACCAGGAACCAGAAATGCATCACCAAAGAAACTTTCAAAGGAAGTTCTTTTGTCAAACTGCTCAGTTTTTATTTGAGATGATGCATCACCTGGAACTTGGTTGAGGGAGGTCTCTGCTATTTTGACTGTCCTTTTGTTCAACCCCCTCCTTTACCTACCTAGCTTCCCTAAGATGATCTGGTAGGGTTCTCTGCCAGATTACCCTTCAGTATTGGAAGGAGATGGCTTGGTTCCCCTTCTCCTTCTGTGCCTGGTGAAGACTGTGTCACACTCCCTTGACAGAGACCAGCAAGGGCAGTGGAAGTTACCTATCTGGGTGTTTGCACTGTAGGGCACTTTGTGGAGGGGGCTCATGTAGTTGGTGCATTGGGTGTGTGGCATGAATGTGTTCCTGTTTGACCAGGTGATAATCCTTGGCAGAGCGAAGTAATTCCAGTAGCTAGAGGTTCTGATTCCAAGCCTCTTTCTCAGCACAGGGGAAGGGCCAGCTGGTGCCTTAATGGGGGTTCTTTCCAGCAATGGCTACCAGGACCTTAAATGCAAGCTGCAGCTCAGGTGGATATAGGCATCTTTGGCACCAGGGAGACAAAGCTAAGCTGAAGGTCAATGCAGCTATTTGCTTTCACCTGTGTTTGTTTCTAGATTTTCACTCAGCCTGTAATCTATCACCTGGGGCCCCTTTGAGTTGGATTTACTGTGGCAGGGTAATGTTGATCTTTCCCTATCTAGGGCTTCTTAGAAGGAGTTTAGGGTTCCTGGCTGATTCTATTTCTTGACTGGTTCACTTTAAGACAGCTCCTGAGAGAGGACTAGGAATCTGCCAGTACCTGTAGCAGCCATCCAGTGCCTGTAGCAGTGGGAGTTGGCCTCCACTTTCCAATGTTTTAGTAGATATGAGACCACTGCCCATCCTGATATGTTCCCAGATCCTCAACTCTTGTTCTCTCAACTGTAGGGTTTCCGCACTACTCCTTCCCATCTGGATTAACCTAGCCAGTAAGTCAAGTGGAAGTAAACATTCTCTACTTTAAAGGGAGAGGATGGTGATTATTTCTGTGGGCATAATAATGCAAATTCTCTAGCAAAAGGGGAACATAGTAGATTTTTTTTTTCAGTACACTGTAGGCTCACATAACCCAATCTTAATTGTTTCTAATAACTGCTATCTGGGTGTGACTGGCTTCCTGCACATGGTACAAATCTCCAGACTGTTAACACACCCGAAGCTGTCAAAAATTTCTCCTCCACTTATCACACAGAACTTTCTATTCCCACTAGAGCAGAGCTTGGGAGGCTGAATTATAAAAGTTCTCAGCTCTTGTTGACTGCCTTGTTACCTGATATACTATGATCTTCATTTACTTGAGATTGGACTGTAAAGATCTCATATACTGTAAATATTTCAGTTGTTTTATGGAGCTACATTCAGATCCTTGCTATACACGACTCTTATAGAGATCTGTCACTTGGGATAGGTCTACAGCCTTGCCACAAGCCTGTCTTTTTTCAGCTTCAGGTATTATGTTACACTTCACAACTGGGGCCTGAAGTGGAGTAACCATGTTGTGCTACTCAGGTAGTTTTTTGCATGTGGAGTCACACTATATCTACATGGGATTCATATGCTTAAATTATTGGCAGGACTTTAGGTTGTTTTGGTCCAAGTTTATTAAGCAATGCTTTTTATTGCCTCCAAGTTGAGTAACTAACATTCTTTTTCCACTTGTGGTAGAGACCTCCAGATTCAAAGACTAGTATTGCAAGTGGGTGGTTATATTGGCAGGTCAGACATTCCACTTCTCTGATGTTATGCATTGTGCAGTGGATGTTTTCTGGATGTATTTTCATGCCTTACATTTGTATTGGATCTTTGTTAGACTAATTTGCCTGTATTTGTTAGGGGGTCTTATTATGTATTGTCTCTTTAGAAATAAAACAAATAATATAGATCATTTTCTCCACAGTAAACTTTCTCAGAGTTTTTATTGTGAAAACTAAGAAAGGCAAAGAGGAGTGAGAATCGCCAAGCCCATCCTTAACCAGCATACAAATGTATTCAGTATGTAAGCTAAAAACACTAGAATCTTGCATGAACAATGTGGATGCATATACAGAGTGCTAAAGAGAGAGGGAACTTCCACATGCAGTGTCACAGGAGGAATGGCAGGAGATCTCTGTGGAGGGATCCACGAGCACCGTATGTCAGCTGCAGCTGAAGCTTCGATAAGCCTTGGTGAGACACCTGCTGTGTGTCTGTGTGCAAGTGATCCAGAGCCGTCAAATTATGGAGCCGCCCATCAGTATCTGCCCAATCAGAACGCATTTAGAAGGCACAGCCATGCCTTCTTCATCAGCTGATCCTCTGACATTCACATCACATTTATATAGAGGATACAATTAACCCACTCTGAGCCACAAATAGCGGTATCATGATAATGACTAAAAAACGGTATGCTGCGATTCATAAAAAAAAAGAATTGTACAACTTAGAGACATAATTTAAACTGTGTAAAATCCACACATGTAAAAGATAGATGTGAAATTATATATATATATATTTATATACACGCACACACATATATATTATGAAAAAATTGTATCTATGCACACACACACACCTACATACATATATATATATATATATATATATATATATATATATATATATATATGAAAAAAGGGGGATATATACATACATACATACATACATACATATATACATACACACACACACATAATATATATATGCACACATACCTACACATGCACACATCGCTGCAGGGAAATAACCATACCAATAGGTAGACGGTTACAGTAATGAGTATACATGTCACTTAAGATAATGGTTGGTTTGCCATTCTAATGAGAAGATAATAATTGTTGGAGAATTCATAAGGGTCCATAGAATATACAAAAAATACCAAGAAGAGGTAAATTTTAAAGATTGTATGTAAAGTAAAATGTATAGTTGATTACAGGCATACCCCACTTTTAAGTACCCAATTATTATTATTTTTTTAATAAAGCTGGAAAGTGTAAAATCAGGCTCACTTCTACATAGAAACTAATGAGCTTTCAGGTTTTATTACCAAAGCTTAATTGAACAAGCCGGGGTTAGAACTCATTGTTTTCTATGCAGACGTGAGCCTGATTTTTCACTTTCCAGCTTTATTAAAAAAAAAAAAACATTGGGTACTTAAAAGTGGGCTATGCCTATATAGGTGTATGGTTACAAATGGGCAACAGTTGAAAAATGCTGAAAAAAATTTAAATTGAAGATGTTAAAAAATTATTTAGAAAATAAATTAATAATGATCTTGTGTAACATGAAATAAAATGAATAAAATAAAAATAAAATAATAATAATAAAAAATAAAATAAAAAATTGAAAAAACAAAAACAAAGTGAAAATGTAAATATTACAATAACTTGATGGCATAATTGGAATGTTATATATACAAAAAAAATAGTAATGTGGGAAAAGTAACATAGTAGATTGATATTACCAGATAATTGAGTATACAATATAATTAATTCAGATGAAAAACATTGTTTAAAATGACTTATAGTATAATGATATGGTGATAGCAGCCATAGATAAATGAATGAATGAGTAAGTTAATAAATAATAATAATAATAATAATAATAATAATAATAATAATAATAATAATAAATCGATTAGTACGTACCCATGAAAGAATATATATATACATCTGTGGTTACGAACCAGATACCCTATGCGCATAACAATAAGTATGCATGTAAGAATGCCCTGGGTGGGTTACGCTAGTGGCAGCATGGACTGGGGAGGGAGGCTTGGAGGGGGAGGGAAAGGAAGAGATAGGAGGGGGGAGGGTCCTCAGGATTATCCAATGGAAGAGAGGTCCTTTAGATGATGGTGTTGACTTCAAACTCATCATTCAGGCCTTCAGGTGAGAGAGACTATTGAGTTTGAATATCCAATAAGTCTCTTGGGCACACAGTTTTTTAAATATTTCTCCATCAGGTAGGGAGTGGGCAATAGATTGAATGGCTGTGACCTTCAGTAATGCAGGGTTTCTGTAATGGTGGGCTAAAAAGTGTATTGGGATACTGCATTTTGGGTAAAGTTCTTTCAAGCTTCTCCTGTGTTCCCCAAATCTAGTAGGAAGCGATATAATAGTACGCCCTACTTAGCACATGGGCAAGTGATAAGGCAGACCGTAAAGTTATTTGCACATGATAGGAATTCATCTATGGCAAGGGTCTTGCCTTTTTGGTCGGAAGGGTCTTTTGTCCACTCTGTGTAATGACTAAAGACACAAATTGCCTCTAAACCTAAACTGGTATTCAAAAGTGCTAACAATGTCAAAAAAATCATAGCTCCCAGTAAATTGTTATATAAAATTAACAAGTAGCAGTAACAAGAAACCCCTTCTGGACTCCATTCCCAAAATGTTTTCACCTATTGGAATTTATAAGTGTCACAAAAGATAATGTCTTACTTGTGCACATGTGACCCATGGACAAAAGCAATTGTGTATGCCATATTAACTTTTTTTATTTGATACCCTTTAACTCCCTATTAATCCTTAATACTATTTAGACTTTTTTTGCATTGTATTCGTTTTTTTTGTTAGGGACATTAAAAAAGTTTAAAAAAATTGATTTCATTCATAAATAGCTTTGTAATAGAATATAAATTATAAAATAAAATGTACACTTTTTATATACAGTAAAAGTAGATAAATAACGAACAAATACAAAAAATTCATTTTCTTATTCTTTATTAATTTTGTCTACAACAATATCACCAAAATAAGACATTGTTTGTCTTGAAAAATCAATATATTTTCTACTTTGTTATACCGCTTCCCCGCCACTCCCCCTCCCTTCTCGAGCTGACTACGTCAGCCTCTGGTGTTAGGGTGTTGTGCACGCAGTCCATTTTTGGTGCATGCGCACAGCCGTCAGAGAGCGCCGTAATGACGCTCTAATACACCCGGGTTGGGGGCCTATATGGCGCCCGTCAGGGCGCACTATTCAGGGCGGCATCAGCTGGGAATAGATGTTTAATATCCGTATGACAGGTAAAGTGCTCAGTGTTGTGAGGCTATTTTTGCTTTCCTACTAATCCTTAGCTGTAAATGGTGATCGATTGGCAGTGATTGGGTCTTACACTGGCTTTGGTGCATTTAGCCTTGCTTCTCTTTGTTATTATAAATCCATCATGTATATTTTATTAGTACTTTATTAATGTCAATAGCTGATTTCATTTATTTACATGGTCTCTATTTTTCATTCATGTTGGATACCCCCGATTGACCTTTGAGATGTGTTTGGTCGATCTTGGGGGCATCTATCACTAGAGGACTTGTCCTTTCCTGGCTGGTATTTGAGTTTTAGACCCTCTGTTGGGTACGTGAGTGATAATGTTGACTACCATCTCTAATCACTATCCATTTTGACCTATGGACTCCACTGGTGCATTCTATTGGTCTGCAGCGTTTGGATTACCTTTGAACTATTTCTATTCTCCACCTGTCTATGGCTAATCCTCTAGGTATTGTTATCCATCATGAAATTGAATATAGTTATCATTGTATATCTGCCCCCCGTGTTTGCCCCCAGGGGGGCACTCAGTCGCAGGGTGCCTCAGATAGTGCCGCCTCTGCTACCAGGGATTTATTTTCTGTGAGTCACTGGGTTCTTTTTGTAACACTCCAGTTGTAAAATGCCTTGGGAAACAATGATGTATATGTTATTTGATATGTACTATTTATTGTAGTATGAAATATTGTTGCAATGTTTCTAAAGATTTTAAATTTTTTGGTAGATACTGTGGGTGATGCCTCTTGAGGAAGCAGCTCATTGCCACAAAACCGGTCGAGGAATACGTTTAACCCACTACCAATGGCTCTTCACCTACCTGTGAGGTGCCTGGAACAACTGTAAACCCCGCCATTCTGTATTGAATGTTTGTCTATTGTTGTGTTCCTTTTGATGGTTTTAAAATATTGTCATTGTTGCACTGATATGTTGAATAAATATGAATCAAATTTTTATTAACTGTGTTTTGGTGGAGTTACCCTTATCTGAGCTATTTTTGTTATTTCTACACTCTTTTGGGATGATGGTACCGACACTAAATTGTGGTTATAAACATTGTGTGAGGCGATATCACTTTAAATTTGTTATGCAATGCAAAGTAAGGGCATTGTGAAGTGATTGTGAGGTGAAAATGTACTATGCTCCATATCTTGGTTCTACTGGGATTAAGATCATTTAAACCATAATAGAACAACATAGATGAAAAAAGTTGACAGGTGGCCTATAACTAGATATGTGATTATTTGAGTAAATATTAGGAAATGTTTACATATTAAGTTCGTTTGTTAAATATTCAACATATTATTCAGAGATCAGTGATAGGTTTTTGTGCTGGTTGACCCTGTAATGTGCATCATGTGACAAATGTTATTTTTTCTTTCCTAAAGGTCTTCAGCAGGGAAATAAAATGTAGTCATCTTTATTTGCAAAATATCAGCATCTAAAAACCTGGATGCAAACAAAGCCAAGATCTGTATAAATTGTCTACACATCCAAAGTATACAATATATTTTTTTGTATTTTTTAGTGAAGTTGAAATTAGGTTGACATATTGTATAAATGTTTGCTGTCACAAAACAATATACATAAATGGTAGATATTTCAACTTAAACATTTTCACTTACAATGCATGATATGAGTTTCTGTACTTTGTTCTGTCTGTCTGCACTTTAGAGTTTAAAGGATAATTTCACCTTTTGTCATGTTACACCCATATTCAGGTTGTAACATGTTACAGATAGGGATGACCTGAAGACCGCCAGGTTTGGTCTGCACCAGAACACAGCGAACAGGCAAAAAATGTGTCTGAACATGGAAGCACCATTAAAGTCAATGGGACACAAATGTGAAAAATCAAAAGTGTTAATTTTAAAGGCTTATATGCAAGTTATTGCCATAAAAAAAGTGTATGGGGATCTGGGTACTGCCCCAGGGGACATATATCAATGCAAAAAAAAGTTTTTAAAATGCCCATTTTTTCAGTAGCAGTGATTTTAAGAATGCTTAAAATTAAACAATAAAAATTAAATATTCCTTTAAATATCGTGCCTGGGGGTCCCCTTAGTCTGCATGTAAAGTGGTGCATCTGTCTCACGTTAGGGTCTGGCATGGGTTTTAAGGGGAACTCCATGCCAAAAAATTTTTTTAAATGGCGTGGGATCACCCCAAAATCCATACTGGACCCTTATCCAAAGCAAGCAGCCTGGCAGGCCAGGAAAGGGGGGATGAGCGAGCCCCCCTCCTAAACCATACCAGGCCGCTTGCCCTCATCCCCACAACCCTTGCCCGCTGGTTGGGGTGGTCTGCGGGTGGGGGGGCTTATCAGAATCTGGAAGGGGGCCCCCAGATCCCACCCCCCATGTGATGGGTTATGGAGTATATTGTACCCCTACCCATTCACCAAAAAAGGTGTAAAAATGAAAAACCACAATACACAGTTTGACAATTCCTTTCTTAAAAAAAGAAAAAAAAGTGTCCCGTGATGTTCACCCATCTTCTATCACTGCGCAGACAGACCTGAAAAATAGAGAAAAATGAAAATATTCCACCTCCATGGGAGGCCTCCCGGTGACTGCTGTCTTTTCGCTGTGACAGCTGTTATATATGCAAGGACGGGGCCACACACTGACCCCGCTCCTCCCCTCTGACAGTACATGATATCAAAAGGGGCTGGGTCACTTGATCATGTCATTGGGTGGCCCCGTTCTTGTCTATATAAAAGCTGTTACAGCCAAGAGACAGCAGTCGGCGAGATGCTTCCCATCGAGGCAGAGATTTTTTTCTTCTATTTTTCAGGTCTGTCAGCTCCAAGATTGAAGATGGATTGACAACACGGGACACTTTTTTTTCAATAAAGGAATTGTCAAAAACTGTGTATTGTGGTTTTTACTTTGAAAATTTTTTGGTAAATAGGTAGGGGTACAATAAGCCCTCTGACTGCAGACCCCCACAACCACAGGGAAAGGGTTGTGGGGATGAGGCCCTTGTCCCCGTCAACATCGATCTCGCAGTGCATTATGGGGCATTCCACAGTGCTCGAATTTCCAAACGGGTGAACACCTGATGTTTGAGTTGAACTTATGTTCGACTCGAACATTGGGCTCATCCCTAGTTACAGATGTACTGGCCCCTGCACCCCCTGAACCCCTGGTCTGACAGCTAGCGGGAGGAAGAACATCCCCCAAATCTAGTGGGGGACTCAATGAACCACCATGGCACTGTTGAGCACTGTGGTAGTTCATTAACCACTTTCAGACCGGACCAATTTGCTGGTCAAAGACCAGACCACTTTTTGCGATTCGGCACTGCGTCGCTTTAACTGACAATTGCGCGGTCGTGCAACGTGGCTCCCAAACAAAATTGACGTCCTTTTTTTCCCACAAATAGAGCTTTCTTTTGGTGGTATTTGATCACCCCTGCGGTTTTTATTTTTTGCGCTATAAAGAAAAATAGAGCAACAATTTTGAAAAAAACGCATTCTTTTTTACTTTTGTTATAATAAATATCCCCCAAAAATATATAAAAAAACATTTTTTTCCCTCAGTTTAGGCCAATACGTATTCTTCTACATATTTTTGGTAAAAAAAATCGCAATAAGCGATTATTGATTGGTTTGCGCAAAAGTTATAGCGTTTACAAAATAGGGATAGTTTTATAGCATTTTTATTAATAATTTTTTATTATTTTTTTTTTTACTAGTAATGGCGGCGATCAGCGATTTTTATTGTGACTGCGACATTAAAGGTGAACTTATCCTTTAAAGAGGTCAAGTGATTTCATTCAGGACTAAGCGAAAAGTTTGCTGAGTAGCAGGTGTCCTAAGGATCCTGTATTTACCTTCTGTGTTCTTCTCCATTATCTTGTTCACCTGCTAAACCTTCTAGGTATGCAAAGACCCATGACTCACAGTATAGCACTTGAAACCACATGGCTACTCACTAGGCCTGAGCAGCACTATCAAATGATGGCAAGCCTTAGCCTGGTTCTTAGTCCATTGTAAGCTCCCCGCTATTAATAGTCAACTATTAGTGAAATATTTGGGTAGGTAAGGATCAAGCAGAAAAAAATAGAGTGCGTAATTGTGGAAGGCAATTTGAAGTTCCTTTCTATGCTCAAATGGGCAGACTGCATGTTTACTTTACTTGTGTATTGCACCCATATTTCTCAGCGACTGTGGCTAACACTAGCAAGTCCCTCTAGTTCTAACTCTACTTACTTTAATAAGCCGCAAGATTTTATTGGTTTTCAGGTGTCACCTGTACAGGCAATGGTCTGTCAATAACAAAAGTGAAAGTTAAGCAGTTTAGGCGATGTCAAGCTCAGAGCTACAGTAAGACATGAGAGGGCTGAGCCTATGTAGAACTGCAAAATTATGTAAAGAAGACTAGTCTTCATAAGATATAGATCAGTTCATTCCCTCATTTATTTAGAATTTTTAAAATAGAAGTCAATCCTCACTATATCCAAAAAGAAAAATATAGTTTTGGGTGGAGTTTCAATTTGTTATCAGTATATTTTACTATGCAAATGAATTACAATCAAGACACTGCAATATATTTTTGTATAAAATAAAAACTGAACACAATTTTTCTGTCTGTGACTTCACTGGAATGATTTTTCTTCACTTCTTGAACCTATGATGCCCTGGCAAGAAATAGTAAGTGCAGGCATCATCAGGACAAAAAGAGACAAAAGCAATAAAAACCATCTGCAAAACTTTCAATTCTTCCCCACTTTGTTTGGTCTGAGTCCCTGTTGAAAAGACTTTCTATATGTGAGTAAAAATCTCCCTCAGGGACAATAAAAACCCCACAGAGGTTGACATGCACCATGTCTGATGAGTAAGCACTAAAACGTCAGCAAAAAAAAAGTAAATATCACATGTTTGTATTAAAGGAGAAGTATGGCCAAAGCTTTTTTGCCCATGCTTCCATGCACTACAGTCCATTCTGTGAAATTATATATTATATACACACACACACACTATATATATATATATATATATATATATATATATACATATATATACATATATATACATATATACATATATATATATATATATATATATATATATATATATATATATATATATATATATATATATATACACATATATACATATACATATATATATGTGCAGCATCACTATAATAATGTGCTGCATCACTATAATAGATAAATATGGTGCAATAAACAAAAAAGCCAAAACAATCATCATACTTAAACCAATCATATAAAGAAAAAAAGTCCCAAATCCAAAGTTGAAATATTGTGCAAAGGTAATGAAGAGAAGATTTAGCACCTTCACATGTGAAAATAATCCTTCTAAGAAAGTGTTCAGAGGGTCAGCCACCACCCCCCTGTGAAATCAACACCAAAGGCTGCCATACACCTGTGACTTTAATGCCGCGTACACACGATCAAACAAGCGGGTGGAAAAGTCCGGCAAACTCAAGTCCGCCGGACAATCCCCCCGTGTGTAGGCTCCGGCATACTTTTTTGACCCGAAAGTACGGCGGACTTAGAAAGTAGTTTTGCACTCCAATCTTCCCGCCGGACTCGCATTTCGGCCGTGTGTGTGCCAGTCCGCCGTACTTTTGAAATGAACGGACTCTTCCCGCCCAGAGAAAAGTCCGCTCATTTTGAGCGGGTCTCCAGGTAGGCGGGGCCCGCGAAGGAGACGCCGCTGGCCCCGCCACCTGGTATGGACTTAAAGGGGAACCCCAACGCCGAAAAAAAAGCTCTCTCCGGCCGCAAGGCCAGGGACGCGCTGCACGGTGACTTATATAGGGACAAGGGGCGGGGTCATCGGTTGATGTCACATGGGTTGATGTCACGTGGCGACAGTCCCAGCATCCGCCAGGACTGTGACATCGTAAGGGGGCGGAGTCACCCTTATTAGAGGGGGCTCCCGGATTCCGATAAGCCCCTCGCCCGCAGGCCCTTGTCCTCATCAACATGGGGACAAGGTGCTTTGGGGTGGGGGGGCCACGCGGCCCCCCTTCCCCAAGGCACCCCCCATGTTGAGGGCACGCGGCCTGGTACAGCTCACTCGTCCCCCCTTTCCTGGCCGGCCGGGTAGCGTGCTCGGACAAGGGTCTGATGTGGACCTGGGGGGACCCCCACGCAGATTTTTTTACACCATTGGGGTTCCCCTTTAAGTCCATACCAGGCAGTGGGGCCTGCGACGTCTCCTTCGCGGGCCCCCGTCTACCTGGAGACGCGCTCGAAATGAGGGCGAGTCCGTTAAGTAGGGGGGATAGTACGGCGGACTTAGTACGCCGTATTAGTCCGCTGAAAAAGTGCCGTGTGTGGGCAAGTAGCCCATTCGGAAAGTCTGGTGGACAGTCTGGCGGGAAGTCTGGCGGGAAGTCTGGCGGGAAGTCCGCCAGACTAAGTCCGTCGGATAGACGGCTACGTGTGTGCGCGGCATTATTCAAACATCCACAGCAAGCATGAACACTTTGTCCAATAACTGGATCAAAAGGCATCTCTCATAGGAGTAAAGCTGGGATAAATAAAGCTCCCCAGGGGCCAAAAAAGTTCTAATAGTGTAGTATTTAATGTGAAAGCATAACAAGGATGAATAAAGCAGCAAATCTCTTACATAAAAAGCCACTGCCGACCCGTGATTGTAGAGTGGTGTAACGTCAGCACTAGCAGCTCCTCCCTGACATGTTTGTCCAATAAGACATTATCAAGGAAAGCTTTATTTATCCCAGCTTTACTCCATCAAAAGGCACCTCTCGATGAAGTTATTGGGTGAAGTTTTCTAACTTGCTGTGGATGTATGACTTAAAGTCACAGGAGTATATGCTGTTGTAATGGCAGCCATCGGTTCTGGTGAGTGTTGATTTCACAGAGAGGTGGTGGCTGGCCTCTGAACACTTTCTAAGAAAGTATTAATTTCAGATGTGAAGGTGATACATTTTCTCTTCATGACCTTTGCACAAGATTTCATCATCAGATTGGAAGTTTTTTGCCATAGGTTTGGTTTAATTATTGATGAACACTTTCCACATGTACTTTGGCTTTATTTATTGAATCATATTTATGTATTATAGTGGCATTGCACATTTTTTATTTATATATCTATTAAAGTTAAGTATACTGCTTGTATGTGAAAGCCACCATTCGCCTTTGAGATTCAGAGTTAGAAGGGATGCTAGGGTTAACAGGATACAAGCTGTGTAAACTTTTAATACACTTTTAATGCAGAAGGGGAATTTCCAAACACTCTTACCGCATGCCTCTTGCTGTCTCTCACATACAAAAAGTCTGACACAAAAAAAAAAAAATCAGAACTGTAAATGTTCTCGCTTCTGTCTCCAACCAGATCAAAGCACCATTGGAAGCCTGAATGTGATTGTTGATGCAGAAAGCATAGAGAAGAAAATACACACAGTACAGAAGTCAGGAAGTACACTGGTAATGAGTATCCAATCATTTACCTTAAGTGGATTACAGAACATTCAGATTAAGGTAATGGAAAATAAAGAAAGAGAGCTACACTCCAGATCAATTACATGTGTTAAACAAATTATTCTGTATTAAACAGAACCCTGGTACACAGGCAGTCCACCTGAGCTACTTCTATGAAGCACAAAATGTGTCAAAGAATGAGCTCAGGTGGGTTGTCCATGTACCAAGGCTTTGTTAATTTGTTTGCCATTAGTTGTCTGTGGCTGTGATGAGATAAGATGAGATGAGATGAGAGCCAACAACTGTGGCCGAGTGGCTGGAGAAGTATGTGAAGCATATTAATGGCATATTGTGGCAAATATGTGAAGCATATTAATGGCTCTTAATTTACTGCATATATATGACATTTCCCCTCCGGCATTTATAAAAGAAATGCACACAGACCTTTGGAGAACCTTTGAAGGGTTCTGTGAGTATTTTTAGTTTTTTTGCAGACAGTTTAAACTGTATCACTTTTTTTTTTTTTAAATGTCACTTTTGCTAAAGCACATCATACAGCAAACAGAAAAAAAATGTATATAGTCACCCAAAATCTTCAAATTTTGCATGCAACATTGAATGTCACGACCACCTTTACACTTCCAGAGATACCCTCCTTTTTTTGGTGTAAATGCTCTAGTAGCAACAACACACAGTAAATCAATCTCAATACTTCCCTTGCAGAAGTGGAATCTTATTTTGAGAGATGTATCCAGAAGAAACTACAACCAATCACTTATCCAGCTGAATAGTAATATACAATATTTTTGAGTCATTTATATGACAATTGGAACAAATAGATTATGCGGATAGGTGGTGGTAAGGATTAATAATGTCTTATATTAAGACACTGTGGGGGAGATTACTGGCCCCTTTCACACTGTCAGTCCACCTGTCCACCTGTCCACCTGTCAGTTTTTCAGGTGGACACAATGGGATCATCCATTGCTCTATGACACCCGCCAACATCCAATCCGATCCTGTCCACTAAAAACAGACAGATGGGGATCAGCGGATGACAGTCAGTTTCCATCTGACAGCCTGTAAAGTGGGCTGCATCTGTGTCTGCTCTGCATCAGCAGAACAGACTTGGATCTGTCATCCGCCTGCTCAGTGGGGATCAGCTGACTCCACCTGTGTGAAAGGGGCCTTACCAAACCTGCTGCACAGAGCTGTGCATAGTATCCAATCAGCTTCTAACTTGTGCAATTAAGCTTTAAAACTAAAATCTAGACGCTAATTGGTTACTATGCAACAGATTCTGTATGCACCAGTTTTGGTAAATCACCCTTGTATTAGAATATCATGACAAAAATCATGAAGAAGTTATCATGATACAAGTTATTTGTTTTTAAACTTATTTTAAACATTTTATATGCTACTAATAAAAAAAAATATATATTTAATCTTTTTGTTATGATCTGGTACCTTACTACCTACAATTCATCTTTTGCTTACTGTGTTGTTGTAGGTTACCTTATCACACAGACTCAATCTTCCTCATAATCTTCACCTTTACTCTACTATCCCTGACTACCTACTATGTCTATTGAAATTACCATAAAGTGAAGTTGAACAGATTAAGCTTTATGTTTTGAAAACTCCCATGTGGCTTGGAGAGTATTACATTTTCTTCTCTTTGATGGTCATAGAATGCATTTGATAAAAAGGTTTAACATCTAAAATATAAAGCTGGCATATACTCATGATATACTGTAGATAAAACAGTCTTGGAATGATGCTACTTCTGGACTGCCATAAAAATACATCATGTTATTTACTTATACTACATTATATGTGTCTCTCCTATGAATAATTGATGATTGAAGTTATTTTTCTACTCCCTCCTCACATATCAAATAGCCATAATTGCTAAACCACTGTTGTAACATCAAGTTGGTATTATTCTCCAAGCCTTCTAGTCTTACCCCCGGTTGCCACCATTCTGTTTCAATATTAAGACATTCCCCAAATAGTTACAGACTACAGGCATACCCCACTTTTAAGTACACAATGAGACCAGAGCATGCATGTAAAACAAAAATGAACTTAACGTGAAGCAATACTTTTTTTCACTTCTAGGGTGTAGTGGGGGGTCACTGGTGCTGTGGAGAGGCTGGATGGCATTCTGTGGCTGACAGGGAAGCCAGAAGAACCACTGTAGACCATAGGGCAGATGTGATAAACCGGAGGTGTGGAGGTGGCCAGGATACACACAGGAGAGCACACTGGAACAGGGCAGGCTATGCGCTCAGAGCTTCTTCTAATGCAGCTGCAAAATGTCTGTACAGTACTGAGGCAGTTTATATACACTCGTGGGTTATGTCCATACTCGCGAGTGCATGTACATTGACTGTACTTAAAGTGGAGTATACTGTCTTTTTTCTTACCAAAAATTCATACTTTGACACTTCCTAAATGCTGTCCTTTTTCCTTTTGAAATGGACCCATACTTCCCATGGAAACCATGTGAATTTGTAAAGTAGAGATAAGGTTGATGGAAAATCTTTTCTCTCAAAATAAACAGGACATTGATGAAAAATGGATTATTGGAAAGAATTTAAGTTTTTAGGAGGAAACCTGCATGAGGCAAAACCCTCCTGCACAGTGATTTATAAACGCCTGAAGATCCCCTTGAAGTTCACCACAGAGGCAACCCAGTTATTCTCCCCCTCCCCCATGTATTTCCTTCTCCAACCCCATTCCTTATCCAGCGCGTATCCTTTTTTCTGGATACAATTTTTCCTTTTCTCTTCCCATCCTCTTTCATTTCCCCTTCCACTATTCTCACCTCTGTCCTTTTCCCTCTACACCCCCATCCCTACCCCTCTTGTCATTATTAGCCCTCTGTAACCTTTGCTATATGACATTCCTCCACCCTCCACATCCTTTGGGCCACTACATTCTCCCTTAATGCCCTGCTCCTGATGTTGCTCAATTTTTATCCGTTAAATTTCCCCAAACCGTATTGGCTTGAGTGTTCTTAAAGCCCCACTCTGGACAAAATATGATCCTCCCACCTCTTTCTAACCCATTCAGCATTTTTTTTGTTTTTACGTGAAGGAGTAGTGTATATTTGCTTAAGTCCCCTGTACAGTCCTTCATTTCTGAGATAACTCCAGTACTTGACAGCCAATAGGACGTGTCCACATCACACAAGCTATGATGTGGACATCCAAAAAAAGAATTCCACTGGAAGCACACAGAAGAGGAGAAGATACTGGACCATAGCATCACATGAACACAGTTTTAGATAAGTAAAAAGGACATTTTTCACAGGGTTTTTTTAATACTACAATCAATTAGAGTTAGATCTTTATCCAGGAGATGGGCTTAGGGAGCTATATATACTCAAATGTTCCTATCTTTTTTTAGCCAAGTGTAAAATGACAACCTGTAACTGAGCCTGAGCTGTTTGATTAAGGATTATGATGCAGGATTTGCAATTTATCTAGTTATTAAATGTCATTACCCACTTCAGATTTGTTTGACTATAATACTTAAAGTACTTACAATAAAGACAGAGTTTGTGAGTATGGGTGCACATTTACAAATCAAAGCGTACATATTTAAAATAGATTTTCAGTCAGAAATAAAAACAATCAATGAACATATTGCTAATAGTTTTCAACAGAAGCCTTGTCGGTGTTATCCTATTAAAATATACCCACCTAATAGCCAGAAACTGTCAATTTAGTATATATATTTATTTATTAAACCTATACAGACACAAACATGCACACTCAGTAGCTGATTTATAGGGTATATTAGTTATATTAAAGGACTTGTAGGGCAGAATGAAGTGCACTGCTCTGACTACTATTCAGCCGATAGCAGACTAAAGTCTGCTGTTGGCTAACGTCACTCAGCTGGTCCAAGCTCTGAAGAGATCCCAGCTTAATGTCGTAATTCAACCAGATGCCTGGACTGGCAGCTGGCTCAGCCCCTCAGTGAGACCCTGAGAGGCTGAGCCAGCCGTTCCTGCCCCCTCCACAGCCTTGCTCTCCAGTGAGCACTTACAGTCAGTCACCAGCTCTTTTCTCACTGGAGACCAAGAACTCAATGATCAGTGGTATTTTATTGCTCAGCTCTCAGTCTAAGAGGTGGAGGGGGATAGATACAGCATCAGATCAATGCTGCCTCCACCTAGGTGAAAATGTTTTTTTTTTTTTTTTAGAAACTCACCCCTCTTTTAAAGCCTTAAACAGAAAGTCATGGGGTTGTAACTCAGTACTAGAATGCTGTGAAAAGGTTTGGCTGATCATTGTTTAATTTCAGATGCTTAGATATTTAATAAAACAGGAGTGGCAGAAGATTTTTTTTACCTTCATGACAGATAGTAATTTCCAAAAGTCTTTTAGTTTACATAGTTGCCAAATACCAGTGTAGACCACCACACGAGTTCACAAATATTCCAATTAGAAGATCGTGAAAAGTACCGTATTTTCCTTTACTTACATTTATTGTAAAAAGATTAAAACTACAAGGGTATAGATTACAAACCAGTCCTTGGCCATTTAAAGTGAATTTATATGCTTTCTCAAGCCATCACAATGCCTACAGGCATTAATGGTAGCAGCAGACAAGGTGCTTTCAGGTCCTCAGAAACTGTGGGATTGATAGCTTAAAAGAAAATAGGTTGTTCACTTTGGAAGGGAATTTTCCCCTTTTTCTCAAGATAAAGTTTATTAAGATTATACACATAAAGACAGGTAAATCACCAATATAGGTAAAGTACAGTGTACAATCAGCAAAAACAAGAATTAACAATCAGCAAATAATGTTAGAAATAAAATGTGTGGTACAGTCTAAAATAAATGAAATAAAAAATATTAGGTACATTTAGAAGAGACATAGTAAGTTATAATAAAAAGGTGATCTTCCATTTGTGTGTCTAGCCTAATCATTAATATACCTAGAATGGTTATATTATGGTAAGCATGTCAATATAAATAATAGGGTTAGAAAACTTGGGATTTCAAGTCTTCCCTTTATTGCAGAGATGGATCTGTGTAAGAGAGTCAAAACATTAAAGTCCATCTGATACATGTATCCCAATATCATATTTTATGATAATGCAATAATATTTAGAGTTTACCATATCTCAGTGTATATGGTCAGAAAGGAGAATTTTGTGTAGATAAGGAAGTAAAAAGGTAGGGCAGGCTATCTACAGTTCCCTAGCTTAGTAGTGAGCAATCTGTATAGCTTCTAATGAGAAATTTTCAGGTCAGGGGAACTAGATATGGTAATATTTCACAATATGAAGTTTCTCATGCAGGTGGCACAATCTTGTTTCCAGTAACATGTCTGGAAAAACAGGGAAGAAAAGAGGTATGGGGTAAAGACATAAGTGGTATTTTAATTGATTAGTTGGGAATATTCAGAGGTTGTTTGAAAGTGTTGCCAGCATGCCCACGTTTTCCTATATTTTGTAGAAAAATCGTGGGCTTGGTGTACAAGTTCTTCCATTGAAGCTAGTGATCCAATTAGCAATAGTAAGTGGATTAGTAGACTTCCAGAGGGTCGGTATGCAAAGTTTTGCAGCCGTAATGAGATGTTGGGCCAATGATTTATGGTAAGTTTTCATTGGTAAAGTGGAGTGATGAAGTAGAGCTTGGAAGATGAGAAGTCTAATTTTATAGTAGTAATTTGGGTTATATATCTGAATACATCAGTCCAGAATGTGATAATTCAGGGACATTCCCATCAAATGTGAAGAAGTGATCCTTCTTCGGTATGACATCAAGTAGGGGAAGTTTCCAATTTGAATTTGTGTAATTTGAGGGGGGTGTTATACCATCTGGAGAATAGTTTAAAACCATTTTCCTGGGCATTCACATTAATTGAGCCTTTTATGTAAGATTTTGGGAAAGGATTTACACTATCAGTGTCTGAAAGATTGATAGAAAGATCTTTCTCCCATTGCGTGCTAGCAAGATTTGATTTAGGCCCTTGATCATTAAAAAGTATGGAGTAGATGATGGAAATGAGATGGCATTGTGGTTCAGAGTTGGCACAAATAGATTCAAATTGTGTTTTGTCTCTCGACTAAGCAGATTGTGTCTGTGCATTAGAGAGAAAACGTTTGCGTTGCATGTAAGAACACAAAGAAATTTGTTCATTTGTTCTCTGTGCATTTAAAGCGGAGGTCCACCCTAAAGTGGAGCTTCCGCTCATTGGAACCCTCCCCCCCTCCGGCGTCACAATTGGCACCTTTCAGGGGGGAGGGGGGTGCAGATACCTATACAGTACAGGTATCTGCACCCAATTCCGGCATAGATATCTGCAGAAAGTACGCCCCTTTCCGAAAGTCCCCTGCTGTCTGCTGGGAAACACACGGATCTCAGAGACAGAGGGGACCATCCTTATTGCGCAGCACGACTCACGCATGCACAGTAGGGAACCGGGAAATGAAGCCGCTGATTCCCATACCCAAGATGGCGGCGGCAGCACCCGAGAGACGATCGAGAGATCGGCTTCGGGTGCTGTCATCACGGGCGCGCTGGGCGGGTAAGTGTCATTATTTTAAAAGTCAGCAGCTGCAGTATTTGTAGCTGCTGGCTTTAAAAAAAAATAGCGGACTCCCGCTTTAATGTTAAAAGTGGAAGAAATATTTTGTTATGAAAGAAATCTTCCGCTTTTGTATATGAAAGAGGACTTAATTCAGAAAGCAAGGGTTCTTTAGTACCAGGTGGAAATGCAGGATTATGTGTAATTGGTGTGAGTGGGCTAGGAATTGAAGAGAAAATGACGACATGTTGTGGTAAATGCTTGTAATGTGGTGCCAATTAGTGGGTGTTTTTTGTATTGTTGTGGAATATGTTTAGTATTGGTCCAAGGTATACTGTGAAGTGGTCAATTTGAAAAGGATTGTTCAATGGATGTCCATGCTTTGGAGTTAGTATGAACATTCCAATCCACTATTCTGGTTAGTTGATAAGCCCAGTAGTATTCAATCCCAGACCTCCTTTTAGTTTGGGCAAAGACAGTCTATCAAAACTTATTCTAGCTCTTGTTCCTCGCCAAATAATTTCCGAACAGGCTTTACGGAAACATGAAAAAAATGTTTGTGGTAATTTTATAGGAATTGTTTTGAGTAAATAAAGTATTTCAGGTAAAATTGACATTTTAATAATAGAGGTCCTGCCAAACCAAGAAAATAGACCAGTTGACCAAGCTTTGAGATCCTTCTGAATTTTTTGTAGAATTGGAATGTAGTTTTTGCTATACAGATCCGAAAAAGATTGGTCGCTATTTAAATTCCAAGATATTTAATGGAGTTTGATGACGATTTAAAGGGGAAGTTCATTTGGCAAAGTGCTTTGGTGTCTTGAGATAAAGATACATTGAGTGCCTCCGATTTAGCAAAGTTAATTTTAAGATTGGTTAGACTTTCAAATAAAGTAAGGTCTTTAAGAAGATTGGGTAGTGAAAGATGAGGATATTGTAAAAACAAAAGTACGTCATCGGCAAACGCTGCAAGTTTATATGTAAAATGTGCTATGGAGATACCTTTAATATCTTGATTATCTCGTAGACGTTGAAGACAAGGTTCTAATGTCAGGATAAAAATCAGCGGGAGAGTGGGCAACCTTGACGTCTCCCATTGGACACGGAGAAGGCATCTGACAGGTGGCCATTAACCCGGATCATAGCCGTCAGATTTGAATATAGAGCAAGTATATATTGTAGCATGTGATCTCGTATTCCAATTTGAATGAGGGTTTCCGTTAAATAATCCCAGGCCACTTTGTCGAATGCCTTCTCCGCGTCCAAAGAAACGAAAAATACACTTTGTTTTTTTTAAGTCAGCCAATTATGTATATTAATTGCTTTAAGGGTGTTGTCCCTTGCCTCTCTACCTGGAACAAAACCCACTTGATCCAGTGATACAAGGTTTGGTAAAAGGGGTGAAAGTCTATTAGCTAATATTTTTGCATAAATTTTAAGATCAACATTTAATAAAGAAATCGGCCTATAGTTGGAAACTAGAGTTGGGTCCTTATTGGGTTTTGGAAGTACAGTGATATGTGCAGCTAAGAGGTCTCTGGGAAGATAATTATCTTTGGAGAGGGAATTAAATGTATTCAAAAAGTGTGGATATAATACGTTCAGAAATGCTTTATAGTATCCCACCTTCAGGCCATCTGGTCCAGGACTCTTTCCAGGTTTTAACTGTTTGAGAACAACATTTAATTAACAGTTAATTTTTAGACAAAGGCTGTTCTAATTTCAATGCGGCAGCATCAGAGATAGGTTTAGGACCATATTGGGCAAGACATTTTTTAATTACCGTATATACTCGAGTATAAGCCGAGATTTTCAGCCTCTTTTTTGAGGCTGAAAGTGCCCCCCTCGGCTTATACTCGAGTCATCGCTGTCTGCCCGCTCGATCAGCGTGTCGAGCAGACAGACAGCGGCCATTCTATGATTCAAAAGCCGCGCCTCCGGCTCCGCCTTCGCCTGTGATAGGCGGAACACTGAATTTCCCAGCAGCCTGTGTTCCGCCTATCACGGGCGTCGTCTCATCCTCGTACTACGGACGAGGATGATACGACGTCCGTGATAGGCGGAACACAGGCTGCTGGGAAATTCAGTGTTCCGCCTATCACAGGCGAAGGAGGAGGCGCGGCTTTTGAATTTTACAATGGCCGCCGACGAAGAGGGCACGGGACGGAGGCAAGGCAAGGCACGGCACGGGACAGGACGGGACGGGACGGGACGGGACGAAGGCAAGGCACGACACGGGACGGAGGCTCGGGACAAAGGCTCGGGACACAGGTAGGCTGGACACACACACACACACACACACACACACACACACACACACACACACACACACGGATGGAGACACACACACACGGATGGATGGATGGATGGAGACACACACACACACACAGGGATGGATGGATACACACACACACAGGGATGGATGGATGGATGGATGGATGGAGACACACACACACAAGGATGGATGGATGGATGGATGGAGACACACACACACAGGGATGGATGGATGGATGGATGGAGACACACACACACAGGGATGGATGGATGGATGGACACACACACACACAGGGATGGATGGACGGACACACAGGGATGGACGGACACACAGGGATGGACGGACACACAGGGATGGACGGACACACACACAGGGATGGACAGGCATGTCTCACCCTCGGCTTATACACGAGTCAATAAGTTTGCCAGTTTTTTTGGGGGTAAATTGGGGGCCTCGGCTTATATTCGGGTCGGCCTATACTCGAGTATATACGGTAAACTTTTTCTATTGTCTGAATCAGTTTGGATGGGTGGAGTTTCAATATTATAACGTTTTTGAAAATATTGTACGAATTGGTCTGCTATTTGGATGTTAGATGTAAGTTTGGTTCCCTCAAGAGTGTTGATTGAGTGGATTATTGTAGTTGATTTTTTTGCTTATAATGCTCTAGCAAGCAATTTACCAGTTTTATTACCAAATTTAATTTGATTCTAGCCTGAGTGAGATCTTGGAGGGTAGAGATAACATGTGTTTGTTTGTGTGATTTTTCTAAGTCATGAATACAGTTGTTCTCCATGAATAGTGCATTTATGAACTTCCAATTTTAGCATTGGGGAAATGTCAGTGGTATTGTTTTCAGTGAAGAATTGCGTGAGTCTGTTTTGAATGTAGTTAGCTTTCTTAGTATCCATAAGCAATGATGGATCAAGAGCATAGGGAGATCTTTCTGAGTTAAAAAGATATAGTCCAGTCGGGAGTAAGTCAGGAGTAAGTGCCATGGGGATTAGAATAAAATGTATAGTCTTTAGTCTTAGGATTTAAGGTGCGCCATGAATCGTGCAATGTTAGATCTTGGAGAGATTTCTTAACCACTTCAGTTCCGGACCAATAAACACCTTAAGGACCAGAGGTCTTTTTGCAATTTCGCACTGCGCTGCTTTAACTGGTAATTGCGCGGTCATGCAATATTGCACCCAAACGAAATTTGCGTCCTTTTCTTCCCACAAATAGAGCTTTCTTTTGATGGTATTTGATTGCCTCTGCGATTTTTTTTTTTTGCGATATAAATGAAAAAAGAGCGAAAATTTTGAAAAAAAAAGATATTTTCTTCTTTTTGTTATAAGAAAAATCGAATAAACTAAATTTTAGTCATACATTGAGGGCAAAATTTATTCAGCCACATGTCTTTAGTAAAAAAAATGTCAATAAGCGTATATTTTTTGGTTTGCGCAAAAGTTATAGCGTCTACAAACTAGAGTACATTTTCTGGAATTTACACAGCTTTTAATTTATGACTGCCGATCTCATTTCTTGAGGTGCTAAAATGGCAGGGCAGTACAAATCCCCCCCAAATGACCCCATTTTGGAAAGTAGACACCCCAAGGAAATTGCTGATGGGTATGTTGAGCCCATTGAATATTTATTTTTTTTGTCCTAAGGGATTGAATAATGACAAAAAAAAAAAAAAAAAAATTTTTTTACAAAAAGTTGTCACTAAATGATATATTGCTCACACATGCCATGGTTATATGTGAAATGACACCCCAAAATACATTCTGCTGCTTCTCCCGAGTACGGGGATACCACATGTGTGGGACTTTTTGGGAGTCTAGTCGCGCACGGCACCCCGAAAACCAATCACCACCTTCAGGATTTCTAAGGGTGCAAATTTTTGATTTAACTCCTCACTACCTATCACAGTTTCGAAGGCCATAAAATGCCAAAATAGCACAAAACCCCCCCAAATGACCCCATTTTGGAAAGTAGACACCCCAAGCTATTTACTGAGAGGCATGTTGAGTCCATGGAATATTTTATATTTTGCCAAAAGTTGCGGGAATATTACAAACTTTTTTTTTTTTGCACAAAGTTGTCACTAAATGATATATTGCTCACACATGCTATGGGCAGAAGTCAAATTACACCCCAAAATAAATTCTGCTGCTTCTCCCGAGTACGGGGATACCACATGTGGGGGACTTTTTGGGAGCCTAGTTAACTAGCTACCTAGCGACACTAGCGACACTGATGCAGCGTTCAGAAAAATTATCGCTTAGTGACACTGGCAAAAGGGGGTGAAAGGGTTAACTAGCGGAAATCAGGGGGTTAAAACCATTATTGGGTAGTATATCGGGGTACCTAGCGCTATAAAAACCTGGCGGTGAACCTAAAAAAATAACTAGCTACCTAGCGACTGTAGCGACACTAATGCAGCGATCAGAAAAACGATCGCTTAGTGACACTGGCAAAAGGGGGTGAAAGGGTTAACTAGCGGCAATCAGGGGGTTAAAAATATTATTGGGTAGTCTATCGGGGTACCTAGCGATATAAAAACCTGGCGGTGAACCTAAAAAAATAACTAGCTACCTAGCGACACATGCAGCGATCAGAAAAATGATCGCTTAGTGACACTGGCAAAAGGGGGTGAAAGGGTTAACTAGCGGCAATCAGGGGGTTAAAAACATTATTGGGTAGTATATCGGGGTACCTAGCGCTATAAAAACCTGGCGGTGAACCTAAAAAAATAACTAGCTACCTAGCGACTGTAGCGACACTAATGCAGCGATCAGAAAAACGATCGCTTAGTGACACTGGCAAAAGGGGGTGAAAGGGTTAACTAGCGGCAATCAGGGGGTTAAAAACATTATTGGGTAGTATATCGGGGTACCTAGCGATATAAAAACCTGGCGGTGAACCTAAAAAAATAACTAGCTACCTAGCGACACTAGCGACACATGCAGCGATCAGAAAAATGATCGCTTAGTGACACTGGCAAAAGGGGGTGAAAGGGTTAACTCTAGGGGCAATCAGGGGGTTAAATCTTTATTGGGGGGTGATAGGGGGCTACCCTGGACCTAACACTAACTGTCCTGACAGTTTTTACTGTCACAACTGACACTGAATGCATTGATCAGTAAAGAAATGATCAATGCAATCAGTGACACTGTGACTGGGGGGGGAGGGGGGGCGGGGGGGGATCGGGGGGCGATCGGGGGGGGGATCGGGGGGGTTTGTGTGCCTGTGTGTACCTACATGTCAGTGTAGTGTTCGTGCAGACTTACTTTTACTCTTCTCCTCGTAGTCCGGTCAAAAAGACCGCCCCGAGGAGAATGACATCACTTCCTCCTTCCTGTGTAAACAATACACAGGGGAGGAAGCTTCTCATTGGCCAGGAGCGATCCAGAGGGGGTGGCCGAAAACGAACGGCCATCCCCTCATCACGGAGCGCTCCTGGACCGAATCGGACCGCCGTAACCAGCGGGAGGGGGTCCGATGGGACCCCCCACCCGCTGGAAGGCAATCACGTAGATGTACGTGATTATGCCTGCCTGTGCCATTGTGCTGACGTACAATGGCAATACGGCGGTCCTCAAGTGGTTAATAACACGTAACGCCCTATATGGCAATTTAGACGTACCTGATGAAGTGTCCTGAATAGGGTTCAAAGGAACATTAAAATCACTCCCTACAATTAGGATACCCTCTTGAAAAGAGGCAAGGTCTTGCACTGTATTGGTGAAAAAGGGAGCTTGTTTGACATTCGGGGCATAAATATTCACCAAGGTAATGCGTTTGTCAAATAATGATCCTTTGAGGAAGAGAAAACGACCTTCTACATCTATTTGTGAATCTGTCAATTGGAATGGACAATTAAAAAAAAAAAAGAATAGATACTCCTTTCGCTTTAGAATCTTTGTTTGTGGCGTGTATTGCTGTTGGATAATGATGATTAGAAAATTTGGGTAAGTTGTCAGTTTCAAAATGCGTTTCTTGGATGAATACGATATCCGCTTTTAATTTATTCATGAAAAGAAGAACCTGCAAACGCTTTTCGGGTATATTGAGTCATTTAGCGTTTAGCGAGACAATTATAGCCTGTGCTTTATGACTGGCCTGTAGAGGAGAGTCAATGTTGGTATGAGACATTATGGTATCTGAAGTGAAATTCTTAGTATATAGAAAATTGAAAAAATTTGAGGAATATCTATAAATTAAAGGTGACACGGAATAAATATATTATAAAGTATTCGTGAAGTGATTAATTATAGGCAAGGGTTCCAGAATTGGATGTTAACCACTACAATACAGGGCACTTTCCTTTCCTGCCCAGCCCAATTTTCAGCTTTCATCGTTCTCACAATTGCAATGACAATTGCGCTGTCATGCTACACTGTACCCAAATTAAATTGTTATCATTTTGTTTGCACAAATAGAGCTTTATTTTTTTGTTCTTTTTTAACGACTCCGTTTTTTATTTTTTGTGATATAAGCAAAAAAAAAGAGCGGAAATTTGGAAGAAAAACAATATTTTCTTCTTTCTATTTTAAAAGAAATCCAATAAAATCGAGTTTTGTCATAAATTTAAGCCAAAATGTATTCTGCTACATGTCTTTGGTAAAAAAAATTTGGTTAAGTGTAGAATAATTGGATTGTGTGATCACGGACATATGTACGCAAATGATCATGTACATATGTGTGCAGGTGATCATGGACATGTGTACAGATAATCATTGGGACATGTGATTTTAGTGGGACATATGTGGGGGACATGTTTTTATTATTAGGGACATGTGTTTTTATTATTTGGGGACATGTATGTTTTGGGGACATGTGTGTTTTGGGAACATATGTGGGGACATTGTGTTTATACTATGTGGTGTGTTGTGTGTTTACTCTAGGCTGGTGACCAGTGAGTAAAAAGCTGTAAAAAACAGCTCATACTCACTGATCATCAGCTGGCTGCAGCGATCTGCTCTCCTCTCCTCAGCGATGACTTCCGTGTGAGGAGAGGAGGAGCTGATTGCCTAGCAACCGGCTGTTTGTTTACATCACATGACGGCCAATCACAGAGCCCTCCTGCTGATCTGAGATGCGCCGTGTCCGGGTGACACGGGCGCTTCGGGATCACGCCGCTGCGCGGGCACGCGCGCGCACAATCCCCCTACTTCTGATGGACGTTCCTGAACTCAGAAGTAGAGAGCTTCCACCTGGCCGTATATGTACATTGGCCGGGTGGGAAGTAGTTAAGCAGGGTAGAACGTAGGTACTGTAAATGCTAGGAAAATAATGAATGAAAGTCTTGCAAATGGGAAGACAATATATGTTCGTCTCTGGTAAATAAAATTGATGAAAATAGAAATAAGTCTTGCACAATGAGAAACAAATATATATATATATATATATATATATATATATATATATATATATATATATATATTTTCCGGGGACTAACGTTGCCTGCTCACTAGTCCAAGTGCTAGTCCAAGTGCAATATACATCAAAGTCTAAATGCCACCGGGTGGTTATTTTAAATATAGTAGAAGAAAAGAATCATTCATTCAAATGAAACCACTGTGTGGGAGAGTAAATCAACACTGGAGTATAATATAACCTATCAAGAAGAATGAAATCCCGCTGACTTAGGGAATATAACGTAATAAAGTAAAATATGAGCAGGGTATTAGTTTTTGTATAAAAACCTAAAAGATGTATAAAAACCTAAAAGGTATGATCCATTAGTTGTCTGTGCAAGAGATCAAAAAATAATTAATTGGCACAGTAATATTTATGTGTGTGGTAAATAAAACTGAATGGTGTTTGGGGATACAGCAATGGATGTAGTAGTGGAATGAGAAGTTCAAAATGTTTTAGATTTAAATCAAATTAAATTCTATCTGGTCCGTTTGACAGATGTAGGTGTAGATATAGAACTTGTATTGAAATCATGACGAAGATTATAGTAATAAATGCTCTGTGAGCCTATAAGAATGCAATTAAACATCAACATATTATTTAAAACATAATAACGAATCCTAAAAGCAGAAAAAGATGAAGTATAATAACAGTATAGAACTGTATCGTAAATATAATATAATAATGAGACATCGCAATCAATAACAGTGAAGTTTGAATCAACAATGTTTCTTTTCCTTTATCTTCCTTTACCCCCCCCCCCCCCCCACTCCCTTCAAATTATAATTAATTACTAGGTGTATCATAGAATTCCCAATCAGACTTATGGGATATCAATGTTAAAGCAGAAAGAGCCTGAAAGGGTTCATGGAGTAAAGCAACGAATTAGGGTATACATGTAAATGATATATATATATTTATAATATATATATTATAATATATATATTTAAATTATAGAGACATGCATTACTATTAATTGTGCACTATAAAAATCTGGTTAATCTCTAAAAGAGAATAGAGTATCGATTAGGTTAACTGTATTGATAGTGAAATATGTCCTCAGGGGGTGAGAAAAGGACCAACTGCTAGCTTTCATAGCCATTATTTAGAGAGACATAACCTGGGAACATTGTCTGAGTACAGACAAGTGTTTGTCTATTGAGATGAGTGCTGTGCATCCTAGCTATACCATATAATAATTGGTTTTTGAAGAAAAATCTAATTTCTTCCCTTATCCCATATTCATAGTGGAAGATAAATAACAGGTGGTAGTAATGTTCAGAGAGGCAGTATTGGATGGATCAACTGATTTCCCCATTCTTTCTTAACTGCACAATCAAATATATTCAAATATCAATTTTTCTAAAGAAAAACAAACATAAGTGGTAAAGAAAAAGTATCAACAAAACTCAAAAAAGGGAGATGATTAAGTTTTGCCTCTGCCTGTTAAGAAAAAATATTAGAAATGTCATATGTGTATATAGGGGTAAAATCAATTGTCTGCCAGGACAAATTATAGTTGATACAGAGCAATTTAGATCTAGACAATGAGTGTAGTATAATATATTAGGGATATCAATGTAGTGCAATAAGAGTAAAGAGAGAGTGGGAAAAATGTTTTTTTTTTTTTTTTTAAAGTAACCAAACTTCATAAAAAGAGAGCATTTAAAATTTTCAATATGAACATTCTGCATTTATCTATCTCTTCTGGCTTTACGGGTGTGCCAAGGCTTCCTTGGGCTGTTGATTGAAGGCAATAATGATCAGTATCTACGGAAATTGACATCTTGGGTCTCCATTGGTTCAATTCAGGGTTTAGAGGAAGGTGCCAAAGAAGGGCTAAATTCTGCATACCATTCCGGAACTTCTATAAATGGAATGTCTAATAATGTTTTGCAGAAATTATGCAGTTGTTCGGGTACTCTAAGGAGAGCAGAACGACCTTGTACAGACGCTGCCAGGCTAAAAGGAAATTTCCAGCGATATATTATTCCTTTAGTGCACAGTACTTCCAAAAGGGGTTTCAATTCTCTCCTACGTTGTAAAGTAATGCTGGATAGGTCTTGAAATATATGTATTTCTTTACCATGGTGTAATATAGGCACCATAGTGCGTGCTCTTCTTAAGATCTCCTCTTTAATTTGATAATCCACTATGCAGCATATAACATCTCTCGGTGGATCAGTATCTTTTCCCTTCGGTCTAAAGGCTCGGTGTATAGGTTCTATGATGATCGGTGTATCTCTCGGTCTGTTAAGCATATTATTAAAAATGCCATTAACTTCTTCATGTACATTTTCAGTCAGACCTCGCAAACGAAGATTGTGGCGTCTACCACGATTGTCCAAATGCTCCAAATGATGATTCATGTCCCTTAGTTGCCGTATGTGGGTGTCCATAATTATATGATTCCTGCGAAGTGCAGTGGAGTGTACGGCTGTCGTTTTTTCAACTGCCGTTACTCTGCCTGAGATAGCCTGAATGTCGATCCTCAGGTCTGCGATGGCTGCTGTCAGGGTACTTTTGATATCCGCTGCCACAGACCTTAGGTCGTTCAAGCTGGGTTGTTGAAATGGATCAGAGTGTGGTAGTAGAACAATTCCTCCATCTGTGTTTTCTGTGAGAGAAGAAGAGTCCACTCCTCCATTAGATCCTGTTATATAAAGCTGAGGATCCTGTGAGGCAAGAGCCGGCATCATATTGCCGGTGTGGGATCGGAACATTTCACGATTATTTTGAGGTGATTGGTTCGTCAAATCGTGAGACGAATGTGATCGTGATATTGAGGATAATCTAGAGGCCTTTCCCATTTTTTTTAGGCAAATATGTGTTGTCAGCCCTCCATGATAGCCAATATTCAATTCCTGTCAGGGGGAGTTCTGGGATTAGGCAGCCATCTTCTACAGGGTCAAGCCACGCCCCCCTAGTGATTTTTTAGTTTTTTTCTTTACTACATTCACTAAACTCTGGGTCAAATTCCCTTGCAAAGTAACTTCTCTTCAAAGTGAACAACATATTTCCCTTTAGTAAATAAACCCCTGTGGAACTTGATGGATTCTGAACACTACTTTCTTTCACCAAAGAATGGTGAAAAAAAAAAAAGAAAAAAAAAAAAGAATATAAGTATAGCGATACCCTCACTTAAGAGGGCCGCAAGTTTGGTTTGGGTCCTGAGCACAGCTCCGCCAACCCCCCGGCAATCTGCTCTACCCACTTTGGCACAGTTAGTAACTAGCAATACACATTAAATCACTTATACTCTAAATATATGTGTGTGCGTGGGTGGATAACTCAAGCTCATAGACAATCTTTGAAAGTATATAACTGACTTTACTTGGTGTGTTTTATAAAAGGAATAACATGAATCAAACATTTGGATTGCAACACATAAGCAGGTCCTTGCAGTAACCAGTAATAAAGATGAACAGAGTAATCAGCATAATAAAGTATTGCTATGCAACTCTAACGCTGCCCTTTTTCAGCTACTTCCCCGCATGGGTAAACTAACATACAGCACTATCTACCTATGCAGTCAGGCCTGACTGATCTAAATGGAAGTCCAGTAAAACAATATTCGCTAGCAATCTTTCGGTGGTGCACTTGAAGAACAACTTTGTAATCCAAACGAATAATAAAGATAAAGCATCTGTCTTTAAACAGCTCTCACCACTCGGACAAGTCCAAGTCCGGTTTCTCTGCCTTTTCGTCTAGGAACAGGAATCCACCGACCTCCCAGTCTTCAATCCTTCTGGTGTACTGCAGCAAAGAT
The DNA here is from genome assembly GCF_037356315.1 of Lithobates pipiens. Taxonomy (NCBI): domain Eukaryota; kingdom Metazoa; phylum Chordata; class Amphibia; order Anura; family Ranidae; genus Lithobates; species Lithobates pipiens. The sequence goes on along the minus strand of NW_027507758.1, from coordinate 321,832,545 downwards.
GAGAAAATGTCTCTCAGGTGCAACTAAGCTGGCAGAGAGCTCTTTGGAAAAGAGCACAAGGCCCAGGCTTCAGGCCTTGTGCCTCCAGCAGTTCAGCACAGATGTCCTCTTGCTAGGAGAGGGGGGGGTGTCCAAAGAGAGCGAACTAGGCCTCTCCCCCTCCTTATATATCCTCCCCCATGAGTCTCTGAGGCATAACTCCAAACATCCTGGGAACCAGCGGGGTTCTGGGAACAGTAGTTTTATAGTCCTTAAAGAGACCCCGCTACACACTCCCCCCACTTAAACTCTTTGGTCCCCAAAGATAAACTTTTAACACATATCCTGTACCAATTTTGAAAGTGCTGGGTATGATGTTGGTACAGGGAATTTCCACCAGAACTCAGAGGTGGGATTCCCTGTCTCACAGGTCACACTGACATGAGTGGCCTGCCTAACTGTGCCAGAGAGTGAGCTGGGGTTGCCCTCCACCAAATGGTTAGTGGAAGGATTAGAGCGTTCAGCACTTCTTCTAGCAGTCACAACAGAGTCCTCAGAGCTCTCCCCCATTTGAGAGTAGGTTAGCTTCTTGGGGGGTCTCACAACTCGGCGAGCTCTCTGTTCTCTTGGGACTTCAGGCTCTGGTGCCACAGGCTCTACTTCAGGAACACATTCTGACAGCATCACTGGTTCTGGAACATCGGTCCTTTCCTCTTCTGAGTAAATGCTAGGGATATCTTCCCAGCCTTCAGGCACACCACTAGATGGAATGAACTCTAGCTTCTGGGTTCAGTGTCCCATCCTGTGTATCCTCAGTAGGTGGGAGAGCTATGGCAGAATTTCCTGGAGTTGATGAAGGCCATAGCCACTCAAGCTCTCCTCTTCCACCTTCACCTCGTTGGGAATCTTGTCCATCTCTAACCCGGGAGGTCTGAGACCGAGTGCTGGGTCCCGGGGTATCCAGAATGGAAACAGATTCAGGTGGATTTCTCACTGGAGGTATTCTGACTGCTTCAGTAAGCGGGAGCAAATGATTTCTGTGCCAAGTCTTCAAGGGCCCCACTTTCCCCTCTGGTTTTAGCTTATACACAGGCAATCCAGGTAGCTTTCTGCAAATGACATAGGGCTCCGATCTCCATCTATCAGCAAGCTTGTGCTTCCCAGGGATCCCCAGATTGCGTAGCAGTACACGGTCCCCAGGCTGCAGGTCTTGCACTCGAACCTTCAGATCGAAGTTCCTCTTGTTGCGGGCTCCCCTTTGGTCCGAGGCCGCCTGAGCTCGTTCATGGGCCACTTTCAAATTGTGTCTAAGTCGGTCCACATATCCCTTGTGGGAGGTAGCAGAGGCATGGTCTAGGGAAATGCCAAGGGCCAGATCCACCGGCAATCTTGCTTCTCTCCCAAACATGAGCCGGTAGGGGGAGTAACCCGTCACATCACTTGTGGTGCAGTTGTAAGCGTGCACCAAAGCTGATATGTGTTGGCTCCAGTGTTGCTTCTTCTATGTCTCTAGAGTTCCAAGCATGTTTAGTAAGGTCCGATTAAACCTCTCAGGTTGGGCATCTCCTTGTGGATGATAAGGTGTAGTCCTGGTCTTCTCTACTCCCAATGAGTCCAGTAGGTTCCGGATCAGACGACTCTCAAAGTCCCTTCCTTGGTCTGAGTGGATTCTCTGTGGTAATCCATAGTGGACAAAGTATTTTTCCATGAGCACCTTGGCCACAGTGGAGGCCTTTTGGTCTTTGGTGGGGAAAGCCTGGGCATAACGGGTGAAATGATCGGTTACCACCAGAACATTTCCCAATCCACTCAAATCGGGTTCGAGGCAGAGAAAGTCAATGCACACCAGATCCATTGGACCCTGACTCTGTAGGTGGCCCATTGGGCCAGCTTGATGGGGTAGAGTCTTCCTCTGGATGCATTGTGCACAAGAACGGCAATATTCCTCCACTTCTGCCCTCATACAGGGCCAATAGCTTATCTAACTCTTTCCTCAGCAGGCGAGCCTCCTTGGAAGGGTGATGTCGAAGTCCCTCTGGATTCTCGTTCTCCAAAGCTTCAAGGACCAATCTCCCCATGGGGTCTTCCAATTGGTCATAGCTCAGATCCTTTCTGGACAGCTTTGGCAGGAGTTCCTCTGCTAGTTGAGTTACCCCACAGTAGGGTTAAGGGACTCCCACTGCGGTGACTCCTATCTCCTCTGCTCTGGGGCCCCCTCTTGCTTGAAACTCAGCACCCTGACAGAGTGCTCGCACTCCTTCCGGTGCTACCTGGGTCCAGTCTTCCCAGTCACTGACCATGACATGAGATCTTCGGGACAGGGCATCTGCATCCCTATTTCCAGCCCCTGGTCTGTACTTTAGACTGAAGTTGAATCCGGATAATGCAGCCAACCATCTGTGTCCGGTTGCATCTAACTTTGCAGTAGTGAAGAGGTAGGTCAGAGGATTGTTATCTGTCTTTACGGTAAACTCCGCCCCATAGAGATAGTCCTTCAGTTTGTCTACTACTGCCCATTTGAGGGCCAAGAACTCCAATTTATGAGTGGGGTAGTTCTTCTCCGAGGGAGTCAGGCTCCGGCTCACATAGGCCACTGGTCGTAGCTGCTCTTCATACTCTTGATAGAGCACTCCGCCTAGGCCCTCATGACTGGCATCGACATGTAGCTCATATGGTCTGGTGGGGTCGGCATAGGCCAGGACTGGGGCCGTGGTAAGGCTCCTCTTCAAGGTTTGGAAAGCCTCTTCACACCTTGGGTTCCACTGATCTTGAACTGACTCACCGGCCCTCCTAGGTCCCAAGCCATCCTCTTCTCCTTCAGTCTTGAGCAATTCGTTTAGTGGCTTGGCAATCCGGGCAAACCCATCCACAAATCTTCTATAATAGGAGCAAAACCCCAAGAAAGATCTGAGCTCTGTGACTGTTGTCGGTCTTGGCCAAGAGGTAACTGCCTCCAACTTCTCAGGGTCTGTAGCCACTCCCTTTTCAGACACTATGTGTCCCAGATAGTTCACAGAGGATTGGTAAAACCGGCACTTCTCGGGAGAAAGCTTGAGTCCCTCTTCGCTGAGTCTTCTCAACACCTTCTCCAACCTGGCCTCATGTTCTTCCAAAGTCTTCCCGAAGATAATGACATCGTCCAAGTACACAAGGACTTCTATGAGGTTCATGTCTCCAACGGTCTTCTCCATGAGGCGTTGAAAGGTAGCAGGGGCTCCAGACAGGCCCTGAGGCATTCTGTTGAATTCAAAGAATCCCACTGGGGTTATGAAAGCTGTCTTCTCTCGGTCTTCCTGGTGCATGGGGATTTGGTAGTACCCACTCTTGAGGTCCATTACACTGAACCACTTGGCACCAGCCAAACTCTGTAGGGCATCCTCTATTCTCGGTGTGGTATACTGGTCAGGGATGGTCCTCCTGTTGAGAGTCCTGTAGTCAATACAAAGCCTCAACGACCCATTCTTTTTCCTGACCACCACTATGGGGGAGGCATAGGGACTTCTAGACTCCCGAATCACACCAGTCTTCTTCAACTCCGCAAGCTGCTCCCTCAGATCCTACAGGTCAGCTAGAGGGACCCGCCTAACCCTTTCCCTGAAGGGTTTGTCTTCTTGGAGGCGGATTCGGTGGGTGGCACTCCTGGCACATCCAACATCAAACTCATCCTTTGAGAAAATCCTCTCCCATCTAGTCAGCTGGGCCTTGGCTCTCTCCTTCTAGGCTCCAGGTAGGTCCGGGTTCTCCATGGAAAGTTTTTCCCAAACATCTCCTCCTTCACCCGTTCCTTTTACTTCAGACCAGCTGACTGGGGCCGCAGGACTCACCTGCCCCAACAGCATTCTGGCAGGGATCTCTATGGGTCTCTCCGTAGGGTTTCTCACACTCACTGGGACTCTTCCTCGAGCCTTCTTCAGGGCCTTGATTGAAATCACTTCCGGTATCACTTCCAGGCCTGAGTGATCCTCCCTTGGATCGGATTCCAGCATGACAAAGGGGCCAGGCTGCTCCCAGGTAAGCTTCACCGTGGCCCTGAGGCAGGCTACCTCTCCGGGCTGCAGCACCACTCCCTCTCTCCCAAGTCTCCACACCTTCCCTATCCCCTCTCCTGGGGTCTTCTGCTCTAGGACCAACCGTTGGTAGGCTGTCTTTAGCATGGGATGGATATTGGGATCTTGATGGTTACTCGTCTCCACTAGAGGGGTCAGAAGTCTTAGCACCAGATCCGTATTGGTCCCTATGATGAGGGACATCTTGCTGGCCCCGGGCGGTCTAGGACACACAACTGCCAGGGTGTCAAACACCTCCGTTTTCCCTGCCACAGATGGATCGAAGGTCAGCTTTATGGGCAGGTAACCATCGTAGGGGAAACTCTGAGTTCCCAGGCCCCATATCTCCAGCTCTTCTATCTTCTGTATATGCAAATGGCTCAAGTGCCTATCATAGAAGTCTCTGTACAACAAAGTCACTTGAGCTCCAGTGTCCAGGAGGACCTTCATGTAGACTCCTTCCACCTGGATGGAGACAGTGGGGGACGGGCCGACCAATTCTTCTGGGTAGGGCCGGATTGAGGCCACCTTCTGCTGGGGACCCGTCTTCATCCAGTTGGTTTTAGACTTTATTCTTTTTCGAGCCTGGTATGCATTGACCCTCCCCACAGTAATGGGAGTACAAACCCGCTGAGGGATGTTATTGTCTCTTATTTGTAGACATTCCTTCTGAGGGGTCTGGTTTTCTCTCTCTCTCTTCCTTCTATTCAGTTTGGAGTTCACTGAAAGGCATGGGCACCCGGTTGACTCCCTCACCGGGGCCCTCTGAAGTTTCCCGCCGGCTGGCGGTTATCTATCTTCTTCTTGGGACTGGAACATATACTGGCGAAGTGGCCACTGCCCCCGCAGTTGTAGCATAGCATCTCTTCTCGGTCTCGAGTGGGGCTTGGTGTTGGTGTATCTGGAAACAACTCCCTCCTAGGACTTGGTTTCTCGGCTCCTCCTTGACCTTTCGCCATCATAGTAGTCAACATCTCTATCACCTGGGACATCTGTAACTTCAAAGTGTCCAGATCCTTATCTCTAGCGGGAGTCATGGCCGGTGTAACTATTGCTACCGGTTGGTTGACGGGCTCGGTGAGATGTTCTTCCCTTTTCTCTTCCAGTAGGGCCTCTTCCTCTCTGATCATTCGGATGAGGTCAGTGTACTCCAGATTCTTCCCATCCAGTCGGGCACGCAGTGTCCATGCAGAAGGATCCATGGGTTGGGCTCCCCTCAGTACCTGTTGAGCACGGGCCTCATCTACTTTTCCTGGGCTGATCCCCTTCTTTAGGATCATCCTATGCAGGATTTTATCTAAACGTCCCATGTAGTCTGATAGTTTTTCACCTTTCTTCTGGTAGCAATGCTCTAACTGATAAGCAAGCTCAGAGATTTTCTCTGTCCCACCAAACACAGTCTGTAGTACATCTAGGTACTCCTGCGCATTACAGTCTGTCCTGCTCATCTTCAGGTTGCGTACGGCCTCTAGAGCAGGCCCCTTTAGACTTTCCACAATCCTCTGCTTCTTTCTGCGCTCTGGAACTTCCCATTCCTCTAGTGCCTGAGTTGCGCTATCTAACCAATCTTCAAATCCCTCTTCTTCCGAAGGTACAGGTTTCCTCCCTGAAAACATCTGGAGTTTTCTGTACCCCGACATCGGGTAATCTGTGGGATCCTTCTTGCACTGGGCCACAATCTCCCCCAGGACAGCACACAGTTCTGCGCTAAGGGTGGCCGGTGCTGATCTGAGACTCTCGGGTGAGGTACGGGCCGCAGCCTGTGGTGATACCGTTGGCGATGGCTCCTCCTTTGTTGTGTGCGCCAACCTATAGGATCTGTTGTCTTGTGTCCGTACACGGTTGCGCTTGCAAGCCTCCGGCATCCCATCCCAGTATTCCACTAGCGCATACTGATATGAGATGTCTGGGTCTGATTTTATCTCCATCACGCATGGTTCATGGTCTGGGGACACTGACTTCATTAACTCCTCTACGGTCTCTGTCGACCATTTCTCCCCTGGGAGGCTAATGACCACTGACTGACTTGGGTCGGATTTAGCCGCTTCACACCACGCTCTGACTCCCTGTGGGTCCATGCCGGTACCTCTGGCGTGTTCACCGCTGTCTCAGAAATCCCGGATTTACGAGCCCCCACGTATAGCGATACCCTCACTTAAGAGGGCCACAAGTTTGGTTTGGGTCCTGAGCACAGCTCCGCCAACCCCCCGGCAATCTGCTCTACCCACTTTGGCACAGTTAGTAACTAGTGCATTAAATCACTTATACTCTAAATATGTGTGTGTGCGTGGGTGGATAACTCAAGCTCATAGACAATCTTTGAAAGTATATAACTGACTTTACTTGGTGTGTTTTATAAAAGGAATAACATGAATCAAACATTTGGATTGCAACACATAAGCAGGTCCTTGCAGTAACCAGTAATAAAGATGAACAGAGTAATCAGCATAATAAAGTATTGCTATGCAACTCTAACGCTGCCCTTTTTCAGCTACTTCCCCGCATGGGTAAACTAACATACAGCACTATCTACCTATGCAGTCAGGCCTGACTGATCTAAATGGAAGTCCAGTAAAACAATATTCGCTAGCAATCTTTCGGTGGTGCACTTGAAGAACAACTTTGTAATCCAAACGAATAATAAAGATAAAGCATCTGTCTTTAAACAGCTCTCACCACTCGGACAAGTCCAAGTCCGGTTTCTCTGCCTTTTCGTCTAGGAACAGGAATCCACCAACCTCCCAGTCTTCAATCCTTCTGGTGTACTGCAGCAAAGATGAGAAAATGTCTCTCAGGTGCAACTAAGCTGGCAGAGAGCTCTTTGGAAAAGAGCACAAGGCCCAGGCTTCAGGCCTTGTGCCTCCAGCAGTTCAGCACAGATGTCCTCTTGCTAGGAGAGGGGGGGGTGTCCAAAGAGAGCGAACTAGGCCTCCCCCTCCTTATATATCCTCCCCCATGAGTCTCTGAGGCATAACTCCAAACATCCTGGGAACCAGCGGGGTTCTGGGAACAGTAGTTTTATAGTCCTTAAAGAGACCCCGCTACATAAGAATTTAAGATAATTGATATTTTGCTAACTTATTTTTTCCTAACAATATGCATGCAAATGCTCCTGGTTTACCTATAATCTTGCCATTGAACAATTCAGGCTATTGTACTTAATTGAGTAACTGTCTGAAAGCTGGGCACTTTTTACTGCATACATTTAGTATAATCAAAAAAAAGTGCTTAATTTTCTTATTATGAAAACAGAATGGACAAGAAATTAGGCTACAGTGGGCACAGGACCACTACATTTGGACAACTCATGGTTAAGAGACTTTTCCTAGTATAATATATTTTGATATTTTGCTGTAATATGCAGATGGCGAGGTCAGACTTTGGCATACACTGCTTGTATTTTTGGCTCCTTTCTGTCTTGTGTGAACACTGAATAGCTGAGGTTTGTGTTATTATAAAATCCATTCTCTGATTGCTTCAGTCATGCAAAAAAGCTTGGTTTGGCCAAGCCAGAGTCAGATATTGAATTGTCTAAATTTTCAACACCCCAAATTTACTATAGAACATAACATAAATACGGCACTTTGGAAGCACCAGTCTCTCAGTTTTTTTGTTTAAAAACTATATATTTTTTTACACATCTTTAAAAATTATATTCCATGCCAAAACTATAAAAAAACAAAAAATAGGGTGCTGTTTTCTATTCCTAGGTAAGTATATTCTATCTAGCCCCTCAATGTAACACACTATGATAATATTCGCACGTGTTCCATCTATAAATAAAGTTATCAGTTAATAAAGAAATGTCACTGATCTAAGCGTGCAAATGGATCAATAGGTTCAATGCACAGCAGCAGCTATTATAAATAAAATCAATCAATGAAATATGCTAAAAAAAAGTCAGTAGTTTCAAAATTAACAGCGCTAATAGAATACTAAGAACAATATTCAGTGCAGTCTAGAGGGAGTCCTTTAAAGGGTCTTCCCAATTAAAGTCCACTTTAAATTCAGATGTAGTAAGATAAAAGATGTGCTCCCTAACCCTTAGCAACCAAAACAAAGTTTCTCATCTGGATACCATCACCAACACCATGTGCTCCTTATCCCCAAATTAGATCACTTTTCAAATGAGCAGTTCATAAATGCAAACAAAGAAGGGGGAGCTGGCATAGTGCAATACTGTTTATTTAAGTTAAAATGCATAAACAAACGGTTATAACTGCTTACATAAAAAATTAAATTATAAAGCAGAATGTAGTAAAAAACATCTGCAGTACAGCACAATTCACTTCTCACGCCTCCTAAAGATGGTAATTGGCTGCGATGGGACCCGGGATGACCGACGGATGAGGGAGCCGTGTAGTCATGCACTAACGTACTTCGTCATCACGTCTTCGTCGGAGGGCGTGGCCACATTGCACGGCTCTTCCCTTATATACACACGCATGGTGATAACATTAACCATGCGTGTAACGATCCAAAATGCCACCCGCGGCTACATCACAGCCAACACCAGCTGATACAAACAGTGATGAACAGGCAGATCGATACATATGCAGCAATACACTGCTGCACCCGTAATCGTGGTGCATTCAGCACACCCTCATAACCAACACCACAAATGCTGCTGGCACATAAAGCCACAATAAATGGCCACAGAGTCCCAAGTTGAAGCTGGTTTATATTTTTTTTTCGTGTAAGCAGTTATGACCGTGTGTGTGCGCATTTTAACTTAAATAAACAGTATTACGCTATGCCAGCTCCCCCTTCTTTTTTTGCATTTATGAACTGCTCATTTGAAAAGTGATCTCTTTTGAGGATAAGGAGCCAGGTCAAAGTCTGAGGTGGTGTCAGACCTCAGTGTTCAATACACTTTGTGCTGGAAGGATCTTATTGCACAGTATATGGAGATTAAAGGTCTGTTTTAATCCTGTGTCTGGTAAGTGCATTACCAACAGGGATTTTCCATGCATGCGGTGTTGGTGATGGTATCCAGACGAGAAACTTAGTCTTGGTTGCTAAGGGCTTTTTCTTACTACATCTGAATTTAAAGTGGACCTTAAGTGGAATGACCCTTTAAAGGACTCCCTCTAGACTGCACTGAATATTGTTTTAAGTATTCTTTTAGTGCTGTTATTATTATAATAGCTGCTGCTGTGCATTGAACCTATTGATCCATTTCCATCTATATTTCTATATGAAATACTGTATATACAGTCATGGACTCATGTGGTTGCATGATTATGTGTTGTCAGAGCCAGGTCTATGCATTTTTAGGAGCAGAGGCCCCCCTCTATAGGAGTGCAAGAATATACTGCAGGGGATCCTTAGGAGAACTAGTCTGATCAACTGAATATGAATAAAGGCAGGCATATAGCTTAACTGTTAGCTTAACCTGCCTATAGACAAATGATGGTCGGGCAGGAAATTTGCTGTTCTCGATGAATATTACAAAATGTCCTTCCCAAAATGCACCTTGTGGCATGATCTGTCACCCACTGTGCCCACTGGCACAGCCGATGACAGATCACTGTACTGGGCCGTTGCTAGTACCATGCGATCACTGTGACCAATCACAGCAGATCACATGGCAATTGTACACAATTGATGGATTCCATTCCATTCACAGTGATCACATGGTACAGACAGGGCCAATCACAGCCCATTTGTACCACATAATTGGCTGTGACCAATCACAGCTAATCACAGCAATACACACTAAATAAATCAATTTTGTGCAGTAAAAATAGTTGTTTATAACAGTGATATTCACTGTTATAAGCAATCATAATGTGTGAAAAAAAATACACCCCCCTCCCATCCAGAGTAGTACAGTGTTACTGTAGTAACACTGTATTTCTCTGGTCATGATATGCACAAAAAAAATCATAACCTCCCCAGAGTAGTACAGTGTTACTGTAGTAACACTATTTCTCTGATCATGATATGCACAAAAAAATCATTAAAAAAAAGAAAAATGTAATAAAAAGAAAAAAATATTTAGAAATTGCATGGGGGGGGGGGGGGTTACAAACTGTCAGTCAGTGTCCCTGATCACCACACCAATTATTTGATGACACTGAAAATAGTAAAAATGTTTTAAATGTCTTCATTTTCCCAAAAAACACCTTCAGAAAACTCACCATGGCTCTTACCAGGGCTTTTTTCCTCAGAGAAAGGGTGAAGAAATGCCCCCTTCTGAGTCCCTTCTTGCCTCTGCCCCCACACGTCCCTGGGCACTGTCCCTCGTTCCCACCCCCTACCCACCTCCCAGTACCGCCCCCTTTAAAGAATAAGGTGTCAAGTAAAATTTTGTGGTGCAAAGTAATTTGTATGGAATTTGTTAATGATAACATACAATAAAATAGACCCCCTAACAATAGACCCCCCAGAAACAATAAACTTCTGATACAAAATACCACCCCAGGAACAAATAGACCACTGTCAGCAACAGATCTCTGAGCAGCCAGCATCAATAGACTCCACCCGCAACAGTAGATCCCTTCCGGCAACAGTTGACCCCCTAGCAATTTGAGTTCCACCAGCAACAGTAGATCCCCCACCAGCAACAATAGACACCCATACAAAAATAGATCTCCTCCAGCAACAATAGATTCCTCAGCAGCTAGCCTCAGTAGACCCTCCAGCACCCTTTGCTATTACCTACATTCAGTAATGGAGGTGCCAGTAATGGAGGCTCTGGCACTGCATTCCACACGTTCTAGCTGTAAAAAAGCTCTGCCTCTTACTTAATACCTTGGACTGTCTACTTTCCAAAAAGAGGTAATTTGGGGGATATTTTTACCTGGAATTTTTGGACCTCAAGAAATGAGATAATGAGATAAATGAGAGAAATTAGATAAGCCACTGTCAGCAACAGATCTCTGAGCAGCCAGCATCAATAGACTCCACCCGCAACAGTAGATCCCTTCCGGCAACAGTTGACCCCCTAGCAATTTGAGTTCCACCAGCAACAGTAGATCCCCCACCAGCAACAATAGACACCCATACAAAAATAGATCTCCTCCAGCAACAATAGATTCCTCAGCAGCCAGCCTCAGTAGACCCTCCAGCACCCTTTGCTATTACCTACATTCAGTAATGGAGGTGCCAGTAATGGAAGCTCTGGCACTGCATTCCACACGTTCTAGCTGTAAAAAAGCTCTGCCTCTTACTTAATACCTTGGACTGTCTACTTTCCAAAAAGAGGTAATTTGGGGGATATTTTTACCTGGAATTTTTGGACCTCAAGAAATGAGATAATGAGATAAATGAGAGAAATTAGATAAGCCATCATTACATCAGGATTGATTTATTTTCACACACACATATATTTAAATATATATATATATATATACATACATATATACGTACATACATACAAATGCACACACACACAGTGAGTACACACACACCCTCACATTTTTTGTAAATATTTTATAATATCTTTTCATGTGACAACACTGAAGAAATTACACTTTGCTACAATGTAAAGTAGTGATTGTACAGCTTGTATAACAGCATAAATTTGCTGTCCCCTCAAAATAACTCAACACACAGCCATTAATGTCTAAACCGCTGGCAACAAAAGTGAGTACACCCCTAAGTAAAAAATGTCCAAATTGAGCCCAATTAGCCATTTTTCCTCGTTTGTGACTCGTTTGTGTTACAAGGTCTCAGGTGTGAATGGGGAGCAGGTGTGTTAAATTCAGTGTTATCGCTCTCATTCTCTCATACTGGTCACTGGAAGTTCAACATGGGACCTCATGGCAAAAAACTCTGAGGATCTCAAAAAAATAATTATTGCTCTACATAAAGATGGCCTAGGCTATAAGAACATTGCCAAGACCCTAAAACTTAGTTGCAGCATGATGGCCAAGACCATACGCAGTTTAACAGGACAGGTTCCACTCAGAACAGGCCTCACCATGGTCGGCCAAATAAGTTGAGTGCATCTGCTCAGCATCATATCTAGAGGTTGTCTTTGGGAAATAGAGGTATGAGTGCTGCCAACATTGCTGCAGAGGTTGAAAGGGTGGGGGTCAGCCTGTCAGTGCTCAGACCATATGCCGCACACTGCATCAAATTGTTCTGCATGGCTGTCATCCCAGAAGGAAGCCTCTTCTAAAGATAATCCAGAAGAAAGCCCAGTTTGCTGAAGACAAGAAGACTAAGGACATGGATTACTGGAACCATGTCCTGTGGTCTGATGAGACCAAGATAAACTTATTTGGTTCAGATGATGTCAAGCGTGTGTGGCAGCAACCAGGTGACAAGTGTGTCTTGTCTACAGTCAGGCATGGTGGTGGGAGTGTCATTGTCTGGGGCTGCACGAGTGCTGCCAGCAATGGGGAGCTACAGTTCATTGAGGGAACCATGAATGCCAACATGTACTGTGACATACTGAAGCAGAGCATAATCCCCTCCCTTTGGAGACTGGGCTGTGGGGCAGTATTCCAACATGATAGGGACCCCAAACACACCTCCAAGATGACCACTGCCTTGCTACAGAAGCAGAGGGTAAAGGTGATGGACTGGCCAAGCATGTTTTCAGACCTAAACTCTATTGAGCATCTGTGAGTCATCCTCAAATGGAAGGTGGAGATGCGCAAGGTCTCTAACATCCACCAGCTCCGTGATGTCACGATGGAGGAGAGGAAGAGGACTCCAGTGGCAACCTGTGAAGCTCTGGTGAAAAAAATGCCCAAGAGGGTTTAGGTATTGCTGGAAAATAATGGTGGCCACACAAAATATTGACACTTTGGGCCCAATTTGGACACTTTCACTTAGGGGTGTAATCACTTTTGTTGCCAGATGTTTAGACATTAATGGGCTGTATGTTGAGTTATTTTGAGGGGACAGCAAATTTACACTGTTACACAAGCTGTACACTCACTACTTTACATTGTAGCAATGTGTCATTTATTCAGTGTTGTCACATGAAAAGATATAATAAAATATTTACAAAAATGTAAGGGGTGTACTCACTTTCGTGAGATACTGTACATACATACACACACACTATAGTTTTTAGACTCTATAACTTTCCTACAGACTTATATACACTGATTTGTGTTATTTTTACCAAAGAAATGTAGTAGAATACATGTTGGCCTAAATTTATGAAGAAAAATTATTTATTTGCATTTTTTTTTACGTTATCTAGAAAAAATAAAAGACAATTAGGGAGGAGGGAGGAGCCTGATAATGTCGCAGACACGATGCCCGCCGTGATGGTCTGAGATCTCTCCTCTCCTGCTGTGATGAAAGGAGGAGAGCGCTGCCTTTGACCCTGCACCCCCTATGCCCCCGCTTAGGCCGGGAAACTAGCATGAGTGCAGTTCGTACCTGAGGGCTGTTTTGTCCCCTCGGAAAGCCCCGTCAAAGTGGCCAGGCGGCAGACCCCTCTGTGACCTGGGACCTGGAAGCGGTCCTCGGGCGGTCTTCAAACATCGGAAGGGACTGAAGGACGTTGGAAGACACTGAAGGAGGACCGGGAGAGAGCCGACAGAGCGGAGGTGAACGGGGCAGCCCTCAGAGATTTCCGGAGACACTCAGGGATACCAGATGTGTTCCGAGAAGACCCCAGGTGAGCAGAAGATCTGTGGAGCCGGGGAGCTGTGGAAAATTGAACTAGCAGGAGATACTGAATGGGAATGCAAGCTGCAAGTAGAAAATTGAAGTGATCCCTTCACTCGGCTGATGCAGATAAGTAATACAAAAACAAACAATAAGTAACTGATAATTACAAGCACCTTCTTTTTTTTTTCTCTTTCCATTATCTTTTTTTTTATCATTTACAATTATAATTATAAACGTACTGTAGGGGGAAGGGAAGAGAAAAGAAGGAAAGATATGCGATAAATGGATCTTTCTTGTTTTTAAAGAAAGGTAAAAAAATCTTGAAAAAAAGGAATAGCTCCGACCGGTCTGTAAAGAGACTCTTTCCTTTTCCCCTTTTCTCTCTCTCTTCTCAGACTGTAAAAAAGTTATACGGTACATTGAAGAGCAGAGAATGGGTGGAAGGGGAAGAGAAGAAGGGAGGAAAAAGGGAAGGTTCAAGAATGCTATAATTGAATGGTATAAGTGAATCAGCAGCCTAGCGGATTTTGTACTATTGGGTGGTCTGCTGTAATTGCGAAAATTTGGGAGATAGTTGAATGTCATAGCTAATCCACTAATCTGCTTTTTTGAGCAACTGTAAGTGAAAAAGTGCAATTGCTGCCGGATGGGTTAAAAGTGTGAATCAACCAAATTGACTGATAATCCAGAGGTTCTTATTTTAAAGAAGGAAAAATCTCATGAAAACCCTGAAACAACAGAGCAGGCAGGACTAGCAAATCAACTGCTCACCCTCCAGGCCTTGCCCTGTGGCGAACCCCCCGCCCCTTATTGTTCTTCTCTTGTGTTTTTTTTTTTTGGTCCATAATGAGAGGAAAGGTGACAAAAGGAGGAGGATCAGCTGCTAGATCACCGCCATCTAGCCTATGCCCTATTTCAAGTCCGGGCCCAATGAACAGATACATAATACTGGGAGAAGGGGAGGGAGAAAGACAGCAGAGTGCGAAAGGGCGGCAGGCTGAAATTAGAGAAAAGAAGGAAAAAAAGGAAAAAAAGGGTCAAAGTAAGACAACAGTAGAGAGTAGTCCACCTTCCAAATTGAGAGTTGAATATAAACTGGAAGAGTCTGGGGAAGGAGCTTGCTGAGGAGGGGCTGATGCCCTAGATGCAACCCAACTACCAACAAAATCAGATATGGAAAAAATGTTTACAGCACTAGAAAATTTCCTAAAAACAGAAATGACATCTATCCATAAAAACATGGGTCATATGCTCTCAAGAATAGAAGAAGCAGAGACATTGGTGGGATCCCACACAGAAACGATAAAGGAATTGAGAGGTGAATTAAACTTAATAAAAAAAGAACAGGAACAAAGGTACAAAATGGAAGATCGCGAAAATAGGGAACAAAGAAAAAATCTGAGAATCCGAGGACTTTCTGAATCTGTACAGAAAGAAAATCTTGCAGAAATAATAACAAAGTGATTAAATCCAATATTGGGAAAAGATGAAACCAATAATATAGAATTTAAAAGGATACACAGACTAAGAAGACCATTTGGGCTCCCTGCGGAAAAACCAAGAGATGTAATTATACGTTTCAAAAAAGAGGAGGAAAAAAAATTTAATTTGGAAAAACCTGAGGAGGAAACCACCAATCGAATATGAAGGAAAAATTATCCAAATATTCCAGGATTTGTCACAAGAAACTCTGAGAAGAAGAAGGATGCTTACACCTTTATTAAAGACCCTGCAAGATCAAGAAATACAGTATAATTGGGGCTTCCCCGCTTGTTTGATCATTAAGAAAAATGGAATAAGCATTAGATTAAGATTTACTGAAGAGATCCCAGATTTTTTTTAAAAGATAGAAATCCCAATACCGGGAGAGGAGGGGGAGGGATGACTACAATGCGCGGCCTGAGGTAGAGCGGAGAGGATGCAATGGCAGCAGGGGGGGAGAGGGTAGGACGCTTGGCAGACAGGTGAGGCCACTCTCCTCGTAAAACAGGAAAAGTAGACCGAGTGCAGCGAATAGACCTCCACCTCAAATAAAGGAGAGCAGTGAAACATTTTTTGCTCTTGTGACCATAGGATCAAAACATCAACGGCTTGGGAAGGGGGGAGTAGGGAGGGTGGAAGAAGAGGGAAGGGTGGGTTGGTGTTTGCTTTAGGAAGAATAGAAGATTCCTCTGCCTTGACTAGACGTATGAATGTGCCGTGTGTCGCCTTGGGTGGCTCCGGCCCGAACCCCCAACGGGGGTCGGGGGGCCCTGTGGGGATGCACGGGGGCCAGGCTAGAACTGGAGGATATGAGTAGTATTAAAGTTTTGACTTATAATGTCCACAGTCTGAATTCTCCAGAGAAGAGACACATAATTTTACGAGAATTGGAAAGATATAAGTCTCAAATTTTATTCTTACAAGAAACGCACATCATCCAGGATTCAAATACTAAAATCTGGTCAAGAAATTTATCAACATGGTTCTATGGAGACTCACCAGTTAGTAGGGCAAAAGGTGTGGCAATAGGCTTCGAAAAAAATATACGGCTTGAAATTGAAAAAAGAAAAGTGGACCCAGAAGGTTGGTTTCTTTTTCTTTGAGGAACTATATATAATATTAAGCACATGTTTGCTAATATTTACTGCCCAAATAAAAATCCTAAAAAATATATGGTGAGAATACTGAAAGCTCTAATGGAATTTAAACAAGGCAAACTGATATTAGCAGGAGATTTTAATTTCCCTATGGATCATGAAATGGATAGTACCTCAGATAGTATCTCGCACGAGATAAAGCAACTGAGGAAAATAAAAAAAATCTTTTTGAACATCATTTGGTAGACCCATGGCGACTGCAACAAACAAGCATAAGGGACTATACATTTTATTCTGCAGTGCATGGAACATATTCCCGATTGGATTACATCATGGTAGAACATAGAACCTTGGAAGAAATATTAGAAACAAAAATAGGGATAATAACAGCTTCAGACCACGCACCAGTGATGTTAAAGATGAAACTGCAAGGAGAGTTAATGTGCAGAGGCACATGGAGAATAAATGAAGATCTGCTGGAAGATGAAGAAAATCAAAAAGTTATAAAAGAGGAGATCGAAAAACGGTTCTCCAGAAATATCGAAAGCAACTATATGGGAGGCTCACAAGTCTGTAATTAGTGGTAAATTGATTTCTATTGGAGCAGGAAAAAAACAGGAATGGAAAAAAAGATATGACGAGAATTACCAAAGAAATACACGAACTGGAACAAAGTCATAAGAAGCAAGCGAAAAATGAAACATTCTGGGTATTGATTAAAAAAAGAGAACAACTAAAGAAAGTGATGGAAGAAGAAGAGAGATGCAACTATAATAGAGTGACCCAGGAGAGATATAAGTGGGGTAACAAGCCCGCAAAATACCTTGCAAATTTTGTAAGAAAAAATAAGTCAATGAACTATATAGAAAAGATCAAAAATGAAAAGGGAGATCTAGTAAACAAAACATCCGAATTGCAGCAGCATTCCAAAGTTATTATAGTGCACTATACTCAATAAAAAAGAAGGAGACGATACAAGAAAAAGAAATTAGAAGAAAGAAGATACAAATGTATCTGAAGGAAGCAAAGTTAACTAGAATTCAACCTGAACAAATAGCAGAATTAAAAAAAAGAATCACAGAACAAGAGAATAAACAGTCAACGAGAGACACCCCATCTGGAAAAAGCCCAGGACCAGTCGGTTTCATGATTAAATACTATAAAAAATTTCAAGAGCTTCTGATCCCTAGACTAGACTATGAAAATACTTTAACAATCTAGGAGAAGAAGAAGAAATGAGAAAATAATCACTATTGTCATATATTACAATAATACCCAAGGAAGGGAAAGATAAAACTAATTGTTTGAGTTATAGACCCATTGCTCTATTAAACGCTGATCTAAAAATGTATGCAAAGATCTTGGTCACTAGATTAAAAAAAATATTACCAGGTTGGATAAACCCTGACCAGACTGGTTTCATTCCAGGCTGGGAGGGACGAGATAATTGCTTAAAAACAACCCTGTTGTTAGGTAAGAGAAAAATAAGTGAATCCCCAGCTCTACTCCAGTTAATAAATGCGGAAAAGGCATTTGACAGGGTAGGCTGGGAATAGGACCAAAGTATATGCGGTGGACTAAGAATTTATATAATGGCCCAACAGCCATGGTAAAGGTTAATGGGAGATTGTCACCTGGATTTGAGATGAGGAATGGAACGCGTCAGAGCTGCCTGCTCTCACCCCTCCTGTATGTTCTATCAATGGAACCCTTTTTGGCGACTTTACGAAATAATCTGGACATAGGAGGGGTGAGAGTGGGAGAGAAGGTACACAAACTAGCTGCATACGCAGATGATGTATTGATGTATGTGACAAACCCAAAGGTGACTCTGCCAAATATAATGAAAGAAGTTAAAAAATACGGGGAACTTTCTAATTTTTAAATAAATTCTATTAAATCAGAAATTCTAAATATAGAAGTGGAGGAAAGGGAGGCCCTCCAAAAAGAATTCACATTTACTTGGGTTAAAAAAGAATTAAAATATTTGGGAATCAAACTAAATCCAACTGTTGAAAAACTCTATGCAGCAAATTATATCCCACTAATAAATGAGGTTAAGGCAGAATTAAAGAAAATATGCTTATGAACAATATCATGGATAGGCAGAATAAATATGTTTAAAATGGTCATCTTACCAAAAGTAATGTACAAATTCCAAATGTTACCAATAGGGATTCCGCAGCATTTTTTTAAGACAATAAAAAAATGCTGATAAAATTTATCTGGCAGAACAGAAAGCCAAGAATAAGATTTGCACTTATCACTAGGAAAAGGGAACAAGGGGGATTGGCAACTTCAGATATAAATAAATATTATAAAGCCGTAGTTTTAGCACGCATGATTGAATGGACAAACTATAACAGTGGGAAAAAGTGGGTAGAGATAGAAAACACAATAAGTAGCAGTACACTACTCAAAAATATTTGAATACCATGAAAACCCAGACACACACGAATTGACTAAAAATGTTTTTAAAATTTGGCCTGTGCATGGGAAAGGAGGATGGGAGTATAATTCTCCATTACTGGCCCTTATGGGAACCAATTTTCTTCCACTGGGGAGAGAGATATTCACTGCATGGAAAATAAAGAATACTCAATTGAAAGATGTTATCACAAAGGGCAAAACCAAGTCACAACAAGAAATAGAAAATTCTACAGGATGGAAGATAAGTGAATCAGTTTAAAATAAAACACTTTGTAAAAACACTTCCACATCCAATAAGAGATGAAGGAGAACAGATGTACTTGGAAAAGCTGTGCTATACACAACAGCCATTAAAAAACAGCATATCAAAAGTGTATGGAATTCTATCAGACCTAGAAGGGCAAGGAAGACTGGCCTATATAGATCAATGGGAAAAAGAAATGGATCAAAAACTCGATGATCGGCAAGTTGAGAGGATGATAGGAGCCGTACATAAAAATGTGCGGGATATAAATACCATCGAGATGAATTACAAATTGTTAGCTAGATGGTACTTGACCCCGGTGTGAACACATAAATATTAAATAGAGAGTTCATCACTATGTTGGAGGAATTGCAATCAAAGGGCAACAATGGCCCATATCTGGTGGGAATGCCCAAAGATAAAGGAGTACTGGCAAGAGATAGTGAGTATCATAAAAGAAATAACGAATGAGAAAATAGAATTTGACTTACAGTCATGTCTGTTCCATGACTCAAAAACGTCAAAGAAGCAAACAAGGAAAACAATTATTCCGACACTCTTAAATGCCGCAAAAGGACCGATACAAAAAAAATTGGCTAAATAGTGAAAAACCAGGCATAAAATACTGGTTTGATAGAATTGATTTTTATAAAAAAATGGAATGCCTGAAGAGTAGAGATAAACGAAGACCTCGGACCCATGCCAGTGAATGGGAAAGTTGGGAAAAATTAAAATCCTCAGAAAAATACCTAGAGAAGGTAATGGAAGGCAGAGGAACATAGTATAGGAATAGGAAAAAATTGAAATAAAGCAAACAAGAGAGGGGGTGGAAAGTAGAGGAGGGAGGTTTGGGGGGGGGGGGGTGAAACATTGGAGTTTGCGACTCTTTCTTTTTGTTTTTATATGAAATTTTTAATTTTTTCTGACAAGTGAATAAATTAAAATATAAAAAAAAAGCACGATGATGTGAAAACGAGAAGAGACCAAAATTGAACTGAAATAGTTTAAATAAGTTCGCTGAAGTGGCATAAAAAATAAATAAAATAAAATCTAGAAAAAATAAAAACCCAGTAGTGATTACCTCCCTGGCAGTATGATTATGTCTGATTTTTGAAGCTCAAAGCGATACATTGTTGTGCATGAATATTTGGTGTTTTATATTGTAGGTCTGTAATTCTTAGGAATAACTCACTCTAGTAGATATGATAACGTTTGAAACACAAAATCATAAATTATAATATAATACATAATCATAACATTATTATAATAATAATAATAATACATTTTATTCAGTAATGTAATCAAATCAAAAACACAGAAATTTGCTCAGTCGCAGAATCGTCGCTGACGTAATTTTCATTGTCTGAATTTCCCCACTAATCGCTATCGCTCAATTCTGCAAGTGATTCTAATTCACTATTGCTGTTTTCTAGCTGGTCTAAAACCACCGTTGATGTCAAGGGACACTTTTTGAATGCCATGGACATTCTCAAGTTTCCAGGCAGAAAGACAGAAATAACAGTATATATATATATATATATATATATATATATATATATATATATATATATATATATATATATATATATATATAAAAACTGCAGGCAGGGCACTGGACAAAGCACTAAGGACAAAAGGGAAGTGAAATGTTTTGATACAGTAATGTAATCTTACAGATTACAGTGTATTGTGTGTGTTCTGTATTTTTCACTTTTTTGAATATGCCCCTGGGCTCCGCTCCCATACTGTACATCGCGTTGCTCGGAGGGAATGGAGCCCGTCACAGTGATGAATAGGGTGGAGGACACAGCCCATGGATACAGTGGGAGGACACTGTGATGCAATCCTGAGTGTGGCTCGGGGTTACCGCTTTTGGTAATGAGAATTCTCCCCGAGGAGGTTAAATACCACCAAAAGAAATTTATTTGTGTGAACAAAATGATAACAATTTCATTTGGGTACAGTGTTGCATGACTGTGCAACTGTTATTCAAAGTGTGATAGCGCTAAAAGCTGAAAATTGGCCTGGGCATGAGGGGGGTAAAAGTGCCCAATATTGAAGTGATAAAACCAGCCATTAGGTGGGGACAGAAATATATGTATGGAGATTTAGCTTAAGAAAAGGACCAGCTTTGATTATCTGTAAATATTAAATCTGTAAATTGACAACAAAAGCCTGCCTTCCTATTCTCAAGCATGCGCTAAAGCCAGAACCAGCAGCATTCCACAGCATCCCCTGTGATACTTCTTTATACAAGGATGGAGCATCCTACAGATCTCAATGGCAAGAAGACAGCATATTCAGCCTCTCAAAGTGAGGCTAGTCTCATTACCGTCCCCCAAAAAACAGTGACATCAAAAGTTGCAAGTGCCATATTTAACAAGAGGCCCATTTTTAGAGGCTAATTAGACTGCCCCTTACCACTGAGGTCTATAGGAGAGTCCAGCTACGCTTGTTGCATTGCAGTGATGGTGCCTGTTCAGTACGCTTAGGATAAGGACAGATGTACTTTGTAGAAAAAAAAACACAAGTTAGCCTTAGAATTATTTTTTAGAATATTTTTGTTACTGATATATGTGAAAATAGATGCGATTGTATATTTTTTGATGTATGACACACATGTAGATGATTTTGCATGCACATTGGAAAATATTCAAAATCTTTAATTTTATTAGGTTCTGCATAACCTAAATAAAATATTATTTGTGGTTTTTTGTACACTGTTCTAAAGCCCAAACACTTATATTTTGCATCAAATGGTTTTATTAGCTCCAAGCTTGTTCTAATCTCAAAAATCACCATTGCAAGACTTATGAATCTTAAAAAAGGGCAAGTATCCCCATGAGGCCTGTAAGAATTTTACAGCTTTGAAAGCAGATTTGAAAAATCCCTTGAGGAAGAATTTCATGTTTTGAATGCAAGCATATCAAGTGTAAGCCAGCCACACAGTTCATGTAACCTAACATGGCCTGTTTTGTTTCTTATGGTGTGTGTTCCACATATCACAGAAGCCAAGCTAAGGTACCAAGGAGGGGTATAATGGGATCAGAGAGAGCTAAAAGTGATAGATGCACATTAAACCTTGGTGGTAAATACAATATTATGTAAGAATCATTTAAAAAACCTCAGATCATGCTGCATACAGCTTTACACAAACCGCATAATATTACAACATTTATTACAACGTTTATTAAAGTAGCAGAGCACTTGATGGTTGCTGGTAGTCAAAACAACATCTTAGGTCTCTTACATGTTTTCTTAGTAGTGACACAAGGAACAAAACAAGGAACACAGCAGTGTGTTCACTCTAGCTGTACCCTAGCTCTACTCACCCAGCATGTAGGATTCTGCACAACTCTGCTACAGTTCAACTTCCTCGTGCTGTCACATCAGCTGACCATTGCTACAATAGAGCATCATTCATTCTTTTCATGTGTGTCCCCACATCCATCAGCTCCACATTATACACCCTGTTACTGATTGCTGCTTGCTCTAACCTGTCTGTTTCTTGGTTAAAGTAGCTGTAAAACTCAAAGAAAGATTACTGCCAGCCCCTCTGTTCTGTCAAGTCATACGACACTATGTACATGTTTGTATAAAACTATACATTGAAATACCTTGAGTTTGTTTCTGGCCTGCCATGTGACCTCCAGGTGCTCTCCTCCCCCGTTCTAAGGGCTACAGTAGGTGGGGCCGAGATCCCCCTCTATAGTCAGCCGAGGAGGTCACATGATCGCTGTGCTGTCCACCCAACCCCTCCCGCTGTAGTCCTTAGATTAGGGCAGAAGAGTGGCCGGAGGTCACATGATCGGCCAGAAACTAACTGAAATAAAAGGTATTTAGAGGCATCATTTTATACAAACATGTACACAGTGTAGTATGGCTTGATAGAAGAGAGGGGCTGGCAGTAATCTCTTTAACTTTACAGCCAGCTACTAATAGCTGCAGGAGGGGAGGGGTGGAGGAGATGGCTCACACCCACAGGAGCTGACAGGCAGGGAGGGAGAGGGAGAGAGGAGAAAAGCAGGATGATGGAGGCACGTAAACTAACCCCAGTGCCATGGATCAGCAGCCATGTTTATTGTGCTCAGCACACTAAGGGGAACGCAGAAACAGGCAAGATCAACCAGGTTTCTAACAGCATAGAAAGGGACAGATTAGACAGCACAAGTACTGTTCTATTTAAGCTTCTATAAGGGAACAGGGTCTTTTTTTGTTACAACTTTTTTAATTGTACAATTATCAAACATTATTATAATAAATGTGAGTACAAAATGTGCATTCTGAAAAAACAGGTGCAATCTTGCTCCACATTGTTAGACAATGAATTTAGGTGAAATCTCCACTAAACAGATGTAAATAATATTGTAATTATAAGTATATTTTAGCTAGGTAGGAATATACAGTATTTAGACCATAAAGTGTGTTTCAGCATCAAACCATTCCTAGCTTCCCTGTTAATGTTACTGGACATTTTCTTCCACTTCAAAAATCCGTGTGCTTTCATTTATCACATCTCACATGGGTTGTGAGATGTGATAAAGCAGCCCTCTATGAATTCTCCAATCAGCTTTTTCCCAATATACATTTGCCAGCTACAATGGCCAGTTAGGGAGCATTATAATAGCCACTGTACAGAAAGGAATTGTTACCAAGCTGTGAACTCTTTGTGTAGGGTCACACAAGCGGTCAGTGTGGTCAGATCTAAAGCTGAGAGATAAATTGTACATTGTATTGTAAATATGTTTGTGTGTAATTTGTAAATATCATGTAATCCACCATAATTATACTGTAATTACTGTGTGTAATTTGTATATATTATGCAACCCTATCAATAAATGTATATCAAACTAGTATATTTGTTCAAGTATCCTCAGATCTAGCTGTGTATAGGTGAATACTCCTTTAGCGATTAAATTGTATTCATATATACACGGATCAAGTTAACACTGATCCTGTAATTTCTTGCTGATTCTCCATCTTTCTGACCAAAAAGCTTTTTTGCTGATCAGAGGTTAGGTTCAACCAGTCAGAAAGAATACATAATGCAACTATGCACCACCATGAAAAAACACACGTGTGATTTTGTAAGTGCCAATATAGGCAAAATAACATCTTGGCCCTATTGAGAATACAGCCACAAATACTGCACATGACAGGAACTGTATTGGCACAAAATCATTTGAAACAGACAAACCTATAGGCACAAAAACCACCAGATGTGAAGAAGAACACACAAAAATGTTTACATGCCAAGGAAAACCACTAGATTTCATGCAGAAGACAAATATAGAGGTTGGTATAAATAGCTCAATCACAGTGTTTTCTGATGATACAAAGCTAAGCAGGGCAATAACTTTACAGATGTGGAAACCCTACAAGAGGATCTCAATAAAATAATGGGATGGGCAACTACATGGCAAATTAGGTTTAATGTTGAAAAATATAAAGTAATGCATTTGGGTGCTAAACATACGAACACAAGTTACTCGCTAGGCCTAGGGGGGGATCCAGGATGGAAAAAGATCCTAGTAGACAGGCTGAGCGATAGCATGCAATGCCAAGCTGCTGCAAGCAAAGCCAACAGAATATTAGCATGCATAAAAAAGGGTATATACTCCAGAGGTAAAATGATAATTCTCCCACTCTACAAGACTCTAAACTGGCCGCACCTAGAGTATGCCGCCCAGTTCTGGGCACCAGCCCTCAGGAAGGATGTACAGGAACTGGAGAGATTACAGAGAAGGATGACAAAGCTAATACAGTGGTCACATGCCTGATGAAAGGGTCTTGCTTGGCTCCGAAGCATTGCAATCTGCTGTAACAATGTGATCGCTGATTAAAGCTTTGGACCCATTCTGGAGATCTTTGGTGTGCTGGTGAGATTTTCTTGCTCAAAGTTAATAAAGGGACTGGAGGACCTCAGTTATTAAGAATGACTGCAAGCATTAAACTTATTCTCTCTGGAAAAAAGATGCTTAAGAGGAGATATAGCGATATACTGTACAAGTATCTTGATAGTAATTCTAGGATAGGAAAAAAACTTTTCAGTGGGAGGGAGTTTAAAAAGACACATGGGGATTCATGGAAATTGGAAGATAAGCTGTTTAACCTTAAACCGTGTTGAGGGTTCTTTACTGTCAGAGCGGTGAGGATGTGGAACTCCCTTCCACAAGCAGTGGCATCAGCAGGTGTTGCTAAAAAAAAACAAAAACTACTAGATGGGCATCTTACAATCGTACCTACAGGGATATGGGATTTATTATTGACATAAACACACACCCGTTGAACTAGATGGACTGGTGTCTTTATTCAACTGTGTCAACTATATAACTATGTAACACAAATCGCTAGGTGCCAGAGAGACTGTGGACACATAAACCGCATAAAGAAAAAAACAGGTTAGAGTATATTGTTACAAAAACATTTAGATCCTGGGGTGTAGTTCATAAGTTAGCTACATGCAAGCAGCATCGGCCAAACTTTTAAATATGGTAAGCAACACCTTGAGGGTAGGGATGCGTGAATTTGCGAGTTTCCAGTTGACCGTTATTTTGTTAAAAATCTGGAAATTTGGGTGAATTTTTGCCATTCAGTGGAATGTATTGAAGTCAATGAGGAAGAAGAAAATAATGGTATTTTTGGAATTTTTGATGAATTAATGCATTTTAAATGGCTGGGTTTAGTTAAACACCTTTACACTATCCTGCTCTTGTGCCCAAAAACCTAACCAGAATTCTAATGCCAAACCTAAAGCTGGGTACACACACGCCAAGTTTATTTTTTATTCAACCAGTGGGCTGAATGAAAAAAAAAAAAAAAAACTCACAGATTCCTGCATGTTCACAAGCATTGGTCGGGACCAAAAAATGTGCTGTATACCTACTTGAAAACATCACAATACCCTGCTTTAATACTCTCCTCAAGAGCACCATTAAAGCAGTGAGTTGGCTCTTGGAAGGAGTTATGCAAATATCAGATGTCTTGAAGAGAGGATGTTAATTAGCTAAGCTGAATTTGCATGAAGACCCCCCTTGAAATCCAATTAATGAAAGGGGTGGGCCAGGGATAAGCAGGCTGAAGAGGAAAGCAATAGATGTTACTAGACTTCTTTCAGCCTGGAAATGAGGCACACTCTGTTTATTATTTATTTATTACAGGTACTTATATAGCGCCATCTATTTATGCAGCACTTTACATATACATTATACATGCACATCAGTCCCTGCCCTCAAGGAGCTTACAACCTAACACACAGTCATACATACTAGGGCCAATTTAGACAGGATCAGATTAACCTACCGAGATATCTTTAGAGAGTGTGGGAGGAAACTGGAGTTCCCAGAATAAACCCACACAGGCACAGGGAGAACATGCAAACTCCAGGCAGATGGTGCCATGGTTGGGATTTGAACCATTGACCCTTTTTGCTGCTAGGTGGGATTGCTAACCACTACACCACTGTGCTGCCCAGACTTGCTGCAGCCTCTAATGCCCACTGTGAGAAGCTCACAGTGTGCAGTGAAATAAGACTAAGCCCCTGTACACACGGTCGGAGATTTCCACAACCAAATCCGTCGGATTTTGCCCATCGGATTTTGTCCGTTGGATCTTGTCTGAAACTGTTGCATACACACGGTCGGACAAAGTTGGCGAAAAAAATCAGATCTTTCAGAACGTGATGACGTAATTTCGTTATGATGGGACTACATTCAGGCTAGTAGCCAATAGCTTTGATGTAGGAATTTGATCTGAGCATGTGTGGCACTTGGTCCGATCAAAATTCTCTACACATGATCGGAGTATGTCCGATCGGCCCAGTTGGACGGGAGATATTTCCAACATGTTGGAAGATTGGGTCCGACGGATATTCCGACAGAATCAGTCCGATGCATACCACACACAGTCGGATTATCCGACGACACGGTCCGATAGGACACATTCCGACGGATTCTCCGACTGTGTGTACAAGGGCTAAGATTTTTTAGTACAGGGAGAAGCTTGTACGGGTTTGTATAACTGAAGGTAAGGCTGCAAAAATACATAATTAAGCCACGGCAACCATTATCAGGCAGTAACAGACTTTTTGCAATATTTTTTAATAAAAATGAAGGTGTCCATGCTACTTTCATAGTATACAGATTTTTTTATTTCTTTGCTTTAGATTGGGAAAAATCTTTGTACTGGGGTTGCCTTTAACACTTAAGTTGGCTGACTAACTCTTCAGAGCCCACACCACCATACCACAACCTAAGTCATTACAGTATGTTTTGCTGCCTTCATGTCCCCTTGCGGAGGTTTTTCTTAACTTCCAGTCTTTCTCCAAAGAAAGTGAAAACCCCTCTTAGCCCTTGTACAGACGGTCGGACATTCCGACAGAAAATGTCCGATCTGACCGTGTTGTCGGATAATACGACCATGTGTCGGCTCTATCGGACTGTTCCCATCGGAATATCCGACCGACAAAGTTTTAGAGCTGGGCTATAAAATATTCCAACAACATGATCCGATCAGACTTTGTCCAATCGTTTGTATAGAATTACAATCGGACAAAGTGCCACGCATGCTCAGATCAAATTCCTAGACCAAAGCTATTGGCTACTAGCCTGAACATAGTCCTGTCGTAACTAAATAACGTCATGACGTTACGAACGACCGGATTTTCCGACAACTTTGTCCGACCGCGTGTACGCAACACCAGACAAAATCTGACAGATTTTTTGTGGGAATGTCCGACCGTGTGTACAAGGGCTTAGACAGTTTTCACTAGAATATGTGTCTCCATTGGAAAATATTCCCTACTGTGTCTAAAATAGGGGATGTAAAGAAAATGGAAAGGCTTCATTTCAAAATGATGAGGGGTGAGAGGAACTAAGGAAAGCAAAATATAAGCAGATTAAACTTCAATTTGAAGGTTTTATATATCTGCCCGAGAAAAGAAAGTGGTTGCATACTTTCTCAGATCTGTAGAGGAACATCATTTGTAATGTTATGGCTGTCCCTCATTGAAGTTTGGAGTAAAAAGCTCATTTTGTTCCCAGCCTCAGAGTATAATGGCATGTATAAATAAATAAAAAATCCTGCTAGCATATGAAATTCAATTATGCTTTTATTGAGAATAACAAACCTCTGCTTTCCATGTTTGCCTATATTTTTTATATATATAATGTATTTATTTGGCACAGTAATCTTAAATTTTTAAAATATGAATGTTCCTTTGCACAATTAGCTAAAGTTAATTTACCATCTCAGTATGACAAATGCTATTTAGACACGCATTGGAGCTCAATTATACTCCAGGTTAAGTACACTACTAATGTGTTTTGAGGGAGCATTGAGAAACTTTAATAAGAAACCTTGCATAGAAAAAAGTTTCACGCTCCTTCAGATATGAGGCATTCTATGTGTAATAATATTTGGCAGCATAACATTTGCCATTCGTTTACTACACAAGGGTTTTGAGACTTAGAACAAATACAATGCAGCTAATATCCCACAGACAGAATACCAATAATTGCCTTTCTAAATGTCTGCTGCTAGAAGTAGAATGAATGATATTGCCTAAGACATTATTTGAGACAACTTTAATTAAAAACAAACAAACCACTACTAGCACAAACTGTATAATTACTGCCTCACTGGTTCTACTGCAACATTTACTTTTAGAATGCAATGAACACAGATTTTGATGTAAGATAGACATGAATTCTGAGTCTATTTAAGAGGGATTCTTTATATCCTGTACATTTTAGCTGTCATTTATTGACAGGTTTGCAAGAATGAAAAGTACATTAGACCTATTGTTCCTAGTAGGTTTAATTACAAACTGTCTGCTGAGAGCATGCATATTTATCTAAACCTAAGAATAAAAATTAAATATACTAGAGCTCATCAGTACTTATATATGGTGGCTGCAAGAGTTTACTGTTTACATTTACTGCAAGTAGGATGACCGGAAAACTGCAAGAAAATGGTATTCATAAGGATATTTTGTTAAATTAAAAAAAAAAAAAAGATCTGGGATTGATTCCTTCTCATATGTACAATCTTGAGGACACTTTGGAAGATTCTAATCATCCTTTTTATGCTCAAGAGAAAGTGCAGAAATGCTGTTCCTCTTATAAGCTAGCTCCTATAAACTATTCCCATTACTCTTCCAATTTTATGGCTAAATGGATGTATCATTTACTTGTGGTCAGCTACTTACTTATAACCTATAAGCTTTGATTAGTGATGAGCCAATCTGACCTGGGTTCAGTTCAAGCAGGGTTTGGTGAACTGAGCGTGATGGTGATTTTAAGATCTACAGTAGTACAGTTTATGACTGTTATATATGATATTTTGTATTATGTTTTGTTACAAGATATAACTGTACAATTAGACAAGTGTTATGTTTCGTAATCTTGGGAGCCTGAGATCGTCAGCCAAACACTTTGATGAAAGCAAAGCTGTATTTTATTGCTCAAAAGTAAAACAAAACCACGTTTGCAGAACAAGACAAAGCAGTCCAAACTACTGGTGCAAAAACACAAATGTTGGGCCCACTGCCCACAAAACATGTCCCTTAACAGGATTATATCCCTGCCTGCTTCAGGGGTCCCAAAGGCCAGGTCATCAGCAGCTTAGCCATATCTCAACCACAAGCGGACTGCTTGCTCCCAAGTGTGTTCTACAAGGTTTGTAGACTTTCCCACCCAAAGTCTCTCTGAGCATCTGAATTCCAGATCACAAATGAGGTCTTACCAATCCTGAGAGAACTGTAAATCAGTTTTCTCCTCTGCAACTGGACCACCCCTGAACCCGTTATTCTGGATGAGTGAAAGCCCCTGAGTACTCCAAAAATTACTTTAAACATCCACTTCAAGGGATCAAAATCCAAATGGGGGAAACATATCTACTTTCCAGGACCCATGTCTGGTATCCTGTACAGTTTATATGCTAGCTATTCTTCATTTCAGGTGTGGATCAGCCGAGGGAACATATCTCACATTTGGTGGAACTGTACTGGAATACAACCCCTCTGGTCACAAGTTTTTTCCATACACAGCAGTCTTTATGATAAGCCACTGGCACCCACCCCAGAGATACAGTAGCTTTATTATCCATGCTTCTCGGCTCAATAGCCTCCCAAAAATGCAACTTATTGCACTTTCTTGTCAGCCCCCAGGCAGCTAATCCCTCTATTTTGGAAAACAACTACCTCCCTCCCTTTGTCTTTATGGGTCTCCATGGTCATCGACATCATGTGTATGGAAGAGATGCTAGACCTAGACAATGACACATATGACAAATTTAAGCTTATTTGGATTGACTTTTCTACCTCAGACTCTGACAAATGTGCTGGCAGCCCCTGGCCAACATGGAAATACTTCCTGATTCCACTACACGGGTTTGCTCCCCCGAGGTTTGCTCAATACCCCTCTGATTCTCTCTCCTCTTGCTCTGCATCTGAACTTTTCACTCTTTTTTTCCTATCTTTTTTTACTTTTTCTCCTTTGCATTTTCACGCCTCCTCCCACCCAAATCCAAATGTTCTATTCCCCAACTCCAACACGCTCTACTTTGAGATGTAAGGTTTTAGCCTCTTAACCACTTCCAGACCGCCATGCGCCAATATACATCGGCTGTTTGAAAAGGGATATCTTTGTTATGGCAGAAGCTAGCTGCCATAACCCCAGTATCCTTTTCTTCAGCAGGCGGTCCGGTTTCTGATAATAATAGGATTTTTATAACAGCTTATCTGTAAAATCCTTTTCTAGGAGTATATCATGGGACACAGAGCACCATAGAAATCATGATGCGGGTATATAGGCATCTTCAGGTGATGGACACTGGTATACCCAATACAGGAAGTTCACTCCCTATATAACCCCTCCTCCTACCAGGAGTACATCAGTTTCTATAGCAAAGCAATATACCTAAACCCCAAAAAGAGGGAAGGGACCTCTGTCCCATGATGTTCTCCAAGAAAAGGTTTTTACAGGTAAGCCGTTATAAAAAATCCTATTTTCTTTATTGTACATCATGGGACACAGAGCACCATAGTAATCACTATGTGGGATGTCCCGTAGCAATGCTACTTGAGGGGAGGGAGACACAACCCGTAGGGCACCCCCAGACTTGAGGACTTATACTGCTGCCTTCATCAAACTGCACCCAAAGGCAATATCCTCATATCTCCTTACATCCACCAGATAAAACTTGGTGAATGTATGTACTGAAGATCAAGTTGCAGCCTTACAGATCTGAGCCATGGAGGCCTGGTGATGCACTGCCCAAGAAGCACTAACTGCCCTGGTAGAGTGCGCTTGACTTGACAAGGTGGAATATTACCCCTTAAATCATAAGTCTGAATTATAACTTGCCGAATCCACTTAGCGACAGTGGATTTCGATGCTGCCTTTCCTTTCTTTGGACCTTCTGGCAGTATAAATAAGACATCAGTCTTCCGGATCTAAGCAGTTGTCTTTAAATAGACTGACCGCTCTCACCACATCGAGATAATGTAGTGACTTCTCTTCCCTGGAACATGCTTTTGGAAAAAACGATGGCAGGATAATGTCTCAGTTCAGGTGGAAACCTGAGACCACTTTTGGAAAAAACGAGGGTGCAACACCACTGTCCTCATGAATAATCAAGTATGGCTCTTTACAAAAAAGAGTAGCCAATTCCAAAACCCTCCTTGCTGAGGATATAGTAACCAAGAACACTAACTTCCTTTTCACAAGGACTAAGGGAATATCTTCTATTGGTTCAAATGGCTGTTTTTGTAACACTGACAAAACTAAGTTCAAGTTCCAAGGGTACAAAGGAGGTGTGACTGGCAGATTAAGCCGCATCACCCCTTGCATGAAACCCTGGACTAAAGAATGTGCAGCAAGCAGTCTTTGAAATAAGACTGATAAAGCTGAGACTTGGCCCTTAATAGTAATCAAGGCCAACTTCAACTCTACCCCTAATTGTAGAAAGGCAAGAATTCTGCCTATGATATATCACCGAGGGTGCCAACCCTTGGATTCACACCAAGAAACCTAAGCCGTCCAGACTCTATAGTATATAGTTCTGAAAGCTGGTTTCCTTGCATTAATCAAGGTAGAGATAACTGACCTGGAAAGCCCACATTTCTTCAGAATGTGGGTTTCAATAGCCAAGCCCTTAAATTTAGCGGTCGTAAGGTAGGATCGAATATCGGCCCCTGTGAGAGTAGGTCTGGCTGTTGTGGAAGGGACTATGTATCCTCCACCACCTTCTTTATGATTTCTGCATACCAGGACCTTCTGGGCCACGCTGGGGCTACCAGAATTTTCTTTCCAGCTTGTTCCTGGAAAGAAGTCGTGGCAGCAACTGAATAGGGGAGAATGCATAAATCAGTGAGAACTGATCCTATGGGGTCACCAATGCATCTGTTCTGCATGCGAGTGGATCCCTTGTTCTGGACACAAAGTTCACTAACTTCATGTTGAATCTGGGCACCAGAAGATCTACGTCCAAAGTCCCCCATCTTTGGCTAACAACCCGAAAATGTCAGGGTGAAGAGACCATTCCCCCAGAAATAACTGCTGGTGACTCAGGTAGTCTGCCTGCCAATTCTCTACTCCCAGAATGAAGACTGTTTATAGGCAAGGAACATTCCTTTCTGGCCAAGTTAGAATATGGTTCACCTCTGTCTATGCTGCAAGACTCTTGGTGCCCCTTGGTGATTGATATAGGCCACAGCTGTGGCATTGTCGGATTGGATCCTGACAGGAAAATCAATCCTATAACCTGAAAGTCTAGGCCTTCAGAACCAGAAGCACTGCCCGAATCTCTAGGATGTTGATGGGCAAGGCTTTCTCGGTTCTTGACCACTGTCCTTGGACAGTTGTCTTCTCTAGCACTGCTCCCCAGCCTGAAAGGCTGACATCTGTCATTACCACCACCCAGGAACTGGGCATAGGGAACTGCTTCGAATGAAGCCACCACCTTTCCTAACAACCTCATGCAAAGGCGAATGGAGGGATCTCCTTTTGACCTGACCATCCGCACTAGCTCTCTTATGGAGTTGATCTTTTCAAGGCAAGAACACCCTTTCTGGACTGTATCTGTGATCAGACCCAAGTACTCCAGCCTTTTTAGTGGATTTAAGGAAGACTTCTCTAGGTTGAGAATCCAGCCTAGAGTTTCCAGGTAACTGGTCGTAATGCATACACTTTGCTCCAAAAGATCCACCGACTGGTCTATTAGCCATAGATCTTCTAGGTACACCAAGACTGTTATGCCCTGTGCCCTTAACCTGGCTAGAGGTGGGGCCAGCACTCTTGTTAACATCCGGGGAGCTGTACAAACTGAAAATGCTGTTCTACTTTGAACCGCAGAAACCTTTGATGAGCGGGAAATACAGGGACATGCAGGTATGCATCCCTGATGTCGATAGATGCCAGAAGTTCTCCTCCTTGTAGGATAGAAAACCACTGACCTAATCGACTCCATGCAAAAGGAGCATATCTACAGGAATTGATTTAGATTTTTAAGATCTAGAATGGGTTTGACAACTCCATTCAGTTTTGGTACCGTAAAGAGGTTTGAATTAAACCCCAAACCTTGCTCTTCTATGGGGATTTGTATGATTACCCCTTGAGCCATTAATTGGTCTAGTGCCTGAAATGGAGATGGTCTTTTCCTTGGATCTTTGGGAACGTTTGACCTCAGTAAATGAGATGGTGGAATGTCCCGAAATTCTAGTTTGTACCCCAGAGTTACCGGGGAGATGACCCATCTGTCCTGAATTTCCTCTTGCCAGACTTTTGAAAACTGCTTAAGACTTCCTCCCCACCGTGGGGAGCGCCTCTTCATAATAAGGCTTTAGACTTTTTTTTGCAGGTTTCCGGCCCCAGGACTTCTTTTGAGCCTGGGCCTGACCCTGAGGTTTTCCTCTAGAGCCTCTAGGTGGAGTCCGTCGCCGCTGCCTAGAGGCAGAAGCTCCTGGTGCAGGAGAAAGAGTCCGCTTAAATGAAGGGTGTTTATACTTTCTGACTGGCAAAAGAGTACTTTTCCCACTGGAAATAGTTTGGATGTATTTGTCCAAATCATCCCCAAATAGCCAATCCCCATGAAAAGGAAAACCACAGGATGCTACGCATGTGTACTAGCACAAGCGCAAGGTGGGACGCCCGGTGAATATAATCTTTAATGGGGTCTATAGCAAAACATAATGCTTTTGGTAGTGCGGCCAAATCCTGGGCTTGTCGTGCAGGAACCTCTTTAAAGGCCTGTCTAAATTGGTCCTTTAAGGATTGATAAATGCCTATTGCAGCGACTGCAGGCTGAGTAACGGCAACTGCCAAAGCAAAAGAGGACTTTAACAGGAATTCCATCCTTTTATCTGTTGGATCCTTAAGCATTTGTGCACTGTCTACTGGACAAGTTAGACTTTTATTCACGCTGGAAATCACAGCATCAACTGCTGGTACATTCCATTTTTTGTTGAATTTCTCCTCCATGGGATAGAGAACTGAGAATCTCTTTGGAGGGAGAAAATGCTTATGCGGGTGATATGATTCCATTCAGCATAAATAAGCTGTTTTAGTTATGCGTGGATAGGAAACGCATGCAAAGGCTGTAAAAGTTTTAAGGAACCCAAGGAAGAAACTGAACTTTCAGCAGACTCCGTTAGGGGTAGCATGAAAGTAGAACTAACCATCTTCGTAAGAGATTGTATCAGCAACTTCTCAGATTGCGAGGCTGAATACGGTTCATCTACCGTTGTTTCCTCCACAGAGGAGTCATCGGTTTGCCTATTTTCCTGATTGCCTGAGGGTAACACTTCATCCTGTACCTACTGTTCCCCTTGCAAAGGGTCTAAGGTGGGGGAGGGGGATTAAACATGCTTCCTATCCATTTGAATGGAGGATGCAATTAAAGCCGCTAATCTTCCTTCGTGGCCCTGCAGGGCGGAGGAAAATGCATTTTCAGTCACGTATACAGCGGCTGAGAGAGGCAGCTGCACCACCAATTTATTCCAATGACTCACCCTGGCTTGCCATAATTGGTATTTCAGGCGAGGATGACAGTGTGGAGACACAACTGGAGTTCCTAGCACCTGGGGGTGAAACCTTTGGTACCTTTTTGGTTTTTGTGGTATCTTTTTGGTTTTTGTGGTATCTTTTTTGGTACGCATAGTCCTAAGCACAAAAGCAGAGGCACTATTTACTTGCACTAATTGCTGAACATAGTCTGACAGTATAATGCCGCTATATAAGTTCAGCCTAGCGCTAGGAAAAATGTCCTTCCCGTATTATGAATGCCACTTGCACCCCTTAGGTGCCCCACTGCTCCTGTGTCCCAAGTGTAGGCTGCTTGCTCCCCCTCACTATCAGCCAAGAAGAGACTGCTCCAGCTGATCCTTAAGCCTGTGCTTGTGTCGTGCGTCCTCGTGGATGCTCACGGCACAGCGCCTAGGCCCCCGCCCCTCCTTTTTCATTTGAAAATTTTCCCACGTGGGCGGCTTTCAGGTCCGCAGACCCAACACAAGGGGGAGGGGCAGAGCCCAAGGACCTAAGCAGGCAGAGGAAAAAACACATGGAGCAAAACTCGGGACCTCTGCACCCCCTTAGAGGAGGGGTATTGCAAGGGGGGTGCAACAGCTACTGATTCCCTAACCCTTCTGGTCCCTCCAGGGGAGAGAAAAACATGGCAGATCTTACCTTAAGAGGAATCCCCCTGTGCAAGCTGCTTCGGCCACACACAGACTGACACTGAGCTGAAGTGAAGACAACAGATTAAGGTATGTGCATACATTCCCTCTAGTGCATACTTAAGGCATGACAACTTTTTTCCATAAAAAAGAAAACCTTAGGTGAACTTTTTAGTTCCTAGATTTCTTACCTTACCTTATCCCTGCCACAGGATTTGCTGATTTAAGAGACAGATCCAACCTTCACCCAACACGGCGGGCTGCGTTTAGCAAACCTTCAAGGACCGTGTCCCTTTTTATCAGGGCTCCACTCCTACTGCCCCCTGCAGTCACATCAAGGTGGTTTTTTAGTTGAGCCACCAGCCACTGGGCGGTCGCTTTGCCCGCCTCATGCTGGGGTTAAATTTGGGGTATGTATGCATTCCTCTGGATTTGATGTTGATATCTCATCTGGTGTGGGGGTGGGGTCTGGGAGTTTTTTTGACTGTGTCCACCAGATAAATTTTACCTATAGAAGCCATGCAATATTTAACCCAAACAAATTCACTTACTGCATTTTGTTTTTTTCTCTCTTTTGTGTTTTGTAGTAACTCATTTTACATTACCGGTTAAGTCCCATTTCCCCTGAGGAAGCCATTGAAATGGTGAAACATGTAGGGAAGATTTGACCCAACAGCACATCAAGGCCACCATCATTCTGGCCCTACATAGTATATCTGTTGTGCTCCCTGTATTTTAATAACCTTTTTTCTATGTATTTGAGTGTATCATTTTCTGTTTAATTATGTTGTAATAAAATCGTTTTATATTATAATTCTTATCTTTCTGAGTATTTGGCACCATAATAATCCCTCCTTTCCCAACTATTTGCCTTTAAAAGAACAGTGTAAAAATAAATAAAGGTAAAATTAAAAAAAAAATGTTTTAAATGCGCCCCATCCTTCCGAGCTTGCGTGCAGAAGCAAACACATACGTGAGTAGAGCCTGCATATGAAATTGGTGTTCAAACCACACACGTGAGGTATCGTCGAGATCTGTAGTGTGAAAGAAATAATTCTAGCCCTAGACCTCCTCTGTAACTCAAAACATGCAACCTGTTTAAGGGTAAAAGTTTGTCGCCATTCCACGAGTGGGCGTAATTTTGAAGCATGACATGTTGGGTATCAGTTTACTCTGCGTAACTTTCACAATATAAAAAAAATTGGGCTAACTTTACTGTTGTCCTAATTTTGTATTCAGAAAAGTAATTTTTTCCAAAAAAAATGCACTTCTAAGACCGCTGTGCAAATACGGTATGACAAAAAGTATTGCAATGACTGCCATTTTATTCTCTAGGGTGTTAGAACCCCCAAACATTATAAATTTTTAGCAAAAAATCTCAGAAAGAGGCTCAGTCCTTAAGTGGTTAATATTACAAGCTAATTACATACCACATGGTACTTCACCTAGGCTTATGTTTCGGCATACATTAGATGCGTGCATGATATTGTACAATTTCCTGTAATGAACATTTGGTAATCGACTATGTTCTTGTATTTTGTTATATATAATAAAAATATATTTCACTTTAATCACAGCATAGGTCAGCAGGTGGTATGTGCCAGCATGTACCTGGAATGCCAGAAACAGCAAGTGGTTAAAGTACCTGACTGATATAGATAGCCTGTCCTGGTATTTATTTTTGAACATATTTACATTATGACCTGGTGAGGTGCCTGCAAATGTCTTTACTGTGGTCATATATTGACAATTTTTACAACAAGCACTTCACACTAGAATTGTTTTTAGACCAAACGGTATTAATGTCAGGAAAACACATTCTATTCCCCATTTTTCTGATTCTCCTTTAGAAAGGCTTTTTTACTCTATACCAAATATTCTCACAGTGAACTTCTGTGAATCGCTGTATTTTTCCCATGTTTGTAATGCAGAATAATGAAAATAATGTATATTTCTATGCTACTGTTATGGAGTTACAGTTGGACTGCAAAATTACTCTGATTGTTTAAAGTAGGCAAATTATATGCAGTAAATTATCTGTCATTGCAATAATACAGGTTCCCTTGTCCCCCTGTAATATTGTTTTATTACCCATTGATTCTGTCAATGGATCTATTTGTTCACTTCCTGTAATAGGGTGAGGGGGTCAATTGTTCCTCAATGAAATTGTGCAGCAGTATTGTCACTCTGTAGACACTGTAGTCTTAGATGGACATGAAGTTTCAAATGGAATTTATGAAAAAGACAAAACATATTTTATACCTGTATATAAAAATAATTAAAAATGTGCCTTCCCTGGATTAATCTCCAGGTCCCAACAATTATGTTGATGATCTGGACGACTTTTGCATTTACTTTACAAGAAAGAAATGTTCACATTAGTGAATATAGTGTCATTCCAATTTTTTGTGATTACCAAACCTGTGAAAAAGTGCTAATTTTACTTCATCAACTTGACTTAATGTTATCCAAATGGTACTCTGCTACATGTGTCGCAATGTAACATCCGAAAGGGAATAAAGCTCTCCTGAAGTAAAACATGTATTTTCCTTTTGAGCTTTACCATTCTTCCATGTTACATACAAGATATCATTTTAATCAGCAGACTTTGTTGGTTATAGTTTGGGGTAAATATCTTGGGGTGCACAAATTATATAAATGCTACAGTAAAAAAAAAAAAAAAAAATTACAGGGCAATGCTTTTTTAAAAAAAAATGCTATATATTCCAAATACAAACCAATAAAAAAAGAGTCTCAAGAGGGTAAAGTCTTTCTAAACAATTACCTAAAAAAATGTCCATAAAGGCCTGTTTTCATACACTTCCTGTTAAAGGGTGAAAGTGATCTGTCACCCAAATGTTCTCCTGCATTGTCAGCCTGTCACATGCGATTCCAAAGGAGACTATAAGCAGCTGTGATGACATACATTGTGCTAGCATGGTCTGATTTTTTAACCCTAAGCTAGCTTTGAATAAATACAGATGCCACTGAAGCTGCTGCATATAGAGAAATGGATGCCAAATGTTCAGGATTAGCTAGGACAGTCCCACATCTTGGATCTCAGTCATGATAATGCTTTGTACCAGGCAATGTCCTGGGATCACAGTGTCACTCGTATTTGAGTTAGTCTGCATGCTCAGTAACTCAATAAATGCATTCATTATAATGACTAGGGGCAGTCTCTGTATAATTTAAGAAGGGGTTTTGATGGCTCATTCCAGTAAAGAGGTTGAGTCTGGGCAGGGGTTCCAAATCACTGTGCAAGCCTGAAGCAGATTGTGGGCATGGTTAACTGTTTAGCAAAAGCTGTAAATTAGTTTTGGAGTCTCCAAACTTTCTGAACAAAAGACCAGTTTATTGTCCTTCAGACTTTAGGGGGGCCAGATTGTGGCCAATGGGAAAAAAACAACGCCCTATCTTTGGTGTCAGTAGGAGGAATAGTGCCCTATCGTTGGTGTCACTGGGAGGAATTGTGCATCATCATTGATTGTCATTGGGCTCAATTGTTGGTGTCACTGGAAGGCATTGTGCCCCAATCATTGGTGTTATTGGGCCCAATTTTTGGTGTCATTGGGAGGAATTGGGCCCCTTCATTGGGGTTGGTGAGGCAATTATGTCCCATTGTGGGTTTAAGTGGATGAAACTGTGCCCCAAGGCCAGGAGAAACAAGCAAAGAACTGTATCTGGCCCCCGGGCAGCAGTTTGGCTAAGAGAGGAGATAAACTTCCAAGAAACATGTTTCCAAGCTACAAGATCCAATGATCATGCAGTGGAGGAAGAGGTTGACTAACAGAGTAAAAGGTGAGTGACCAGTGGAGACGAGTGTGAACTTCAGCACTGGAGTGTGCCCTACATACTGGACCTAGAGTTTCACCTTCCCTCTACACCAACGCTGGTGGCTACAGCGGTTGTTCCTAGCTTATGATGCATATGATGCCTCCCTTCTTAATATTACTGCAGAGGGATCCCAATATGCGAGTGCATTACTTTTTAATACTTTCATTAAAGTTTTAGATATGTCATTGTCTTTGATTTCCTTTGCAGATAACTTTATTCACAGTTTGATTTTAGGGACAGAGTGGCTTAAGAAAATACACAATATCTTTTTAGATAATGCTAGCAAGTCAAATATTAAGTATACATCACCTGAAGATCAGAATGGAGAGTCCATTTTGGTTTGCTGAATTCAAAGACCACCCAAGTGTACAGTGTATTTTTAATCTGTAGAATAAAATGAAAAAAATATTTAAAATAGGTGTACATATGAAACAGTTGCAAAATCTATTGTATTCTAAAGTTAGTGTTTTGGACATCGCATTAAATTGCAATTATAATTATGTTAATATTTTAGGAAAGCTGTAGTCCAAAAAACTCTAAATAGCTTAAAAGCATAACTGTGAGAAGCAGGTGAACACTTTTATGAGTTTGTTTTAAAGCTGAACTCCGGGATAGCAAATATTGTCTAAACACAAGAGGTTTTGTGTATTCTTACTCGATTTTTGGTGTACTTTTTGGATTTCTTCTAAATCTGTGGAGTAATCAAATGTTAAACTTTGCCTCTGTGCAAGAGCTTCCTGTAATAAAGACGTGTCACTGCTGCTCTCTCTCCTTGTGCAGTGACTGGTCCTGTATCCAGCCCCTTTTGTAGTCTTCATTAAGCTTGCAGTGGATGTAACCTGCCAGGGTCTGCCCTGCACTGGAAAAGTTCAGTTAAGCACATTGATGATGTCACTGATACTTTTACAAGTCAACATCTGTGTTTGCAAAGGCATTTGAAGCACACAAAGTGGGTGGGCTAGTAAGGAATATATTTATTAAATGTTTTTGTGCCTGGAGATCAGCTTTAAGTATGTAGAACAGTGATGGTGAACCTTGGCACCCCAGATGTTTTGTAACTACATTTCCCATGATGCTCTGGCACGCTGCAGTGTAGTGGAGCATCATGGGAAATGTAGTTCCAAAACATCTGGGGTGCCAAGGTTCGTAATCACTGATGTAGAATGTGAAGTATAAACAAAACAGCAGCAACAACGCTATTATTTTATTGTAAAAGTTTAAACTTAGATACTAAGCACTATAAGGTACCACACTGTATGTTACTTGTTATAGCAGGCCCCTCAACAATTTATCAGTGTACCCCCCAAAATAATTTTCTGAAAATCAGCCTTCCATAGATTTAGCCATTTCCATGTGCGACAGGCACTCATAGTTTAGGTCATTTTGGGGACTCTAGGAAAGCTGACGCTCATTGTACAAATCATTACATTATCATACACGGTGACAGCTTTGGATAAATATACCTAACATGATGGGTCTTGTTAACCTTTTTGCGTATAGTTATTATTCACATTATTCAACTGACATTTATACCAGAGTGAGTATTGTAAGTTCTAGTTGATGTTCAGCAATGATGACAAAATTATGCAGATGTCAAATAGAGGCCTTTTCTAATAATGAATACTATGTTGCTATAGCAAAATTATCATGAATATACATTTTTGCAGTAAGCAGATCATCCCCTAATCTTTCATTTACCATTAAGTGTCTAATAGCTATTTTAACTCCATGGCAGCTTAATGACACAATGCACTTTTAGTAGTATTATCTTCAACCCTGGCATTTTCAAGAAAATGTATATTCTTTTAATTTTTTTTTTTTTTTAATAAACACAGCTTGATATGAATATAACTCACTGAAAATACACAATACTTTCTCTATAAGTGACAGTGAGTGTGCTATGACCACAGTTGGTCATTTCACTATTGACCGTCAGGCATTACATTTTGCCATGACAGTCCACTTGCATATGATAAGTTCTTGATTATCTGGCAGGCATTACAATGTTCCAAGCTTTATTTGGAAATGCGATAACAGAGAAATTCAAACAAAAAAGTTAAAGTGTTACTAAACCCAGGACCTTGCATTTACTTTATCTGGTTTCCCACAGTACACAGAACATGGAAATGCAATTATTTTAGCAAGCATAAACTGCTAAATACTTTCTCATTAGCAGTATATATCAGTCTTGTGACTTCTATCAGTGTCTGGTTAAAGCTTGTAGAAGTTTTCATACTGCATTGAGCTTTCCTATCAGGATGCTTGACCCCTGACCCTCTGTCTGGACAGTGCTGATTGGCTCTGTGCTGATCACATGCACTCTCCCAAGAAAAAAAAAAGCAATACACACCAAACTGAGCAAGTGCAGCCTGACTCCAGTAACCAGTACAGGACCAAACAGCCTTTTTACACAATGCAGAGGATTAACCCCTTAGGGTTGAAAACAAGCATGCTTTATTGCATATACAGACAGGTTTTACTGTTGTGGGTTTAATAACACTTTAGGATGAGAAAACTCAAGACTAGAAATTTCACCCATGCAGATATATGCAAATTATCAGCTGCGTTGCCACTCAGACCTCTAGACTTCATCCAATTTGAGATGTTTAAGAGAAAGTATCTCTTTATACTAGAAAGTAGGGACCATCATGCTAGTTCAATAGTTTAAGAGAGAAAAAGGTACCCCTGTCCAAATGTACCAAATCAATGCAACAGATATAGCAAAATAGCTGTAAGTATGTGACCTTGTGCTACCGTAATACTATTATAAATGCTTTTAAACATCAGATGTGTGCATTAGAAATGTAGCCCAAAAGGGGTCCTTACCTCTAAACACTACTCTAAATTCCTCTGGACATCTAAAGCCTCTTTAATTACCTTCTGTATTTTTTCAAAACACCAGAGTGGAAAAGGAGTCACATGCTCATTAGCATGAGTCTACTGAAAGGAGACTGTGGGATTGATTTACTAAAACTGTAGCATGTAAAGTCTGGTGCACTTGTTAATGGTAGCCAGCTTCTGACTTCAGATTATTCAATTAAGCTTTAACAAAAAAAAAATAATAATAAAATGGCTAGCTGATTTCTATGCAGAGCTGCACTAGATTTTGCACTCTCAATTTTTAGTAAATCAACCCCACAATCCCATCCAATAACTTATCATATATCTGCTTATTACTATTAACAGAAGAGTTTTTTTATTTAGAACTAGTGATATGGACTGGTTCGTGGATTGGTCAGGCAAACTGGCCAATCCATTTTTCACACAGAGTATGTGGGAGTATACATTAATATACACCACCTTAATTTCTTGGCATTCAAATCTTTTAGTGGTTGAAAATGAAAGGATTTTACAAAGGTTGAGGATTAGACATCGGATTCTGGTTACTCAATAATCAGATTGCTCTTCCAGTCTAGAAAAAAGGCTCCAGGAATTTAATTTATACTAAATGTTCAGAATTCAATATTCCCCTTAAAACTGAAGTCAAATTTTGCATTTTGTTTTGAATATATATATATATATATATATATATATATATATATATATATATATACATATATACACACACACTCACACACACACACACACACACACACTCTGACACTGGGTTTGATTTAATGGAAAAGTAAAAAGTCCTAGAAGTTGCACATCTCTGCAAAACCCCATAAGAAGGTGTATGACAGCCTCAGCCCGGGCTCCAACCAGGTCACGTCTCCAATGAGTTTCACTCCCCCCACGGAGCTTAGTCATGGGTTTTATTTACTAAAACTGGAGAGTGTAACATCTGGTGCTGCCCTGCAGCTTCCTTTTTTTTTTTTTTTTTTGTGAAAGCTTAATTGAACAAGCTAAAGTTGAAAGCTGATTGGCTACCATGCAAAGCTGCACTAGATTTTTCATTCTCCAGTTTTTGTAAATCAACCCCACTGCTACGTACAAAAATGTTGGTCTCTCAATTATCTACGTATGATGTAATTTAGCAGTATGTACCCACCATACAGTATGAAAAATATCTTTAATTGGCTGCTTTAATTATCTGATGCTACATTTAAAATTATAAATTCACCTACAGTATTTGTCACGTTTACCAACTGTTAAACTCCAGTCTCATATAAGTAGGTGTCAAACATCGTAAAAAAAAAAAAAAATTCTCTGGAAAATTTGACATGCTCAGTGCCTCCTCAAATTAAAATGGTTATGATTAGTAAGTAGTTGGGATTTTTTGGCTTAGTTATTTGTGTTGCTTAAGCAACTTTGGGAATCAGTTTAGCACCATGATATGGCAGTAAACCAGTGATAGGAGTAGGTAGTGAACCAACCTTTGCAATTAGAATTATATTAGCTTCTGTTACACTGTATAGCCTGAATTGAGCTCCAGTTTTTCAATAGCAAAATCTGTATGCCAGTATACCAGCCATAATCTAGTTCATTTTTGTGTGTACTCTTGTGCTATAAAACACAACTAAAGCTTTTATTTCCCTTGGCTATTTTTTGCAGTCTTATGCCGCGTACACACGAGCGTACTGTATGGCGTACTTAGTCCGTCGAAACACATTTCAGCGGACAATCCGCTCGTGTGTGGGCTTCAGCTGACTTTTTCAGCGTGCAGTCCGGCGTACTAAGAATTTCGGATTTTTCAAAATTCTGTCCGTCGTACTTTGGTTTCAGCGGACAATCCGCTCATCAGTATGCTAGTTCAACGGACTAAGAATGGCGCATGCCCAGAAAGGATTTACACGGTAGAAGGGTGCTTTGCTGTGTCTTGGACTTCCTATTTCTAGTCCCGTCGTACGTGCTGTACACGTCATCGCGCAAGCTTTCGACGGACTGTTTGTGCATCCGTGTGTGGTCAAGTCCGTTCAGTCGAAAGTACGACGGACTGTCCGTCGGATTGTATGACGAAGTACGCCATACAGTCCGCTCGTGTGTACGCGGCATCACTACACCACTCGGTCTCTCCTGTAGCATTTTGCTAAATCTGTGTTTCACTATTGTAGCATGTTGTTCTATAAGCTGGGCATTGTTTCAACTTGTATACTTATCTAAGTTTTGTAAAGTTAATCCATCCATCCATACCACCTTTGGGTCCAGTATGCATTTTAAAGGGGAAACCCCATGCCAAATAAAAAAAATAGAAAATGTTGTGGTGCCCCCCAAAATCTATTCCATACCCTTATGAGAGCATGCAGCCTGGCAGGCCAGGAAAGAGGGGGAATGAGTGTGCACCCCCCCCCTCCTGAACCATACCAGGTGACATGCCCTTAACATGGAGGGGTGCTTTTGGCCACTAGTGTTAACTTAATGCAAGTTTTCACTACTAAAATACTGCATCACTTCACAAAATAGTGATTGGCGTATTTTA
Source organism: Lithobates pipiens (assembly GCF_037356315.1). Taxonomy (NCBI): domain Eukaryota; kingdom Metazoa; phylum Chordata; class Amphibia; order Anura; family Ranidae; genus Lithobates; species Lithobates pipiens. The sequence continues at coordinate 321,787,817 of NW_027507758.1, read as the reverse complement.
GTAGCTTTAATAATAATAATTTATTTATTTTTTGAAATGCTGCGCAGTATAATAATGCATACCGGGTTGCGGTAAGATACCACTTTGTAAATGGAGCACATTTTCAATTAAGGTGGACCAGGCTAGATTGAATAAATCATTTTTAGTGGTCTCTGTTATTCCGAAAGTTGGCATGGATTTGTTTAATGCAAGATAAGACATCATTTAAGAAAGGAATTCTTCTAATCCAATGACTTAAAGTGGAAGTTCCACTTTTAGGCCTCTAACTCCATTCTTTTTCAACTTTTCATCCAAGTGGAAGTGCAGCCTCTTGGGACACGTCACAGGTCACAGGAGGTTGTAGCACTGTTCAGTGTGCAGCATGGCTTGAAAATGCACAGTGGGGAGCTGGCTGTGAAGACACTAGAAGTCACAGCAGGCTTCCCAGAATTAGCAAGCTGGTGCTTGGGACCTGAAGACTGGCAAAGAATTGACCCGAGTAAGAACAGAGCTGAATCCCTGGACAGGTAAGTGTACCTTTTTTTTTAAGTCAGCAGGTACAATATTTGTATATGTTGACTTAATATTTTTTATTTTATGGGTGGGGAGGGGGGTGCTAAAGGACCTCTTTAACCCTTTCATGACTAAGCCTATTTTTGGCATTTGGTGTTTACAAGTTAACATCCATATTTTTTGCTAGAAAACTACTTGGAACCCCCAAACATTATATATATTTTTTAGCAGAGACTCTAGAGTATAAAACGGCGATTGTTGCAATATTTTATGTCACACGGTATTTGTGTAGCGGTGTTTTAAACGCAACTTTTTGGGAAAAGGGACACTTTCATGAATTAAAAAAAAAAAAAAAAACAGTAAAATTAGCCCAATTTTTTTGCATAATGTGAAAGATAATGTTACGCCGAGTAAATAGATACCAAACATGTCACACTTTATAATCGCACACACTTGTAGATTGACGAGAAAGTACGGTACCTAAAAATCTCAATAGGCGACACTTTAAAAATTTTTTATTGTTACCAGGTTAGCGTTACAGAGGAGGTCTAGTGCTAGAATTATTGCTCTCGCTCTGACGATCGTGGCGATACCTCACATGTGTGATTTGAACACCATTTACATACGCGGGCGCGACTTCCGTATGCGTTTTCTCTGCTTCGCGAGCTCACGGGACGGCGGGCGCTTTAACATTTTTATTTTTTTATTTTTTTTTATTTATTTTAAAATGACTAAATTGTTTAAAAAAAAAAATGTATCACTTTTATTGCTGTCACAAGGAATGTAAACATCCCTTGTGACAGTAATAGGTGGTGACAGGTACTCTTTATGGAGGGATCGGGGGTCTAAAAGACCCCCCACCCCTCCTTTACACTTCAATGTATTCAGATCGCCGAAAACGGCAATTCTGAATACCGTATATTTTTTTTAAACCGGCGCCATTGGCAGCCGAGTAAACGGGAAGTGACGTCATGATGTCGCTTCCGTGTTTACTATGAGGAGACTGGAACAAAGCCGATTACAGCTTCATTCCAGTTCCTCCCCAGCGGCCGGAGGCATCGCACATGGAATCGGTGCTCCCGATCGAACGGGTAACAGCAGCGGGAGGCGGAGGGAGGGGGCGTCCCCTCCCGCTCCTCCGGCATAACAGCCGAGCGGCTTTTAGCTGCATCGGTTGTTATGGCTGAAAAGCCGATCGCCTGCTGAAGAAAACGGTACTGGGATGATGCCTGCAGGTGCGGGCATCATCCCGGTATACCCCCGGAAGCCGAGCACGCAGATCTGCGTACGCTCGGCGGGAAGGGGTTAAACTGGGTTTGCTAAATCATTGTTTTTTTTAAGATGCAATGTTTCTGAGCACCTGAATCCTATCAATTCCACAGGCTGTTTCCAAAGATAGCATTCATTTTTCCCCAGATAGCAAAATACATAGGTATGATTCAGGCAGCACATAATGAAGTAGCACTAGACATGTGCAATTCGTTTCATACTGAATCAAAATGTAACTAATACAAAAGAAATTATATTGAAAATAATGAACTGATTCGGAATAATTTGTTAATTTGTTAAAAGGTCTAATGAAACTGTAAATCTTACAGCCCAATCAGCTGATTAATTTTGTGGTAGAGGTTGGATTACTAATACTGGCAAAGTGCATTCCTGAGAACTGAGTGGGACGGGGGTTGTATTTTAGCAGAGGAGATAGTTAAATAGATAAAGTTTTGAGAAGCAGTAGAAGAGACAATGTCATTGTGTGTGTGTGTGTGTGTGTGTATGTGTGTTAATGGATTCAATAAACAAACGACTTTCAGAATTACAATTTATTATCACAATATATATATATATATATATATATATATATATATATATATATATATATATATATATATATATATATATATATATATATATATACACATAATTAACTAATTATCCAAAAACGAAACAATAAAACAAATTGATTCGTTATAACGAATATCTATACTCTACAGAAATAAGGGTTATCCAAAAAGGAATTAAAGTAACATAATGAATATAACAGAACGAAATGATGTATTTTACAAATGAAAACCAAACAAAAAAACTAAAGTCTAGTAGCCACAACTTCTACAGTGCTCAATCTGCAAAAATTAAAACAATATGAGTGGCAATATACACATACCTCCTATACAATCGTAACTAAAACACAGGTAATAACTTACACTTTGGAATCCTTTGTTTCCGATTTTACATTAAAGTTGCAAGTACATAAACACTCCTACTATATCTGCTAACTTGTATGCAAAACCTAAACTAGGTAACAAACGAACAAGCTGATCAGAAAGGTCTTTTCAAAAACTGACAAAAAAAAAAATATAAAGTTGACAATATCTAAGAAACTAGAGCTGATGCAGCCTAACCAATGTCGTTTTCTGAATTTTTTTGGACTATATTTATTATATATTTATTATATACCAAGCCATGTGTGTTACAATATGTATATTTCTAGGTCTTTTGGTATTTACCAATTGCTGTTGTAAAACTTCAGTAGATATACCCCTTTTCCAACTTCTTTAGTTTTTGCTGAGGTTTTCAGAGGATTTCAAAGGATTTAGACCATCTCCAATTCTGTCAGTCATCCTTTTCTATACATGAAAATTCTCTTTCTAGCAAAGCACTGTGTGCTGATTGCAAATATATGCGTGGAATAAATAAATAATAGTGCTGCAACCACTTGTTTTGGAGATCTCGCTCTCTCTCTCCACATACATACATACATACATACACTCTATGTATATGTACACATATAATATATGTATATGAAATATATAATATGCAGTGGGTATAGAAGAGAATCACCCCCCTTTAATATAATCACATTTTGTTGCTTTGCAGACTGAAGTTAAGTCAGTTTTTTTTATCCAACTGTATTTTTATGCAACTTATAACATTCAAGTGAAATATATTACACGTATAAGTCTGAAAGAAAAAAAATGTAAAGAAACAGAAACATTGAGTTGGAAAATGGCTCCCCCTCCTAAAAATTACTCACCTGTGGCCATTTTGAGTAACTCAACATGAAACAAGCTTTCCTGGAGCATCTCAGTCCCAGGTAGTGCAACTGAAGCAAACAATCAACTATGGGTGGCAAAGCACTGTCACCGGGATCTCAGGGATAACGTTGTGGGCATGCACAAGTCAGGAGATGGATACAACAAATGTTGAAGGCTTTATTAATGCCTAGATGCACAGATAAGTCAATTATTAAAAAGTGGAAGGTATTTGGTACAACACAGACCCTCTCTAGATCAGGACATGGCTCCAAACTGGATGAATGAGCCAGGAGAAAACTGGTCAGGAGGCTACCAAGAGCCCTACAGCAACTCTGAAGCAGTTGCAGGAATTTATGACAAAATAGTCATTGGGGTTGATTTACTAAAGGTCAGTAGACTGTATACTTTGAAAAGTGCAGTTGCATCATCATCGCAGCTCCGGCCAGTCACAGCGCCAGAGCCGCGATGATGTCACTCCCTCGCATGCACGCTGGTGCCACCACTAACTGCATGATCACCGCGCATGCACTGCAGACATTGGTGATGCTATTCCTGTAAATATTTCCTAAACCTTTTAGGTTTGGGAGATATTTCTTGCACCTACAGGTAAGCCTTAATCTGGGCTTACATGTAGGTTAAAGCGGGAGTCCACCGGGACTCCGCGTTTTTTTTTTTTTTTTAAAAGCCAGCAGCTACAAATACTGCAGCTGCTGACTTTTAAAACAGTGACACTTACCTGTCCAGCGCGCCCGCGATGTCGGCACCCGAAGCCGATCGCTAGGTCATCTGTCGGGTCCTGCCGCCGCCATCTTGGGTATGGGAATCAGGAAATGGAGCCTTTCGGCTTCCTTTCCCGGTTCCCTACTGCGCATGCGCGAATTGCGCTGCGCAATAAGGACGCTCCCCGCTGCCTCTGGGAGCTGTGTGTTTCCCAGCAGGCAGCGGGGCACTTGCGGGAAGGGGCGGGCACTTGCGGAAAGGGGCGTAAGTTACGCCCCTTTCCGCAGAGAGCTGTCCCGGAAGTGGGTGCAGTTACCTGGATTATCCAGGTAACTGCACCCCCCTCCCCCCTGAAAGGTGCCGATTGTGGCACCGGAGGGGGGGAGGGTTCCGATGAGCGGAAGGTCCACTTTAGGGTGGACCTCCGCTTTAAAGTGGTTGTAATGGGTTTACAACCACTTTAAAGATTCAGTAATCAATAGTAGACATATGTTTCTCAATTGGTATGTGAGATAGACAAAAGCAGTCCTGGAGCCCAGAAATTACACCTAGGTGGAGTTCTTACATCCTTGTAGGTATAGATAAGGATAAATGAATTGTCACCTCACCAAGCATCAAATAGAGTCTCTAGCCATACGGTATACAAGCCCAGCAGGCTGACAAGGCCTATACACCCAGAAGGGCCTGGACTGTCTAACAACAACTGATTTATTTCAAAAGTCAGAGGAATATATTTTCTCTCTTAAAAAAAAAAAAGTTGCAGAGAGATTAAAATAATTTCTTTTGATATCACACATTGTGGGGTATGTGTACATACAAAATTGTCTATGTAGTTTGCAAAGACTTTATGAGAGATCCATGAAACTGAAATATATGGAGCCTGCCCCTGACAGCCAAGCAGTGCTGGTTTTGTTGCAATCTTACTGAAGCACTGATGTCTGAAATCCTACCCTGACCCAGCCATCAGAACTATTCACAACCCATTTAACTCCAGCCACTTCAGAATGCAGACTCATCCTCCGGGAGGATTGACCAAAGGCTAGAGACCCTTCACATTCATATCTCACTAAACTGAGGAGCATGATATATGTACAGGGATGATTCACACTGAGCTGTTCCAGACTGGTGGATTGTGAATGTTTCTGACCTGCTCCTGTCAACAGGATAAACCTTGCTAAAAGTTTCTGTTTTTTTATCCCTTATCTAAAAAGATAATAGCCAGGCTGTGTATGTCCCTTTGTCATTTTTTTATTTTATACATTATAGCAAAGTGTAATTTCTTCAGTGTTGTCACATGAAAAGATAATAAAATATTTACAAAAATGTGAGGGTGTACTCACTTGTGAGATACTGTATATACTGGTGTGTGGTCAGCCAGCTAGATTGGAGTGGAGTCTCCTTCTAGTGGTGGCAAAAGCAGTTGTGAAAAGTGTATCACAGCCAGTCTCACTTGCTCACGGTAAGCTCCCCAACATTCCCTTGTACCCCATCACGTGTGCATTCTGCAAGAGGTGACACAGAGCTGTGAGGGAGGGGACAATCTGTGACAGCCTTTATCTTCTATATGGTATTGCGCTGAGCTGAGAGTGGTGTATGGAGAGACGGTAGAGACAGCATTAGCTCCATCTTGTGGAAGATTTGTGATCGGTCAAGTGGTACATCAATCTGAATGCTCATTTAATCCATTGTCACCTCTTGAGACCCTCTGTAACGGGGGTCATCTCGAGTTGGTAAGGAGCCAATTTATATGTATGGTGGTGGCAAAGAGCACATTTGCACCTTGGAAAGTTTTGTTTGAATTCAGACATTCACGTGAAGATTCATCACGGGTGGTCGGTCAATTACATGGACATTTTGTATTACTAATAACATATTAATTATATGGACACTATATAGTGTTGACATTGTTTAACCTATTCTATTCACTTGCCTCTTTATTTTTGTTTATCACGTATTTATGTTTTTTCTGTTATACACCTTGCTTGAGTTTTAGCTCATCACTTTATGTTTCACATTTCTTATGTACAGTATAATCTTTGATGCTTAATCTAATACACAGTGGTCCCTTTTCTTTGACACTAAATACTGGTGATACATAATTGTATCTTATTTATGAGGGTCAGTGTTGCACATGTACACATAAGCACAATATGCTGAAGTGATTTACCTTTCAGGTGTAACACTTTGAGGTTTTTTGGTTGTTTTTTACCTCTGGATTGGCACATATATATATTTTTGGGTTTAATTTCTATTTACACAGGTTAGCGCAATTTTCTTTTTTCTTATTTTGATTTTTGATATATCTGTAGGCAGGCTGATTGTACCCAAGTCAATCTATTGACCTATTTGGATACAACCAGTCTGTGGGATTAAAATGCAACTACTGCCGGTGACTATAGCCGCTAGCAGTAATCATTGTGTTCTTTCAACTGGGAAGACTTACCATGCAATAGCATTGTGGGAGGCATTCCCCTGTCAACATGTCAACGTGGGGGAAATCAACCTATTTTCTTTCTTTCCAGCCATGGTGGAAGGAAAGAAAAAAAAATCTATGGACTGCTTAATATAGTTTCTGGCAGAATCCCAGCAATGTGCATAAACATATGGATGGGGCCCATCGGTCAGATTAAATTAGGTGGATGGCACTAAATTTGTGTTCCACTAACCACTGGCATAAGATATTGTCAGTCAGGCTCAGTTGGAATGTGGGATGTCTAATAAGCATGAGGGATCTGGGAAAATTTCATGGATGCATTTAGCTACAGCTAAGAAAGGTGGAATTTTGAAGGAGACCAAGGCAACCCCTGAAGAGATAAAATGGCAAGTTCCTGTCCTATCCAAGTATGGTGGACCACTTGGTGGTAGAGGAAAGATTCGAGAATACCTAGGTCACCCTAAAGCTCTGATGGTGTTGGTGTTTGTTGTTATTTTAATATGTTGGAACCATAGGAATTTCATACATTCAGCTTTGGTAATTTTAGAGGAAGGGAAGTAGGTGTTGTGATGGGCAAGGTTAGAGCAGGTATAGGACAAGACACTATCATCTTGAGGATGTTGCATCTATCAAATCAAGAAAAGCTGTCTTTTGTCAAGAGGGCAAGATTTTCAAAATGAAACTAACATAAGAACCTGGGGACATGGACCTCAAACTAACAGGAGGAAAGTTAAAACCTTAGCTTAAAAGTACTATTGTACCGAAAGGATAGTTGATGCTTGGAATAGACTTTCAGCAGAGGTAGTTAGTCAGTCAACAGTAAGTGGTTTGAAACATGCCTCAGACAAACATAGATCTACACATAAAAATAAACAGGCAGACTCAATGGACCACTTAGTGGTTTTCTGCTGTGACATTTCTATGTTTCATTTTAAAAGATCTAATGAGTAGTTGTAAGAAGGGGAGAAATATTTAAGAGATAAAAAAAAATGTATTGAGGTTAGCTGAAAGTTGGCAAATGACCACTGAGATATTAAATCAACTCAGTGGTCCAGTAAAACAGAATGGATTGTTGAATAGTGAAAGATGGGAGGATTACGTTGAGGGTTTTTAATTTAGAAAACCTCATTTTATAGTTGGAAAGGGATCTGTATACCTGTAGTTCATGTATAAAATTGTGAATAAAAATAAAAGGCTATATGAAAGAGCAAATCATCAGCATAGGATGACATGTTATGAGGTTGGCGAGGGTAATGCCATAAATGTTCAGATTGTTTTGGACTTTCCTGAAAAAAAGGATCTAGGGGGTCTCTCTCTCTCAGAGAAATGCCAGTAAACTGCCATCCTGAATGCAATTTTTTTCTTTAAAAAATGTCACTAAACTCAACTGCCTCTAAAAGAATTACTCAGTGTACATGGACATATTAGATAACATAGAGGAGTGTTCAGGGACTGCTACAAAAAGTGCCCAACTGCTCCTAAAAGTCATTTTTGTCAGCAGCAGTGTACATGAGGCCTAAGTAATTTTCCCATTTGCCTATGGATCATCTTACCACACCGGAGGCAAGTTCTTTATTTCTGATATATGGTCCCAGCATGTGTCAAATTTGTACCAAGAGTGCTTGGAGGGCTGCAAAGAACTAGGAACGCACCCTTCATACCTAGTGGACATACCCCATAGTCCACACTTTTTGAACAGAGTTTTTTTTCTTTCCTTTCCTCAGTACTAGGCACCCCATCAATTTGGATGCTACTGTAGCTATACTCATTATGCTTCCCGTGAACATCACCACCGCACAATTTAAACTCCTCTTGCAAATTACAACTGCAGCAAAATAAATTGTGACTCTTGCCTAGAAAACCTGCCCTGAGTCTTTTCGAAGTAAAAAACAGGTCATGTGCACCAAATGCCCCGTTCCCAAACCTCACATTCACCCTAATGCTTGGGAATTTTACCTCTCACGCAAACCCATAGCGAAAGGCATCTCCCTCTTTTATAACCTCTTACAAAACCATTTTCTCTAAATGCCACACCATGCTAAATTGGGAAAGAGAACTAAATACTTCATACTCCCCCAAATAATGGCAGATAGCCCTTACAATATACAGATCATCGCACTGTGTTAACCAATGGGAGATGATGCTTAAAATCCTCCATAAGTTGTAATGAACCCCGTTTAAACTGGCTAAATTCTTTCCCCAACCTACCCTTGAATGCTGATGTAAGTGCGGGCAGACTAGCAACTTATTTCACATATTATGGGACTGCCCTAGCTTGGCCAGCTTTTGGAGACAGGTTTTCTGAATGCTGTTATCGATCACAGGAATCCTCTTACCCCCAAACCCCAGTCTAGGTAGCCTTAACCTGGGAATAGACTCATATCCACATCATATGAGACCCGTAGCAACACTTATACTCCTAGCATCATACTTAAGTTTGGTCATTGTGGACAGCCTTGCTGCCCCCCTACTTGATAACTGTGCTAATATGTTTGTATCTATTGTTTGGTTAATCACCAGCTACTATTCAATGCATGATACCTTACAGAACTGCGATTCCAAACATAACACACGCTTTGTATTTGTTGTGATATATCTGTGTCATGTGCCATCTTTGTAATCAATAAAAATATATTAAACTAAAAAAATATGGGTATTCTGGGCCTTTGAGCTGAAGGAGAAAAAGGATACATTATTAGCAGTGAATAAAATGGCTGCTTTGTGCCCTTGAGGAGGAGAAAGTGGTAGATGTTGCATTAGCAGCACTAGAAATGGAAGTGAGGAGGAGACAGAGGAGGAAGAAAAGGGTGCATATACAGTACTATGCATAATGTGGCTGTTCAATGTCTTTGAGAAGAAAATAGGCGTATTAATAGCAGTATTAAAACATATTCTTCACGGGGAAGAAAAAGTGCTTATTAGCAGCATTAAAAAAAGAAAGTTGCTGCTCTGCACCCTTCGGGAGGAGGAAAGTAAAAAAGGAGATCAATTGTAGACAGTGCTTAGCTCAGGAAACAAACATATTTAGCTCTTAGTAGGAAAGTAAAACATGTAGCACATAAGAGACATTTGCACTAGAATGTTTCCTTTTAAATATGGCTTATGAAAATAATTTATACATACAACATAATGTAGCTGTATTCTTCTTTATTCATGTAAACCTTTATTCCCTCAACCCCCAAATAAATGTTACTGTATCTGCTTGTGTAATTGCAGTGTGAGCTGGAGTTTGGCTTCAATTTGCTAGTGTATTTAAATCTACTAGTCCACCTAACACTCCCCTCCACCCAGAGTAACAATGCTGCTATCCAAAGGGGCCCCCTGTGCTCCTTCATCCAGAGTGGGGGAACTACAAAGGGCGTGTTACTGGCCAGATTAGGTGAAAACAAAGGGGAAAAAAAAAGCCTAAAAAAAAAAAGAAAATTAATGCAGCCACCATATCAAATGATTGTTAAGCTGAAATATATAACATTTTTGGTTTTGGGTTTAACACTGCTCTAAAGTATGTGTATACTACCTTCTAGTCTGTTAAAAAAGTGTTTTAAACTGTTTTAACCACTTGCTTACTGGGCACTTAAACCCCCCTCAGTCCCAGACCAATTTTCAGCTTTCAGCGCTGATGCACTTTGAATGACAATTGCGCGGGCATACAACACTGTACCCAAATGAAATTGTTATCATTTTTTTCCCACAAATAGAGCTTTCTTTTGGTGGTATTTAATTACAACTGGGAGTTTTATTTTTTGCTAAACAAACAAAAAAAGATGCAAAAAAAAAATCATGTTTAATAGTTTGTTATAAAATGTTGCAAACAGGTCATTTTTCTCCTTCATTGAAGTGCGCTGATGAGGCGGCACTGATAGGCTGCACTGGTGGGCACTGATAGGCTGCACTGGTGGCCACTGATAGGCATAGTTAAGGCGGCACTAATAGGCACAGATAAGGCGGCACCGATGGGCACAGATAAGGTGGCACTGATGGGTAAAGATGGGCACAGATAAGATGGCACAGATGGGTGGCACAGATGGGTGGCACGGATGGGTGGCACTAAGGGGCACTGATAGGTACCACTGATAGATGGGACTGATGGGCACTGATAGGTGGCACTGATAGGTGGCTCTGATAGGTGGCTCTGCTGGTCACTGATGGGCGTCACTGCTGGGCACTGATGGGCACTGGTAGATGACACTGATGGGCACGGATATGTGGCACTGGGGTACAGCACCTTTGTTGAGGCAGATTGTGGGCACTGCTGGGTGGCACTGTGGGCACTGCTGGGTGGCACTGCTGGGTGGTACTGTGGGCACTGCTGGGTGGCACTATGGGCACTGCTGGGTGGCACTGACGGGGGCACTTATTTTTTAATCACCTTTATTGATGAGGGGGCAGGTGGGCACTGGCAGGGGGCAGGTGAGCACTGGCAGGGCTGGCCGTGATCGGCTCTTTTTTTTTCTCCTCGCGCTGTCAGCGCGAGGAGGAATAATAGCCGATTACCGGCTCCGTTATATCACATGATCAGCTGTCATTGGCTGACAGCTGATCACGTGATAAGGGGTCGGGATTGACCCCTTGCTCTGATCGGTGATCAGGCGAGTCTCATAGACTCGCCGATCACAGAGCGCGCTGTGGGCGCAGACCGCTCGTGCATGGGACTACGTCAATAGACGTAGTCCCGGAAAAGGAGATCCGCGCTGTAGCCGTCATAGCACGGGTCTCAAGTGGTTAAACTGTTTTATTATATCTGTTCCACAGAAAATTACTTGTTTATCCTGTCAGAAACCCAGTGCTGCCCGGTGTCCTGTAAACTTACAGTGTTATCTCAAGCAGTATAATCAGTTATGCCCTATTATTTTCTTTGAACTACAGAATAACCCAATGCACCAAAAAAGACCAAAACTTGTGTGTGCAGCATTTTAAACAGCACAGTATGTTGCTGCACATAGTGCAGTGCTGCAACACATGGCCAGCTGTAGGCGGGGGCTGGGGTGGGCTGTATACCCCCAGATTTCAGTTGTGCCCCCCAAGCCATCATCACCCCCCCCGCAACATGTAAGAGGAGGACTCTGGGGACCATGATGTATGGTGGGTGGCTCTGGGAACCCTGATGTAAGGAAGGGGACTCTGGGGACCCTGATTTTGGGGTGAACTCTAGGGCGACACTAATGTAGGGTGGGCTCTGGGAACCATGATGTAAGGGGATGAATCTGGGGACCCTGATGTAAGAGAGGGGACCCTGGGGACCCTGATTTCGGGGGAGGACTCTGCGGGCCCTGATGTAATGGGCGGGACACCAATGTTAAGTGAGAATTCTGGGGACTCTGTTTAAGGGGGAATTGTGAGGTTTCTTGATATAAGGAAGGAATATCACGTGGACAGGTGGGCTCATCCTGATGCTGATGTCTAAATTCTGTTTTGTATTTTACTTTCCCCTAACCCCTGCAGTCTATACATTATGTTGTACTTACCATAGCCCTGACCAAAGTGTTTATTTTCCCAACAGTTGCTGATTTTATTAAATATCTACTTTAGGGAGGCTCAAAGAGACAAAGTGATCACTTTGTGTGTGCAGAAAAGCATATGTAATGGAAACATTTAGATTTTTAAAATGATCCTTTGTTTTGAGGTTTATGCATATCTGTGAGACTGTTACTTATGACATAGTAAGTAGAAGTATTTTGTGGGTACAAGGACTGCAGTATATGTGTATACAGCCACTAGGCACAGAATCTGTTTAATCATCCCCCTTTAAGTCCTTTCCAATGTTAGGTAAAATCTGTCCTCTGCATCACTTGTGTCTGACCCTTGAACTCTGCCTCACTTACTACTGACCCTTGTCCTCTGACCTGATGACTCCTGTACATTGCCTTACAAACGAATAGCCTCTATGCATTGCCCTACAAACTGCTGACCCTATCCTGTCTCGCTGACCCCCTGTACACTGCACTGTGGACGTCACATATCCGTCCCCCTGACATTGACATCCCCCTGATGTCCCCCTGACATGAGGGACATCGTGGGCTTTGTGTTGCAGGTAAATGCAACATAATGGGCTAGTATGTGATGCATACTAGCCCATTATGCTTTTACTTTGCAGGGGAATAAAGAGGAAGTAAAAGCCATCAGGATTTATTTCCTTCTTTAAGCAAAGGCAATGAAAGCATGAAAAAGAAAATTAATGCAGCCACCACATTTAAGGACTATAAACTGTAATATATTACATTTTTGTCATTGTGTTTAGATACACTTTCAGATGCTAATACTAAAGTACATAATAATTAAATGTAATAAATAGGCCATAATGGAATTATATTGTCCAAGGTATGCTAAAACATAATGAACAACTGGCTTAGACATAGGTTTGTGTAGCCCATTGCATTAGCGTGTGCATCCCAAAGCTCAAACACACATGCCTTTCTCTGCACTGAATGAATGGGAAGTGCTCTGTGCAAAATGGCTTCCCGCTCATTCACAAACTAAAGCCTAGTAAACACAGTTTACTAGGCTTCAGTTAGGAAATGGACACAGGGAGCTGGGAGTGTTCACTTTGTTCGTTTATTTAGTAGCCCCATCCGTCAATCTCCATCTTGAAACATTACCCGAAGCAGCCAGGAGAGAGGAGAAGAGGGAAGTCAGCAGCTCTGTGAGGCAGGGGAGTCAAAACTGGGGGAAGCCTGGGCAGTAGGGGGAATCAGCAATCTACTTAGTGATTAGGGTGTGCCCAGGCACACCTGACACACCCCCTGTGCACACCTATGGGCTTACATATACTGTCCCAGCAGCAATTGATCCTGCATATCATTTAAAAAAGTTGCCAAGTGTATACAAGGTGGTGAAGGATGTTTAAGAAGCAGAACTTTCTCCCTGCTATAAAGTATTCTGATATGGTTAAGTAAGGTAAGGACTGCACAGGTTGTTGCAGATACAAGTGCAGGATTACATAAGTAAATCATTAAAATAGGCTTAGGATATGTACAGCTCATACTGCACTTAAACTGATATTTGATCCAAAAACAAAAGTTGAATATATAGCCTTTAATTTCTCTTAAGATGTGGTGGCTACATTTGTTATATTGTTTTTTCTTTTACTTATTTTTACCTGGCAATCCAGCCAGTAACACAATTTATGTCTTAGGAGGAGTAATGGGAGCACCTTTGGAAAGCATCATTGTCAGTCTGGGAAGAAGGTAGTGTTATGCTGCATACACACAATCGGAATTTCCGACAACAAATGTGAGCTTGTTGTTGGAAATTCCGACTGCGTGTATGCTCCATCGGACATTTTCTGTCGGAATTTCCGACAACAAAAATTTGAGTGCTGGATCTCAAATTTTCTGACAACAAAATCTGTTGTTGTAAATTCCAAGCGTGTGTAGACAATTCTGAATTTTGAAGCATGCTCTGAATCATTTACGAGACGTAAACACTCGGTCTGGTAACACTAGCGTTCATAATGGAGATAGCACATTCGTCACGCTGCAAAGTTTTTAATCTTTTAATGCAGCGCATTCTCTTCTTCTTTATAATGCTAGAATAAAGAAGTTCTTTTGCTGTTGATAGTCACACAGAGTTCCGACAAACTGATTTCTTTATTATTTCTTGTGATCTCCTGAATAATCTTTTATTTTTGTCGCCAGATTTCCAGAATAATGTTTATAGATATATTTTTTTATAGTGATCTACTTTTTTTTGGTCAAGATCTCCTGATTTTTTTTTTTTTATAGTGATCTCCATAATATTTTTTTCTCGTTTTGTGTGTCAAGTTACCACAACAACATTTTTATCTTGTATTTTTTAACCTCAAGGAGATTGGTTGGTGTTGGTGTCCCTTGTTAATTTGACATTGTATTTTTGAAATGTACCTGCCTACTCACAAACAAATTATCCTTTGAACTAAAACACATAGCCAAGTATTTGTGCTAAAAAAAAATTGACATTTATTAGTGGTCATAACAATATAAAGAGGAAGGTAAGGCTGGATAAACTGGTGAAGCTGGCAAAGCCTTTGTACCCCAGGGCATACATCAACTATTTGACAGGCAAAATTGTTAGCCTGAGGAGTCCATTTAATAGGGAGCACAATATTGTCCAGGACTCCGAGAGATCAGGAACAGCAGCAGATGACATATGTCCCAAACCTGTGGTCATACAACAGCCTCCGTCTTTTGTTAGACCAGACCAAACCCAGGCCATCCCTCAAGACTTCCTTGCATGCTTGCTTCCATGCTTGCTTCCAGGCTGCGGCTCTGGTGTTGGAGTTGTGGCAGAAGGTGGAGGAGGAGGAGGATGGTCCAACGCCCACAGGTGGATTTTGCTTATGAGTTCGCCCCTCAACCCCTTATTTAGGGCCAGATAGATCACTTTGTCACAAATGAGGCATTGTCCTACCTCCATTTCCTGCATTTTTCTGGCTACCATGCAGGCATATGCCTCTTGAATATTGAGGGTGGCTCTGAGGGCTGCAGTAGCCTCCCAAATCAAAGAAATAGCTGACTCCTCAATGTTTCTCCCCTTCCTGGTACTTTTTGTTTGGAAGGTGGAGGTGAGGAACCTGGGATTTGGTCAGGCTACCTGGCATGGCCACCTCCTGGCTGAGACCTACCCCCGCCTCCTCCTGGCTGAGACTTTCCACGGCCTCCTCGTATCTGTGACTTTCTATGGCCTCCTACTGACTGAGACTTTTCTGTGTATGAAAATGGGACATATTTTTAGTTTTTTGGTCATCAATCACACAAAATTTCAAGCTCAAGACTGTTGCAAATTGAATGTTAACAAATAGAAAAGATTATCATTGACCAAAGCATTCTTGTCCCAAACAAGAAAAAAACAAGTTAGTACTTTTGCACCTACCATTGCAAGCAGATTAGATGCAAACCTTCTTGGCCAACATCAGTATAACATTTATTTTATGGAGTATTTAAAGACAAAAATATAAGGTCCACTTATCAGATTCCTCACCCCCTCTGATGGCCCATTTAAAATTTTTAGGGGGGGTAGATGTTTTGAACAGGTAACACTCTCCACTTCATTGAGAGCTGAATGCATACATAATGTGTGTCCCTTTGGCCAGGCCCCCCTTACTTACACTATTAGCAGCCCACTGGACAGGTAAGAAGTGTCATAATCCAAAAAATATGAATACACACTGTACAGATTGAAGCACAATTTTACATTCTGCAATTACAGTGCCTTGTGAAAGTATTTGGCCCCCTTGAACTTTTCAACCTTTTGCCACATTTCAGGCTTCAAACATAAAGATATACAATTTTTATTTTTTGTGAAGAATCACCAACAAGTGGGACACAATTGTGAAGTGGAACGAAATCTATTGGATTTTTGAAACTTTTTTTAATTAATAAAAAAATGAAAAGTGGGGCGTGAAAAATTATTCGGCCCTCTTGCGTTAATACTTTGTAGAGCCACCTTTTGCTGCGATTACAGCTGCAAGTCGCTTGGGGTATGTCTCTATCAGTTTTGCACATCGAGAGACTGAAATTCTTGCCCATTCTTCCTTGCAAAACAGCTCTAGCTCAGTGAGGTTGGATGGAGAGCGTTTGTGAACAGCAGTTTTCAGCTCTTTCCACAGATTCTCGATTGAATTCAGGTCTGGACTTTGACTTGGCCATTCTAACACCTGGATACGTTTATTTGTGAACCATTCCTTTGTAGATTTTGCTGTATGTTTGGGATCATTGTCTTGTTGGAAGGTTTCAGCTCTTTTGCAGACTCCAACAGGTTTTCATGCAGAATGGTCCTTTATTTGGCTGCATCCATTTTCCCCTCAATTTTAACAATCTTCCCTGTCCCTGCTGAAGAAAAGCAGGCCCAAACCATGATGCTGCCACCACCATGTTTGACAGTGGGGATGGTGTGTCGAAGGTGATGAGCTGTGTTGCTTTTACGCCAAACATATCATTTTGCATTGTGAGCAAAAAGTTCGATTTTGGTTTCATCTGACCAGAGCACCTTCTTCCACATGTTTGGTGTGTCTCCCAGGTGGCTTGTAGCAAACTTTAGACGAGACTTTTTATGGATATCTTTGAGAAATGGCTTTCTTCTTGCCACTCTTCCATAAAGATTTGTGCAGTGTACGACTGATTGTTGTCCTATGGACAGACTCTCCCACCTCAGCTGTAGTTCTCTGCAGTTCATCCAGAGTGATCATGGGCCTCTTGGCTGCATCTCTGATCAGTCTTCTCCTTGTCTGAGCTGAAAGTTTAGAGGGACGGCCAGGTCTTGGTAGATTTGCAGTGGTCTGATACTCCTTCCATTTCAAAATGATCGTTTGCAGTGCGCTCCTTGGGATGTTTAAAGCTTGGGAAATCTTTTTGTATCCAAATCCGGCTTTAAACTTCTCCACAACAGTATTACGGACCTGCCTGGTGTGTTCCTTGGTCTTCATGATGCTCTCTGCGCTTTCAACAGAACCCTGAGACTATCACAGAGCAGGTGCATTTATAGAGAGACTTGATTACACACAGGTGGATTCTATTTATCACCATCAGTCATTTAGGACAACATTGGATCATTCAGAGATCCTCGCTGAACTTCTGGAGTGAGTTTGCTGCACTGAAAGTAAAGGGGCCAAATAATTTTGCACGCACCACTTTTCAGTTTTTTTATTTGCTAAAAAAGTTTAAAATATCCAATAGATTTCGTTCCTCTTCACAATTGTGTCCCACTTGTTGGTGATTCTTCACAAAAAAATAAAATTTTATATCTTTATGTTTGAAGCCTGAAATGTGGCAAAAGGTTGAAAAGTTCAAGGTGGCCGAATACTTTCGCAAGGCACTGTATCTATTAAGATAATAGGATAACAAAACTTGAAACAGTACCATTTCAGTATTCAGGCAAGCCCTTGCACTACATCCTTTGGTGAATTCATCCATAAATATGAACACAAAAGAGGTAGTTATAGTGTGTATGAGTTTGGCAAAGTCATCAGATAGAGGATTGGTATCAGTTGACTTAGCAGTTGGGGGGAGGGAGGGTTCCAAATGAGTTTGGGACCCCCCAAAAAGCCTCTTGCACTATGCATGAATTTAAGGACAAAAATCACATTTGTACACATTAGGGGGTGTTTAGGGTAAAGCACTACAATGGAGCTGACAAAATATATTGTTAAGTGACTAAGCTAGGTGTGTATGGGCCCAGGATAGCATGCTGGGGAGGTTAGTGAAGGCAAATATGCATGAAGGACAAAAAAGGAACTTTAAAAACTTCCAGCATGCATGAGGATAAAGAGGACATTCTCAGCATATTAAAATCATGGTAATTCTGGAATCATGAAATAAATACAATACATTAGAAAACATTACATACATAGAATTTAATGTTAAAGGAGAAAACTTACCCTAATATAGTCCTTCTGCAGGACCTGTATGATGGCAGAACAGGTCTCTCGAATAATGATCCCCAGAGCCTGGGGGGAGATGCCTGTCCAGAACTTGATGTCCTGCAGACTTCTCCCAGTCGCCAAGTACCACAAGGTGGCGACTAGCCTCTGTTCGGGAGTGATGGCTTGCCGCATGCAGGTGTCCTGCTTCGTAATATAAGGGGACAACAAAGCCAAAAAACGGGGTCCATCATCTGGAGATAATTCCTGAAATCATCAAGATTAAGGCATGTGCGAGAATTGGTCACGCTGGAGTAACCAATTCTTTGTCCATGAACTCCTCCCTGCCCTGTTCATGGACTGTGCTTGGGTCAAAGTAAGAACCCCAACACCAAGCCCCGACATAGCACAAACTCTACAATGAGTATGTACCCGCAACATGGCTAGAAAACGGTCAGATGGTCAAAACTAACTAACAGAATGCACTGAAAGTCAGAAAGGCCTGAGAAGAGCGACCTGAAAATCAGAAACGAGTGGACAAGAATGCACTGAAAAACAGATACAAACTGACTACATTCACTGAAAAACAGATACGAACCCACAAACACAAACTGAAGAGCAGTAACGATCTGAAAAGCATGAGGCTGAAAATCGCAAATTGTCCCTCACCAAACTTCTACAAACACGAGATTAGCAGAAGGAGCCCAAAGGGTGGTGCACTGGCTATTGAACTTCCTTTTTCTAGTCCCGTTGTACGTGTTGTACGTCAGCGCGTTCTTGCCAATCGGAATTTTCCAAAAACATTTGTGCGACCATGTGTATGCAAGACAAGTTTCAGCCAACATCCATCAGAAATAAATCCACGGTTTGGTTGTAGGAAATTCTGATTGTCTATACGCTGCATTAGACTAGCAGATTTAGACTTGACTAAAGAATTAAAGCTGAATTCCAGCTAGCAGTTTTAAGCAGTTACACCAACCACTTTGTTTTTCTTTTGGGATAAAATCTTTGCATAAATTAAAAAAAGCTGACCGTTGTCTCAACCCCCTAACAAAAAACAAACAAAAACAAAACGAAAATACTATACCTCTTCTCAAAACGGTTGTTATGGCAAAGAATGTATTTCACTCTGTTTTACTACCCTATGACTTACAACTTTTAACTTGACTAGAAAAGATTAATGTGTTGAAGACAACAGCCATGTGATTAGCTTTTTCTGCCCTGGTTTCTCATTCTCCAATATCATCCAGGCATTGTGAAAGAAGCCTAGGGCAGCATCTGAAGGGCAGCCAAAGGGCACAAGCTGTTTTCTGTTTGTGTCTGCTAAAAAAAAAATCACTTGATCTCTCCTTGAATCCTAATGTCCAGTATTATTTATTATGACAGAGGTTTACACAAAAAAAAAAAAAAACACCTCATGTCCTTTTTGCTGTTTAACCATTTGTGTGAAATTTGTGAAAATTATTTTGTGTGTGTGTGTGTGTATATATATATATATATATATATATATATATATATATATATATATATATATATATATATATATATATATAAAATATATATATATATATATATATATATATATATATATATATATATATATGTATATATATATGTATATATATATGTATATATATATATATATATATATATATATATATGTATATATATATATATATATATATATATATATATATATATATATATATATATATATATATATATATATATATGTATATGTATATATGCAGCACTCGGGACACTCGGGTTTATATTTTTTTATTTGGATACAGCTGGTTAACCTTTTAAGCTGCTTAGTAATTGTGAAGAATTGGTTGAATATTTTCTATACGATACAAAAAATGTTTTGCACCATATTTACATTTTTATAAACACTTTATTTGCCAACATGAATTGTGTACCTTTTTAAGCCTGCAAAAGATATATGATAAAAGACCTAGGTAGATCTTTTAAGCTGACCTTGTTGGCTTCAATTATACATCATTTAAAGTTTTAGGCACTGAACCTCTAGAACAGGGGTTTCAAACACAATTTCATTGCGACCCGCATCAGCATTATGGTTGCCCCCAAAGTAGCAGTTGTGTCTGTAAGACTATATAAATGTATATATTCTTTACAATATTAAATAATTGCATCTGCATTTTATTATTACTGGTTTTAGTATTATTGTAAGATCAAAGTTGTGAAGGGCGAGTGCAGACTGGCACGGAGCCCAAACACGCTCCTTTAGCAGATAATGCAAGTCTGAATAGGACGGTCGCACACCGCTGGCATTATCCACAAGAAACTTTATTGGAGACTGCTAAGACAGAACGTGGTTCTGCCAATAACATTTCTGGTGGATACTAGCAGTGTGCGACCCTTCTTTTCAACTAGCATAGAATATTATTATTCTCATAATAATTATACAGGTAAGCAGACGTCCAGAGCACCCCACCCCCCTTAAATCAGATGTCAAGAGCCTTCCAAACCATCAGAAGTCAAGAGTCCCGCATCCTCCATTACATCATGCACAAGAAGTTGGTGCAGAGCCAGGAAACAGAAAGTGCAGGGTCTAGAGAGGGAAAAGAGGACGGTTTGAGTGAGCTGTTGGATTCTGCTGAATGCTGAAACCAGGGGAGGTGGAGAGTCGGCAACGAGGCGGTGCTGTGGCTGTACAGAGAAGGGCAGGATCAGTAGGAGTTATTTCTGCCAACTGCTGAGATGGGGGAGGCAGAGACAAGCCTCTCTGCATATGCATAGAAAAGTGCAGAATATGGTTGAGGAGTTCTGTCCTCCTCCATTGCCAACTGCTGAGACAAAGTGGGGACAGATGAGGGGGTGTCACAGTTGCAGCACTTGTGCCATGGCCACATGAAATGTCCTGGCGGGCAGTCCTGAGTTTGACATCTGTTAATATAGAAGGTCTAACTGACCTGAATATAAAGAACAAATATTGTCAGTATGTGTCCCTATGTAAAAACATGTTATGTGAATTTGCTATTTTTTATTATAACACCGAAGTGTCATCTTGTGTACTGATAGTTTACACATGGGGGTTTGGGGTCTGATGTTAGTGAAAGGATCTTCAAACTGTTACACATTCGACCATTCCTTTTTTTCAAACAAGATATTTAAAAAAGAATAAACAAATATAGTTAAATTATGTATTTTGAATGGGTTTTTGCTTATTTTAACAAAAAAGATAGATACTGAAGTGATAGTGATAATGACTACTTGACAATATCACGAATGTCACGTCTACCCCAATGCAGGTGGTCAGACACAATAGCTAGCTACTGTGTGCTTCACCTATAGCAGCCCCTTTTTTCCCTTAAGACAAGCAGGCCTACCCGTATTTGGTTGCCCACAGGACCTTATACACAATGCTATAGTGTCTGGCCACCACACCAAGGCAGATGTGACCTGAGCAAAGCAAACAGGTACTTGCAGTTTAGCAGATTCAAAGACACTTCAGGTAAAAGCAAGCTGAGATCAGGGGATAATCCAGTATCTGTTCCAGGTAAAAAGGCAGGCTGAGTTCAGGGGATAGTCCAGTCCAATCCAAGTCATACACAGAGGATCCAACAGTAAGCAAGGCAGACTAACAAGCGGCTTGATCTAGAACAATGCAGTAAGTCTGTCTTTATCAAAAGCGAGGGAAAGAGTGTTCGGTTTGCATATATCAGGTGACTGACCAGATCAATCAATTAACAGGTGAACACAGACAGGGAGGAAAAGCAACAGCCAACACCCGGTTGCTGGAATGAGGTACGGGGCACTAAGTGATCCTGACAGACAGTGTATTAAAAGTATACATAAACCAAAAAATGTTGCATATTGCAGCTCACCAGCAGCAATATGTGTTGGCTGCATTCGTTTTATATTTTCAGGCTTTTTTCCTTTTTACCTGATGATCATGCCAGAAATTAAAACAATGCTGACTGATAACAATGAGCAAAGACAAAGTGCACAGGAATTCATTAGCTCTCAGAATTTCTAACAGGATCCACAAGTATTTTAATTATATATTTAATGGACCAATAGGAAATTAATATGAGGAGTTCTTTTTTAGGGTTTGCATACACTTTACTGTCTACTTGACCACATTAGCAGCCCATGCATTCTGTCAATTATCACCTAACCAAACGTACTGGTTCCTAATTTGTATTATTATAAAGCACGGTGTACACTACAGGGCTGCTATTAGAAATAATGGGACCTTGTAGTGCCTACCTAATAGGGACCCCACCCCTTTACCTGAGCCTAAGAATCCCCCCCCCCCCCCAGCAGCCTGCAAACCTTTGGAAAAGAATGAAAAAAACTAGGTGAAAGAAATTGGTTACCAATGGGAGGGATGTCAAATTTTAATCTATGTGCAGAGCAGAGGAGTCAAAAATATGTAATATATAAAGTGCAGGTGTTCAAAGTATGTAATGTACAGTATGCAGGTGTCAGGTGGTTTAGAAGTGTGTGATTTACAGAGGACAGAGATCAGAAGTGGGTAAAGTATAAAGTGCAGGGTACAGAGTCTAGTGGTCAAGAATTGGTGACACATAAAGCACATGGGTCGGGAGTACGGATGTGCCAAACACACTGGGTCCAGATCGAGGCAGGTTTGGCGAGCATTACAGAAGTTTGGTTGCTGAATCCAAAACCAGTTGAAGTCAACGGGAGCCACATATTAAGAATCAGTTCTGGCAACTTTTTGGGCTAATAGGCGAGATTGTTAAATAAATGGCTTAGAGTCTGGACACTTTCCTGCAGAACATGTAACACAGCATTAAAATGTTTAAACATTCCTTTTGGCAGAGAGCAGTGATTTTATCAAAGCTTAAAGTTAAACATTAGAAATGCAAAATTCCTTTAAATAACATGCTTGGGGGATACCTTAAACCTACCTGTGAAGTGGCACATTTGTATGATGTATACAACCTACTACAGAAAAACTGACATTTACAAACAAAAAATGTCATTTTATATGCTGACAATTGACAGCTTCAGCCACTTACTTCTGTTTGTAAACAAATTGACAGGGATTTTTTTCATCTATAGCAGACCATTATCGCAGATGAGGGTCTGGTATAGATGCTAATAGGGAGTCCCATGCATAAAAAAAGTTGTGGGGTTCCCCCCCAAAGATTCAAACTGGGCTCTTCATGTCTGGTACTAATTTTAAGGCAAAAAAAGGTTTTGCATCCCTCCAAATGACATGCAAGACCTGATTTTAAGGAAAATCAATGCAAATATCCCACCAAAAAATTCATACCAGACCCTAATCTAAACAAACTCCTTCAGCCAGGCAGGCCAGGAAAGGAGGTACAAGCATGTGCCTCTTATGAAACTTACCAGACCCTATGCCCTAAACATGGGGGGTACCTTGACCCCCCTGGCAAAGCACCTTGTTCCCACGTTGATGAACACAAGGCTTCTTCCCCACAACCCTGTCCAAGTGGTTGTGGGAGTCTGCAGGCAGAGAATTATCAGAATCTGGAAAACAACTTTAATAATAACTAACTTTGACAAGTTTAACCACTAGCCTACCGTCCACCGTCATATGACGACCAGGACGGTAAGGCTCTTGTTCTTCGAGGACATCATATGACATGATCCCATTTTAACAGGACGTGCGCCAGATCGTGTGCGTGCAGCCCTGTACAGTCAGTGTGGGCGTGTCACCGAGACACCGCTTGTCACCAACAGGGGTGAACAGCCATGGAGAGGATCTGGGAACTGGACGTGGCTGTTTATCACGTGACTTCATCACGGCCGATCGCATATGGTAACACCCCACTTTACACAGCATGTCGATCGCGTGCTGCGCGTGTCCGTCAGTTGCAGCGTGTTCCCGGGAACACTGCTCACCACCGATGATAGTAAACAGCCATTGGCCAGGGCTACGTACCACGTGATTGGCTGTGATCCATTCACAGCCAATTACATGGTCTTACCTGATTGCAGCCCTCAGCCTGCTGCTGACTTACAGTCATCATGCCTTTGCCTGCCGCATGAATGGACCACACCTCTGCCTGCTACTTGGACTATGCAAATAATTAGCTGTAGCAAGAGGCAGTATGTTTGCCTGGACAATGTCTATGGACAATTGCTTTGGCTGTGCTGAAAATATCCTTGTGCTGACCACAGACAATATTCCTGCCTGCTGCCTGGATAATTACTATTGCTGTCGCTAAGCACATCCCTGACTGCTGCCTGGACCAGTGCTCTCTTCTGTGGACTCTACTAAAAGCACAGGTAATACTTTTTTTTTTTACCCTTTACGCAATAGAAGTTATTTTGGATTCTAATTCTTGGTATGTACATGCTATGTTTTAGAAATATGAAGGGCCTTCAAAAATGATAGGTTGCCAGGTAATGTATACTCCTAGAACGCCTGATCATGCTACTTGGATGTTGGGCCTCTGTATGTGGCCAAGCTATGTTAAAGTCTCACACATGTGGTATCCCCATACTCAGAAGGAGTAGCAGGATGTATTTTGGGGTGTCATTTTTGCTATGTGTTGGAAATATCTTAAAAATGGACAACTTTGTGTAAAAAAATGCGTTTTCATTTTTTTTCCACAATTTCCAAAAACTTCTGTAAAAAAAAAACATTCAAAAGACTCTCTATGCCTCATAGATTATACGTTGGAGTGTTTTCTTTCCAAAATTGGGTCATTTTGTGGCCATTTCCATTGTCCTGGTGCTCCAGGGCCTTCAAAAATGTAATAGGTGGTTGAGAAATGAGATGTGCAATCTATGCTTGTAGATCACCTGATGGTGCTACTTCAATGTTGGGCCTTTGTATTTGGTTAGGCTGTGTAAAAGTCCTACACATGTGGTATTTCCATACTCAGGAGGAGTAGCAGAATGTATTTTGAGGTGTTATTTTTGCTATGTATTTGCTATGTGTTGGAAATATCTTATAAATTGACAACTTTGTGTAAAAAAAATGCGTTTTCAGTTATTTTCCACATATTCCAAAAACTTCCGAAAAAAAATAACCATTCAAAAGACTCAATATTCCTCATGGATTATACGTTGGGGTGTTTGCTTTCCAAAATGGGGTCATTTTGTGGGCAATTTTATTTTCCTGGTGCTCCAGGGCCTTCAAAAGTGTAATAGGTGGTTGAGAAATGAGATGTGCAATTTATGCTCGTAGATCGCCTGATGGTGCTACTTCAATGTTGGGCCTTTGCATGTGGCCAGGCTGTGTAAAAGTCCCACACATGTGGTATTGTCATACTCAGGAGGAGTAGCAGAATGTATTTTGGGGTGTAATTTGTTGTATGCATATGCTCTGTGAGAGAAATAACCAGTTAATATGACAATTTTGTAAAAAAAAAAAAATCTTCATTTTGCAAAGAATTGTGGGAAAAATTTACAACTTAAAAAAACTCCCCATGCTACTAACTTAATACCTTGGGATGTCTACTTTCTAAAAAGGGGTCATTAGGGGGGTATTTGTACTTTTCTGACTTGTTAGTACCTCAAGAAATTTTATTCACTTGATGTACCGAAGGGCTGTCAATTTTCAGTGATTGGCAACATAGATTGTAGATATAACTTTCACAAAGACCAAATTATATACACTAATTTGGGTTATTTTTACCAAAGATATATAGCAGTATAATTTATTTGGCCAAAAATGTATGAAGAAAAATTACTAATTTGCTAAATCTTATGACAGAAACAAAGAAAAAGGCATTTTTTCACAAAATGTACGGCCTTTTTTTATTTATAGCACAAAAAGTAAAATACCTATTAGTGATTAAATACCACTAAAAAAAGCTCTATTTGTGTGGAAAAAAAGGACGTCAATTTAATTTGGGTACAGTGCTGCATGACTGAGTAATTGTCATTCAAAATGTGAGAGCTGAAAATTGGTCTGGGCAGGAAGGGGGTATAAGTGCCCTGTATTAAGAGTGAGATCAATCGGAGTTGTACATAGGACCATAGGGGGCATACCAAGTAGGGCATCCCATAATTCCCATTCCCCATTCCAGTTATTACCCCTAATAAAACATAAAAACCAAGCTCAAAGACTGTCTGGAGAAAGTGTGGAGAACACTGCTGCACAGTGTTAGGGAACCCGATTACCAGTGGCTCTTTCGGGGGTGAGCGCTACAGTCAATAATGTAAATAATGTGAAAAACCCCTTCTCCTTTGTTTATACTTAGATCCTTTAGAGCCGTCATTCATGGTTGAGCATTTGTTGGAATTGAATCATATTGTTTTTTCTCTCTTTTAACGGGTTGGTTGCTGTCAAGAAACTGCATTACTGGACAATGGATGATTGTTTTATATAGCTGGACATGTTTTTTTTTTTAAGGACCTCTCAATAACCGCGTGGCCTGGTTTGGTTCAAAAGGGGTAGGGGGCATATATTTCCTGCCACATCCCTGGCCTACTAGGATGTATACTCAATAAGAGTGTGGTGTGGATTTTGAGGGACCTCAAGCTTTTTTCCCCACTATTTTTGTGTGAGGTTCCCCTTTAAAATTCATACTGAGTGTAGATTTTATGGTAACCCAACCTCATTTTTTAAAACTATCATGGCTGCTTTGTTTAATGGACAGTTGATTCCCAGCTGTAAATGATTTGGCCCGATGATACCACTGGTTTCTAAAAACACAGTGGGTGCCAGCACCTGCCACTTCATTCTAACTCGGACAGTAAAAGAAGAAAACTTGTATATAGAAGTAGTAAACCGGTTACTATATACAGTATGATGTTTTGCTCCTGATGACTGGGTTGAAAATCTGGTGTTCAGACAAGCAAAATATGGTCTGGATAGGTGTTTGTACTGGACCAGGATCCTATTCCTAGCCAAGAGAGAATAAATTAGGAGGTGCAAGGGTCAGACAAGGGTAAGTAACAGAATATAGAGATTAGGTTTGAATCATGTATTGTCCATAGTGCAGCCTGCGGAGTGGCTGCTATTGGTTACAGCATCTTGCACATTATTAATTGAATTGCCACTCTAAAAAAGGCAGTTTTGCCTCTCAGTCCTGATCTGCAATTAGTCATGGAATAATAGGAGTGCTTCACACTTTCATCATTCTTACCCCATAAAACATCCTCATGCATCTCACTAATCCATAGCAATGGTCCTCTTTGTAAAGTCTATTTTCAGGGAAGTAACCATCACACTGGATAGAAGGGCAGCATACTGATCCTCACACTCACTTACGGGTCTGAGCTACACCACACTTAGGATCAGGCTCCTTGCAGTCAGCTCTGTTCCTTTCTGCCTTAAACTAAGAATGGTAGTCTACTCCAAACCTCTCTGGCTCACATCACAGAGGCAAGTCACACAACACCGCAAAGCCCCCAATTCAGAAGAAAGTAGACCATTTCATGATTGTAGGGTGCAGGTGTAGTCATCCTCTGTGGTGCTGTTTCTGACAAATAATTAAGGTTTTGGGCGTGCCCAGCAATTTTATATTGAAGGCCAGAACTTTAACGTAAGGTGATTATAACCCTAAATGAAATCACGGTCATGTATCTTTAAGGCACGTTATACAGTATAGTGCTTTTGCCATTCTTATTTATCCCTTTCCTTGTAGTATAATACCTGGTCAATCCTGCCAGTTCCTATGTTCCTGTGAGTAAACTGACCATGTTAATCATGGATGCCGATCCATGACAGTGTGGTCAGTTTCCATCTTTCCATCATGATGCTCTATCTGCACCATCTCTGTATCTCCCCCTCTCCCCCACCTTATTGGTCTATGTGACGTCAATTACCTCCCCACCCCTCCCCTCCTGATTTGAATACCTTAGTACAGTATTCCCCTGCAGTTGCTCTTCCCCTCATCTTTGTTAAGGATGCAGAAGAGAAGAAACTGAAGCTAAAACTAAAACAGCAGAGAAATATGAGCCCCTCCCACTGGATTTTCTCTGCTCAGGAGTAAAAACCATGTGATTGCACAGAAGCACTGCTGTGAAAAATCATCTAGAGATTATATTGCCCCAAAAAAACCCACTGCCATCACTATTGCCCCAAAACAAAACGTATCATGGGAGTTTATTGTGGAGACTTTACAACCACTTTAATTGTCAGGAACTATGGCACAAATTGTTACTCAACCTACAGCTGAAATTGTTAAATAATCCCCTTCCTGTCCCCAGCCCCCCTGCTGAATGGATGGAACCTAGGGAATTTTTTTTTAAATTGCTGGAGGCCATGAGATAACTCCATCTGTACCCAGAAGTAATTAAACAGCTCCTCTCTACCTCTGGGCCTCCTGTTGAACTGATGGGGCCTGGGCTCAATAATGATGGACTAGCTCTACTCCCGATAATAATGGCCCTGTCCACTAAAGTAAAATTAGAGTGGGTTGTTAGAGAACCCATATAGGGATCTCTACCCAGTATCACATTATGATTTTGTTCACAGGCCCTTTGGCCTTAGGCCAAGCAGCAGCATTGCTCAGCCAGTTGATTCTCCATATTTATTTTGATTCTTATTTTCCAATCCATACCCATAGCAGTCATTTATTATACTAATTTGTGCTGAGTACTAGTACTTTGGATGAAGCTGAGTGAGATATGTCAAAGCTTCCATAGGAAATAGGAAGATCTCAACAGGTCTGCTTACTCCTGAGTGACACCCACACATCATCTGGTAGGAAATTGAGCTCTGCTGCAGTATCTTTCAACTAAATAAACCAATTTTCATTGAGTTCTGTTTCAATGTAGTGCTTTAAAAGCATTACAAACAATGACATTTTGTATGGCATAGAATAACTGTAAGATTTCTAAATTCCTGCTACCCGCCATTATATCTAATATACTTTGTATTAGTTTTTGACTGTAGTTATAAAAGAACATTTGCTGCCTGCACATTCGCTGGATTGAGTCCCATACTTAACAAATCTGAATACTTCCCTCTTCTGTGAGAAACTGGGATCCTAAAAATACAGTGAATGTTTTAGTCCCTGGGCCAAAGTTGCCCTTTGACATTTTTTAGAGGGTAAATCATACATTTACCAATGATTCACCACCTGTTTCTCATGGAGAATGTGCCAATCTCACTCACCCTCACATATATTCATCACGGATCTGATATCCTGCAAAAGAAGGTTTTAAAGTGTAAGTTCACCTTTACCAAAAAGCACACTAAGCTGTCCCATATGGACATAGCAGCATGGTGTGCTAAAGCTCCCTGCTAGCCAAGGCTCCCTTTCAATTCAAAAAATGTGTGCCCAAACGTCATTAAAATCATTACTTAAACCTTCTACAGCTTGAGATGGCTCCATTCTGAATTTTTGTAGAAACGGAGCAGCTGTTAGGACCAGCATCCCTGGAGTTTTACAGGAAGGAATACATCTCTCCTGTTGCAGACACAGAGATCATTATAGCCACCAGGCGAGAGTACACACTGTGCATGTGCAGCACAAAGGAACAGGATGGCTCCCCCTCCCGTAGCACAAGTGGCCACTGGTTCCAACGGCTGACTCATCCCTACAACAACTCACAGATGGCACAATCACAGGCTGTAAAATATTTTAAGAAGGCTTGGGACTTTTTTGAAAGTTTAATTTATGATAAAGGTGAGCTTAAACTTTAAGCCCTAATTTATATTCAGTTTTGTCACCTGAGACGTTTGTAAGTTCCTCATATGTGAATCTATTCAGATGATTATGCCTGGATGTACCTACTCTTTATAAAAATTGGTAATTTGGTTGGCATATGATATTTGTGGCAAATAAGTTTGATTGCTGCAGTGTTCATAGTAATAATGGACACAATGGACATAATAATGTCCATGTTTCAAACAAATCTCTTCATGTAATGCAACATCCCGTTTGAGTAATTTTGATCATTTACATAATTTTTACTTTGGCTTAAGAAGCCAGTCCAAAGATCACTGAAGCTTTGAAGTAAATGTATACTCAGTACATGCATTTGTATAGAAAAATTCCTATAGATGGGACTTCCCCTAATACCCTAATGCAATGCCTGAAATCCTAAGGATATTCGAAACTGACCCCAAATGCAAAAAACAATCACTTAGTCAAAAAAGAGACAGTGCAACAACACATAAAATGCATACTTACTGGGGCCAGTCTGGTGTCTCTTGTGACAAAAAATATTATCCCAAGCATGTCCAAGGCAAAGACAAATTTTACTTTATAGCCTATTTTATTAATTTATTTTCATCATTACATAATACTGTTAAAATTGGAAATACATTGGGCATTAAATGTGTTAGATATAAAAAAAAATGCTAGTTCATATTTAGTTGAATTAATACTAGGCATCTAAGAAATCTGTGAATGTCAAGATGAAAGCTATAGCGGTATTTACCTGGTAACAAATATATGTGCTTAAACAGGTACTGTATATATGATGCTTTGCTGCCACTGAAAAACAGCATATTACCATGTTTTGCAAGTAAGCTGATGCAGTGTGAAAGAATATTGTAAAATATTCACACTTTAATTGCATTAAATTTAATGTCGACTGTTACTCCACTCCAACAGATGAGCTCTGTTTTCAGCTGGATTAAGCAATGAGAGTACCACTGTACTGTTGATCACTAGCCTTGCTAACAAGATGTGTGATGTACAACAATATATTGTTCACAATCATGTCATAACTATATCACAGCAAACCATACTGTACGTCCCACAAATGATCACTTGGTATTGGGAGGACTCTAAGCGGTTAATATAATCTACAATTCATCATAATTCCTAGCTATGGAGATTCTACTACTTTATCCAAGCACTCAACCTTGCAGGCTTGTTTCCATACACATATTCTGGCTGTTAAAATTGTCTGGCCACCAACTGAATTCTCCATAGAAATAAATGCAGAATTCCATAATGAAGTTCACTACTTTGCCATGCCTAAAGCTGGGATGTAAATAATGAAAAACAAGGCAAGTTGTAAATAGTTGAGCTCCAATACTATAGACAATGACAGAACTCAGGAAATGGTTTAACTCTATCACATGCATGCACAACTGAGATCAGTTTCATTTGGAATGTGATCCTTGTTGAAGTGCAACTAGAGGGAAAACATTTTTTTTCATTTAGAAAGAGTAACGGAGGTTTATAACCCTTGTCAAGTTTTCTGTGTTTTTTGCCATCTGTGTCCAATTGTAGAGATTTTCCTAATCTTCCTGTCCTATAAGCAAGACAGGAAGTGATAGGAAATCTCTTCAATGTAAGGGAATCCCTGGTTGACAGAAGTCTCCAGAACTAGTGTCCTCTTTGGAAGATTTCCCTTCTATTGCTGTTCTGAAGACAATGCAAAATTTGGAATTTTTGTTTATTTTTACTTTTAAATATATTGGCAAACAGGACAAATACAGACAGTGAGTCTACTCATATACAGGTACATCTCAAAAAATAGAATATAATCAAAAACTTTAATTGTTTCAGTAATTCAATTCAAAAAGTGTAATTCATAAATTATATAGATTCATTACCTACAGAGTGATATATTTAAAACATTTCTTTCTTTTAATTTTGATGAGTATGGCTTACAGATAGTGAAAACTCAAAACTCAGTATCTTAGAAAATTATAATATTACATAAGACCAATAAAAAAAGTATTTTTAATACAGAAATGTTGGCTTACTGAAAAGTATGACCATGTACAGTATAGTATGCACTCAATGCTTGGTCAGGCCTCCTTTTGCATGAATTACTGCATCAATTGGTCATGGTATCCTGTGGCACTGCTGAGGTATTATGGAAGTCCAGGTTGCTTTGACAGCGGCCTTCCGCTCGTCTGCATTGTTGGGTCTGATGTCTCTCATCTTCCTCTTGACAATAACCCACAGATTCTCCGTGGGGTTTAGGTCAGATGAGTTTTCTGGTCAATCAAGCACAGTGACACCATACTCGCTAAACCAGGTATTGGTTCTTTTGGCAGCGCGGGCAGGTGCCAAGTCCTGCTGGAAAATTAAATCAGCATCTCGATAAATCTGTTCAACAGACGGAAGCATGACTTTGGACTTGATAAAACACAGTGAACCAACACCAGCAGATGACATGGATCCCCAAATCATCACTGACTGTGGAAAATTCACACTGGACCTCATTCAACTTGGATTATGTGCCTCCCCACTCTTCCTACAGACTCTGGGACCTTGATTCCAAAGGAAATGCAAGGATTATGTTCATCCAAGAAGAGAACTTTGGACCACTGAACAATAGTCCAGTCTTTTCTCTCCTTAGCCCAGGTAAGACACTTCTGACCTGTTTCTGGTTCAGGGGTGGCTTGAACATGGAATGCGACAGTTGCAGTCCATGTCCTGGATATGTTTTCATGTAGTTGCTCTTGAAGCACTGACACTAGCCGTAGTCCACTCCTTGTGAATCTCCCCAAAAAACTTGAATGGCCTTTGCTTTACAATCCTCTCAAGGCTTATCCCTGTTGCTTGTGCACCTTTTTCTATCACAGTTTTTCCTTTCACTCAACTTTCCATTAAAATGCTTGGATACAGCACTCTGTGAACAGCCAGCTTCTTTAGCAATGACCTTGTGTGACTTTTGAGTCAATGACTGTCTTCTGGACAACTGTCAAGTCAGCAGTCTTCCTCAAGATTGTGTAACCTACTGAACTAGACTGAGAGACCATTTAAAGGCTCAGGAAACCTTCACAGATATGGAGAGAGAGAAAGAGGGGTAGGTGGGATTATTGCGGTGCTCATAAAGATAAGAAAGAAGTATAGTATAAAAGTAAAAAATAATTTTATTAAATATAATAAAAACAGCAACAGTAGTAAGGTAAATTCAAAATTTTGAAGCTACAAACATTAATATCCATACAGACAATAATAACAGTCCGGCAGTTAGTTTAGATGAAGGGGTTCTTGGCTATTTTGATGGAATCCTGACATGTTTCGCCTACAGAGGCTTCTTCAGGGGAGCCAATAATTGACGGATGGTAATTTTAAAAGAGAAAAAAAGAAGATTCACTGTAAACAAAATACAACAGGGTTAGTGGATCCGGTCATAATAGAGAAAACAGCCCAGACTTTGGATGCACCCACTAATTTCAAAGAGTTACTAGGCTAACGAAGCCAAAAATATATGTCAATGTAATAGTAAATAATTGGTTATACCTACCAATCTTAAAGTGCGGGCCCTGCCTGCATATTAGAGTGAGGACGCCTTTGATAGATCATCTTATGGACCCGCTCACCTTCAGCCATTAGCTCCCCTTTTGAGACATACTTTACACCAATTTACTCAGGTAGGTTCTCCTCATTATTTAACTATATAATACACTGAAATAAATTTTTCTTTCTTTTTTCAATCAAACCGCCCACGGGAGCCTCCCCTGGCCCCATAACTTCTAATCAAAGTGGACTTTTTGTCTGTTCCATTTGTCTCCTGCAGTCACCTTTCTGGGGGTTTCAGGGACTGGTGTGCTCCCTACGTTTCAAAGGCGTCCTCACTCTAATATGCAGGCAGGGCCCGCACTTTAAGATTGGTAGGTATAACCAATTATTTACTATTACATTGACATATATTTTTGGCTTTGTTAGCCTAGTAACTCTTTGAAATTAGTGGGCGCATCCAAAGTCTGGGCTGTTTTCTCTA
Organism: Lithobates pipiens; assembly: GCF_037356315.1. NCBI lineage: Eukaryota > Metazoa > Chordata > Amphibia > Anura > Ranidae > Lithobates > Lithobates pipiens. The sequence goes on along the minus strand of NW_027507758.1, from coordinate 321,754,240 downwards.
TTATGACCGGATCCACTAACCCTGTTGTATTTTGTTTACAGTGAATCTTCTTTTTTTCTCTTTTAAAATTACCATCCGTCAATTATTGGCTCCCCTGAAGAAGCCTCTGTAGGCGAAACATGTCGGGATTCCATCAAAATAGCAAAGAACCCCTTCATCTAAACTAACTGACGGACTGTGATTATTGTCTGTATGGATATTAATGTTTGTAGCTTCAAAATTTTGAATTTACCTTACTACTGTTGCTGTTTTTATTATATTTAATACAATTCTTTTATACTATACTTCTTTCTTATCTTTATGAGCACCGCAATAATCCCACCTACCCCTCTTTCTCTCTCTCCATATTTGACACATTTGGGATGAGGTGCGCTATTAAATCTTTGCCCGACCTGGTTCTCTTTACCCTTCCAAAAAAACCTTCACAGATGTTTTGAGTTAATTAGTTGATTAGAGTGTGACACCATGAGTCTATAATATTGAATTTTTTCACAATATTTGGGATTTTCAAAAGCTGTAAGCCATAATCATCAAAGGTAAAAGAAAGAAATGCTTGAAATATATCACTCTGTGTGTAATGAATCTATATACCCTATTTTTTGGACTATAAGACACACTTTTTCCCCCCAGAAATATGGGGGAAAATCTGCCTGCGTCTTATGGTGCGAATATATGATATGCACCGCCCCCGCCGCTGGCACCGCCCCGCCCTCCGCGGCCTTGGCCTTAGGAAAGCCCGCGGCTTCAATCTAGCTCCGGAGCGGCGGCCATCTTGGTGCACCCATCGGCCATTTACAATGTGATCGCTCCATCAAATGACGGAGTGATCACTTGTAAACAAACCGGCATCATGATGACGCAGGTTTCTCTCTCCCCTCTGTGTACAGATCGGTACAGTGGAGGGGAGAGATCGGATGGCAGCAGCGCTGTGGGCTGCATCTGTAGTGCCCACAGCACTGCTCTGTGACAAGTGCAGTCACAGCCATCCCTCCATACCCTGCCAATACTCTGTAATACTCTGCCATACCCTGCCAATACTTTGCAATACTCTGCCATACCCTGCCAATACTCTGCAATACTCTGCCATACCCTGCCAATACTCTGAAATACCCTGCCAATACTCTACCATACCCTGCCAATACTCTGCCATACCCTGCCAATACTCTGCCATACCCTGCCAATACACTGCAATACTCTGCCATACCCTGCCAATACTCTGTCATACCCTGCCAATACTCTGAAATACCCTGCCAATACTCTGCCAATACCCTGCCAATACTCTGCCCTACCCTGCCAATACTCTGCAATACTCTGCCATACCCTGCCAATACTCTGCCATACCCTGCCAATACTCTGCAATACTCTGCCATACCCTGCCAATACTCTGCCATACCTTGCAAATACTCTGCCATACCCTGACAATACTCTGCCATACCCTGCCATAACTCTGCAATACTCTGCCATACCGTGCCAATACTCTGCAATACCCTGCCAATACTTTGCCATACCCTGCCAATACTCTGACAATACTCTGCAATACCCTGCCAAATCTCTGCCATACCCTGTCAATACTCTGCCATACTCAGCCAATACTCTGCCATACCCAGCCAATACTCTGCAATACCCAGTAATACCCAGCCATACTCCGTGGTACCCAGCCGTACCCAACCATCTAGTGCATAGTGGCCTGATGGAGGAGGGAGAAGTGCCAGGGAAACGCAGGGCTGGTGAATCTGACAGGAGTGGCCGGAGAAGGAAGCGAAGGCAGCAGTCAGCTCTCAGGAACAATGGCCGGGGGGGAGGAGGAGGACAGACCGAGGAAAGGAGGAATAGGCAGGCTGCTGGGATAAAATCAGGTAAGGCAATGGTAACTCTGCATTTCTATGGTAATGGTCACTCTGCATTTCATGGGCACTGGAAAATATTTTAGTACACCATTTGGTTCAGAATATTTTTTTTTCTTGTTTTCAACCTCTAAAACCTAGGTGCGTCGTATGGTCAGGGGCGTCTTATGGAGTGAAAAATACAGTAATATGCATTTCACTTCACTTTTTGAATTGAATTACTGAAATGTATAAACTGATGATATTCAAATTTTTGGAGATGCACCTGTATGAAAAATTAACAGGTGTTCTAATCCCTCTATACTGTATCCAAAACTAAAAAAAAGTTTTGCCTTTAGTTATACTTTAAACATCCCCAGGAGCAACTTCGCATGGTGATCTACCCTAAGTATAAAGTTGCTATCAACATTTTTTTATAAAAGCACTTCCATTTTTCTGCCAGTATACAATATGACTCCACATTAGTATGCAGACCCCGAGCCACCAGATGAAAACCACCGTTTAGGCTGAGTTCACACTACTGCATGGAGTGTCTCACAGCAGGGGTCCGGTGTGTCCCTGTTTACCGTTTCAGGTCCGATTTTGGTCTGAATTTTTGGCTGAATTCAGATCTGAAAGGGACCAGAAGACGCTCAGGACTCCTGTGCAATTCGCTACGCAGCCATCCCGGAGCAGAGTGAACCGGTTGAGAGCCGGTCACAGTCTCCTGACATGAAATTGAATGCAAGGAAACCTGCATCCAATTCGCAATAGTGTGAAACCCGCCTTAAAATACATATATACATTCATAAACTGAACTAGCCATTCTTATTGAATTCACCTTCCAATGTGTTTTAGGTTAACTGACTCAAATGAGATTTGTACTTTGTATGATTGATAAGTAACCTTTAGTCTTTATTCTCATCCTCTCTATGGAATATGGGAGGGAGGAACCTTTTTCCCCTGCTGCCCCAGCAGTATACCTGTATAGCATTCTACATAAATCAATCACACATAATAAAATTATTGTCATTTAATAGTTGACCCCATAGGAGATTGTGGAAGTTGGCAATCATCATAAAATGGAAAAAGGTAAAATGCAACTTTGGAGATAAGCTTTAATGTGGTAAGGACTACTGTGATGGATTATAATGTACTATGCTAATGGGAATATTAAATGGCTGATTTGTATGTGAAATAGCATTTAACAGAACACGTGGCACTTATGAAACAATAGATCCGTAGACAATGTGTCCCCTATAAATCACTAATGTTATTAGCGTGCTTCCTGAAAGCTGGGCATCAGTATGTCATATTCAAACCACATTACTTTTCATTGCAATTGCTTGCATTCCTTGCTCAAAATAAAACCTTACTTTGTATTAAGCAGTTTAAATACATTATTGCAAAAATAGACACGAATACAATATATATATATATATATATATATATATATATATATATATATATATATATATATATATATATATATATATAGATAAATATATATATATATATATATATATATATATATATATATATATATAGATATATAGCTATCTATAGCTATATATATATATATATATATATATATATATATATAGATATCTATCTATCTATATATAGCTACAGATAGCTCTATATCTGTATCTCTCTCTCTCTCTCTCTCTCTCTCTCTCTCTATATATATATATATATATATATATATAGAGAGAGAGAGAGAGAGAGAGAGATACAGATATAGAGCTATCTGTAGCTATATATATATATATATATATATATATATATATATATTATATACCATTATCTGCATCGCTTATCATTAAATATTATGTGATCAGAGAATGTATCCTTGTTATATTACCAAAATACAGAAAGCCCTTTGCTCCAGGGCATAAGAACTTTACAATCCCAGTGCAACTTGCACAGATACATAGAAAACACCTAATACTGGCTCCCTTAGGGTAAAGCACTACAATTATTAAATGGCCAGATAATCCTTTGTTTCCAGGGTGTGCTCTGGGTGCTAGCATTGCCATGACTACAAGCACCTAACAATGGTTTAGCTATGATATACATACACCAATTCAAATAAACATACAACATGAATAGGGAAAGTAAAACAATACTGATTATTTAAATATACACACAACTTTTTTCTTTGAAAGCTGATTCTGATGAATGCGTGTTTTATTAATCCTATTTTAACTTTCATATGATTATTCAGTTAAAGTCCTTGTTGTGATTTGAAAGTCCAAAACACTTTTAAAAGCCAAGAATGTTGACACAAATCCAGAGATCCTCACATCTCACTCACAAAGACTTGGATATGACTGGCCAGCACAAGTTCATCTGAATTCATGGTGAATTAAAAATTGATGTCATTCTCAATTTTCCATTCTTCTTAATAGCAACAGTAATAGCTCACACCCACTATGCGTATTTTTCAGACTTCCCGTAGGCATTGTTATGGCACAATCCACAGAGACTGCATTACAGGTTTTTACTCTGACACTTTCAAAACAGTAATCAAGATTACAGTGGCCAAATAGCAATTTCTAAAACAAATATTACCAGCGTGTTTGTGATATCCAGTCTTATTTAAATCTACATACTTTAAGGTAATTTAAGTTTTAAAGGTGAATGTATTAGGGATAAACATGTCATCACACAAGGCAATATACAGAGAGATAGAAGAAGTATGTATGTATATGTATGTATGAAGAAGTATGTATATGTGTACATGTATGAGGTGTTTGGCAAATTAAAAAGTACTTTTGTAGGATTTACAAGTAGTATAGTAAAAGTACTATAGTTCACCCTGTAGCATGTTATAAAACATTTAACCGCTGTTGTGATATGGCTGAACCAGAGTGACTCCATCTTTATAAGTTCATATAAGATTAACTTGGGTTAGATTACAAAACTTAAGATTTCATACAACATGACCATTGGGTGTATAGGGGAATTTGTTTCTATTTTGAATTACATTTTTTTGTTGCATTGTTTGCTTGGTCCTTTTCGATGGTCTTTACAAACAAGTTGATTCCAAATAATTTAGTAATTCAAAGAAGTAAGGATGCCCTTTGTGGATACTCTAGAGATATAACTATAATAGGGACAACCAATATAGCATGGATTTCTATCCCCATATTCATATGAATAAGATGTGATTAAAAACTTTTAGCTATCTGATACAAAGAAATTGGTGAGTAGTTATTCCAACGAATGGTAATGCGTTCAGTAAATAGGCACCTTCCATTAGTCTGATGAATATTGAATCATGGAAGCCAGTGTGAAATCTACAATATTTAAGTGATCTTCGTCAATACTAAAGTAATGCAAGTCTGTTACCATACTCTGCAAACTTGAGCACCTTTAGATATGATGGAATAGACTGTGAAGAATTTGTTTTGTTATGTTTTGAAACATCCATGGTCCTTATGATCAATATTAAGCCAATCATAAAACTCCCTGAGCAGCTACTGTGAATTTAAAGGCCATATAATAGTCATATTTTTTGACTATGGTAATTCTGAAGGGTTAGAATTCATGCTAAGAGCAATTGTGAAAAACAAATTCCTTATCACTAAGACAGTGAATCCCAACACTACGAGAAGTAGGGTTTTACTCCTTATTTTGTCTGCATTACTTTAATAAAATGCAACTCTGTTGGCCATCTGCAATGATTTCATAACCTTATGACCTCTCACCGCATACATATTAATTTTTATGTAAAAAAAAAATATATATGTACACACACACATATATATATATATATATATATATATATATATATATATATATATATATATATATATATATATATATATATATATATATATATATATATATAAAATATGCCTGTGAAATCTATGAAATACGCAAATACGCATCTTCAAATTGTGGCACATGGACTATGTATATATTCACCATTATCATAAAATGCTATATTTTCTAATTTAAGATTTTTCAGATTAACTCAGGATTACAAGATATAGGTTCATAAGTTACCAGAAGATGTGATAGCAGAAGGATGGGGGTGGGTACCATCTCTATAACATAACAGTTTTCAGAGTATTAATGTTGTTATTACATCTGGTTGATACTGCTCTGCTAAGACAAATACTGTAAACTGGCAGAAGCAAAGATTGTCTAGAAAATCAATAAAATATATTACTATGCACTGCAAATGTCCTGTAAGATCCAGTGAAAACATACACTTTTAAGTCATTCATTTTACAGTATATCCCCTCAGTGAAGCACATGTTTTGCCCTGCTAACAAATACCAGGATGTCTTGAACCAGTTGCAAGGCTCTATGTACAAAGCACATTTAGCATACATTATTATGCTAAAATTAATTAGCACTCTGTAAAGTTTACTAATGAGCAGTATGTAGGCAATAGGCTGTTTAGAAAATTGTTGTAGAAAAAAGGAGAATGCACATATGCACCAATTCCTATAAAAGAGAGGTAATGCTTACATATTAACCCATAGCCAGTTATGTTTAACTTATCCATCATTTTTACAATGAAGACCACTACTGCTGTCAAGATAACAAGGAAAAAGCAAAGGTGTTAGGTGCATGCTGCAGAAGTCCAAATAAAGCAACTGAAACAAATGTCATCACATATGCAAAACATGCCATAATTTAATTCAAAGATTTAATGATTTAACACACAGTGGTTTAGGATTTGCATATAGATGTGAGAGTTTTTTTTTAATTCATAGCCAAGTGCCAAACTATGTATTATATATTGTTTTAAGCTCACTTTATATCTCTTGACAGCCGTTCTATCCTTTAGCATTAATTGACATTTTGTTTCATTATAAGCATCACAATTGTTAAAAAAGCAACATTCTTATGGAGATTGAGAATTTTTTGCAATGGCAAATGCAAAAGAGCTATGCAGGTCATGCGTTTTGGTACTAACCTTGAGAATACCCAGTAGAAAACCTTTTGTTAACTTAGCACACTCCTAACCTAATGTTAGCAGTGTATCTGTTATGAAGTCTGAGCTTACAACATATTGGGCTTGACCTCATTAGATAGGTTTTCTGTTGTGTTAATGGCTGCCTACAGCTCCTCATAGCTTCTAACAAAAGGTTCACAGTTTTTAGTACAGCAAAAACAAATCTATTAAATAGCATCAAATATATAATAGCTCTTTATTTTGAGAAAGCCAGATTGCATAACCATAATACGTCATACTAAAAATATTCCTTTTTGATCATTTTCTTTATTCTAATGGTTTTTACATACTTGTCTCTCACACTTGTGATCCCTTTGTTTATGTCTAAAAGTTGTATTCCATATAGCTTTTAGGAGAGCACATATAATGAGCTTCCAAGACTTGACAGTAAGGGGACAGCCTCATTTCTGAAACCTCTCATTCAACAGTTATCAACAGATACCCAACCCAGATATTTCATCTAAACCTCCAGTTTTCCAATTTGGCACAAAAACACACACACCAAACTCATGTGAATGTGTGATGTCACTATCTTGGTTGTTCCTTACATCCCTATGAGTGAAATAGAAAAATATTAAAAAAATATTGTCATTTAAACATAGATACAGTGCGACTCTGATGATAATTTCAATAAACAGCTATTAACTTGTGATCACTATCATCATAATACCTTTCATAGATAACATAAGGACATGACAAAATATAAGTTGAATGAGTACTACCCTTAAGTTACAGATTACGATAGTGGGATTAGATTTGGCTTGGGTGGTAATTTTCGAAAAAAAAATAAAAATACTACTTTCATGTTAGAGGCCATATTAGAGTTATATTTAATAGGGATTCGATTTTAAATTGGGCAGTAAAGAAAAAAAATGAATAAACACTACCCTTATTTTGCAAGTGATATTGGCATATTTTTTAATTGGGATTAGATTTGGCTTGGAGAGTACTTTATGAAAAAAATACTACCCTTATGTTACAGGTCTTTAGTTGGTAGAAGCCCACAGAGGGGAAAAGAGATGGGGGAAGATGGGACTTTGTGATACCAGCACCATATACAAAAGCATACAATATTCATATTCCTTCATATTGTATGCTTTTGTATATGGTGCTGGTATCGTAAAGTGCTGACTTCCCCCTTCCCTTTTTACCCTATGTGGGCTTCTATTTATTATCATACGGACTGATACCAATCTACATTGGGGTATAGGTACATACTAGTCTAATACATATTTACTGGAATTATAAATGGCTTGGGTAGTAATCTATTAAAAATAAAATGACTTACTAATACCCCTATGCTACAGGTTAATTTAAAATCATATTTAATTGGCGTTAAATATGGCTTTGATAGTCATTTATTTAAAAAACTACCCTTATGTTACAGGTCACATTAAAGTCATATTTAACAGGGATTCAATATGGTTCATCTAGACTCATATTTAATTGGGATCATTTATGGCTTGGGTAGTAACTTATTTAGAAAAAAATATTAATACTGCTTCTATGTTACAGCTCAGGTTAGAGTCCTATTTAATTGGGATTAGGTATGGCTTGAGTAGTAAAGTTTTTAAAATAATGACAATACTATCACTATGTTACAGGTTGAGCTAAAATCATATTTATTTGGAGTTAGATATGTCTTTGACAGTAATTTATTTAAAAAAAAAAAAAAAAAAAAAAAAAAAAGAAGGAATTGATACTACCCTTATGTTACAGGTCACATTAAAATCATATTTAATAGGGATTAGATATGGCTAAGCTAGTCATTTTATTAAACAAATGAATGAATGATGCCTCTATGTTATAGGTCAAATTCAAGTCCTATTGAATTGGCATTAGATATGGCTTGAGTAGTAAAGTTTTTAAAACATGACTTAATATTACCCCTATGTCACAGGTCAGTTAAAAGCATGTATATGTGGGGTTAGATAATAGATATGTCTTTGATAGTAATCTATAAAAAACATTAAAAAAAGGAATTAATACTACTCTTATGTTACAGATCACATTCAATTCATATTTAATAGAGATAAGATATGGTTAAGTTAGTCATTTATTAACAAAAATGAATTAATACTGCCTCTATGTTACAGGTCAAGTCAGAATCCTATTTAATTGGGATTAGATATCGCTTGAGTAGTAAAGTTAAAAAA